>NC_137925.1:10353124-10443124 GCF_963457725.1 Sprattus sprattus
TGAACGGCTCCGGCAAAAACAAGCCGCACGTGAAGAGACCCATGAACGCCTTCATGGTGTGGGCGCAGGCGGCGCGCAGAAAGCTCGCGGACCAGTACCCCCACCTCCATAATGCGGAACTCAGCAAAACTCTGGGCAAACTCTGGAGGTAAGATAACTAACCTAATTTAATGTATTTAACCTAATTTACCCAACCACCAGCGCGCTTTCGCTTTCACACACACACACACACACACACACACACACACACCCTGCCCTACCACCAGCGCGCTTTCGCTCAAATAGCATTAGTTCTAATTACTAATATTAGTTGGACAAGTGTGGGTGATCTGGTGAAGGAACTTATCTTATGTGTGTTCTGATGGAGGAGTTTATCTAATGTGTGTTCTAGTGAAGGAACTTCTCTAATGTGTGTTCTGATGAAGGAGTTTATCTAATGTGTGTTCGGGTTTCTTGGAGCAGATTACTGAACGACCTGGAGAAGCGCCCTTTCGTTGAGGAGGCGGAGAGGCTGCGCGTGCAGCACAAGAAAGATCACCCCGACTACAAGTACCAGCCGCGACGGAGGAAGTCGGTAAAGAACGGGCAGAGCGATCCGGAGGACGCGATGGAGCAAACCCACATCTCGTCCAACGCCATCTTCAAGGCGCTGCAGCAGGCAGACTCTCCCGCCTCCAGCCTGGGCGACGTGCAGTCACCCGGCGAGCTCTCCGGTAAGCCACCAGCAAGCACGCGATTCACAGAGCCCAGGGTGTGAATGCAGCATCGCGGCATGGTGCTCAAATCTGGCAAAGCTGTTGAGTGCGAGACACTGAGGATGCATACTAATGCAGTTTCATATTCTAATGTTTGAATGATTTAGCAAATGTCTAAGAAATCCCTTTTACATACTCATGCAGTTTCATTTCTAATGTTTGATTTAGCGAATGTCTTAAAATCCTTCTGAAACTCCAGCATTTCAGCTGAATATTCTGCAATCATGTGGAATGTTCACTTTTTTGGGGCCTAAAAGTTTATGGAACCTCATATCTCTATGGAGCCTCATATCTTTATGGAACCTCATATCTCTATGGAGCCCCATAGCTTCCCTTGTGAATCATGTTATGATTGTTGTATTTCTGGCCTCCACACACGTGTGTTTTAACACTCCTCTCCTCCCCCCCCCCCCCTACAGGCCAGTCGCAGGCCCCCCCCACGCCCCCCACCACCCCTAAGACAGAAGTGCAGAAGGTGGAGTTGAAGCGCGAGGGGCGCCCCCTGCAGGACGCCTCGGGCCGCCAGCTCAACATCGACTTCCGCGACGTGGACATCGGCGAGCTGAGCAGTGAGGTCATCTCGCACATCGAGACCTTCGACGTCAACGAGTTTGACCAGTACCTGCCGCCCAACGGCCACCCCGCCGCAGTGAGCACCGCAAGTGTGGGCGGAGCCTACAGCGCCCCCTACGGGATGGGAGGTGGCAGCGCGGTCAGCCCGACCGCTGTAGCAGGAGCCTGGCTGTCTAAGAGTCAGAGCACTAGCCCAGGGCAACAGAGTCAGCAGGCGCATTCTCTTACTCCACTGGGGGGCGGCGGAGAGCAGGGGCAGACGCAGACTCAGTCACGCCCCCCTCACATTAAGACGGAGCAGCTGAGCCCCAGCCACTACAGTGAGCCCCCCCAGGGCTCGTCCCCCCCCCAGCACGCCACCTACGGCTCCTTCAGCATGCAGCACTTCAGCCCCCCCCCCTCCTACACAGCCGCCTCGCGTGCGCAGTATGAGTTCGACCACCAGGGCGGCGCCAGCGCCTACTACAGCCACGCCTCTGCACCCAGCCCCACCCTCTACTCCACCTTCAGCTACATGAGCCCCACCCACCGGCCCATGTACACACCAATCGCAGACAACGCAGGCGTGGCCTCAGTACCACAGACCAATCACAGCAGCCCACAACACTGGGAGCAGCAGCCGGTCTACACACAACTCACCAGGCCCTGAGCCAGACATACACATACACACACTCACTCTCTCATTCACACACACACACAAACCCAAACACGCGCAAAAGAGAAACTGCCATCCTGAAAAGCTGACAGATTCCAGGCTTGTTCCTCAAGCTTGTCATTAAGAAAAACAACACACACACACACACACCCACACCCACACATGGGGAGGCAGAGTTGCAGTCAGAGACGAAAGCTGGTCTTCAAACACACTGAACTGAGCTCGCCATATGCCCCCCTGCACACACACACAGTCGCACAGAAACACACAAATGCACACCTAAATACAACAACACATACACACACACACCTCTGCAGTAGGTGGGAACTGAACTGAGCTCTTATTGGCTGTTGTGCCTTAGCCTTATTACACCTTTTCTCTTTGACAACGATGAACGTTCTAGACTGAACCGCCTCTGTGAGGCTTTGCGTGGTTCCTGACGCATGTCTGCGTGTCCTTTTCCTTGTGTCCCTCTGTTGTCCTTGTGCGCTGAGCTCTGGTCTTGCGTGGGTTTATAATGTTTCTGCTTTAGTTTGGCATTTATAGTATAGATACGCCTGTAGAACCCTCTAGAACCCTCATGCGTGCCCTGGATGGCCCCAGCCCAGGCCACTTCCTGCTTCCTGATGTCGTCGTCATGGCGTTCACAGTGCTGCCTTCACACTGGCTGTGCCTTAACCTGCCTAACCTCTCTCACAGGGTACACACACACACTTAAACTCTCTCCTTGTCTTGCTCATACACAGACTCACATACGCACTTAAACTATCTCCTTCTCTTGCTCACACACACACTCACATACGCACTTAAGCTCTCTCCATCTCTCGCTCACACACTCACATTAGCACTTAAGCCCTCTCAATCAATCGCTCACACACACACACAGTTAAACTCTCTCCTCTTGCTCACACACACACTCTCATACGCACTTAAACTCTCTCCTTCTCTCTCTCACACACACACACACACACACATTCAGACCTACGTGCACACACTCATACAGCTGAGATTGTACTTAATGTCGTCCAGTGTGTGTCTGACCACCACAGGAAGTGCCCTTTGACCTCTCAGTGTCCACAGCGTTCTACACGCCCACACATACACAGACACACACACACACACCCCTGCAGCGTCTTAACTCCTTTAATTTATTTATTAGCATTAATTTTATTTCAAAGTAATTATTTTACATTCTCTTCTTTAAACCTTCGTAACTAATTAATGTTTTTTTTATTGTTGTTTATGTATTGTTGTTTATGTTTTTGTTGACTGTTATTTTGTGATTGTTCTACTAGTTAGTGACGTATACACCAGCAGATCTATAGATCAGAGGGATTGACTCTGCATAGGGACCAGCTCCAGCCAGGCGGTTTATTTATCATTCGTATAGATGTTTTTGATTTCAGATGCTTTTCTTTATTCACTCTTCTGGATTATTGTGAAATTTGATCATCCTTCAGTTGAATCTTTAAGATGGAGTTACTATACTGGAAAAGTGCTTTTAGACCGAAATGCAAAAAACCTAAATAATGTTTAGAGCAGCGACTGAAGTGGGTGTGTCCGAAGTTTGGCCATCAGTCGACTGTAGAACACACACACACACACACTTTCAGCGGTACCAATGTTCTCATGCTCCAGAAGAAGGAGCATGCAGTAGCCCAGTAAACAGTGATGCAGTATCTCGTATCTTTTGTATTGTATTTGCAATAAAAGAGAAAATACTTTCAGAGTGAACATCTGGCCTCCAATGACTAACACACACACACACAGAGACAGCCTAGTAATCAAGACTGAGAAGTGTGTGTGTGGGGCACTTGTCCTGTGTTTCAGCCTGGAGTCTATACACACTAGCACTTTAGATTGATTCATTTCATTGTGTTTCTGTGTGTGCAGCCATAGAAGCATCCTTTAATCAGGAACCACACACACAGCTCTGCTGCAGCCAGGGCAACCTGATGTTATTATGGGATGTGGCCTAGAGACCTCTCCCCCACACTCAGGGTCTGCCATCATCAGGTCGCACATGTGGGTGAAAGGTCAACCAGAACCAGATGCTCCAGGGTGTGTGTGTGTGTGTGAGAGAGATAGAGAGGGAGGGTAGTCTGTGAAAGTCATCTGAGCTGCGGCTTATATTAAAAGCTGATAGCTCACAGGGACGGATGAGATGATTTGCACAGAGGCCAATATCTAACACACACACACACACTGACATACCAGAGACCAGAATCAGTACAACACACACACTGACATTTACACACACACACACTGACATAGCAGCATCAGTATAACACACACACACTGACATACCAGAGACCAGAATCAGTATAGCACACACACACACACTGACATACCAGAGACCAGCATCCGTACAACACACAAACACACACATACCAGCATCAATATAACACACACACACACTCACATACGAGAGACCAGCATCCGTACAACACACACACCAGCATCAGTATAACACACACACACACACACTCACATACGAGAGACCAGCATCAGTATAACACACACACACTCAGATATCAGAGACCAGAACCAACACCACATACAACACACATACACCATGGTTCTAAAATGAAATACTGTTGTAAACACTATACACTAATTTAACAAAACCATACTTTGTTACCATGTGAAACACACGTTGCATATGACTTAATTCAGTTTGTTCCAGTAACACACTGCTTTTGCAAACCTAAAACACTTTTAGCAATTCTACTTCAGTGATTAGAGTAGTGTAAGTGAAGTACACATAGAAAGTGCAGATATACAATAAATTCACCACTACACAAGACAGATGCTGCAGACTGATGAAAATATAATTTATTTTTCTCCATGTACCCAAATTTGCCAACATGGAGAATCAAAACAAAAACAACAAAACTCAGTTTCCATAACTGCATAACACTGTAAGCTATCGGACAAACATAACATTGTATCCAGTACCAAAAAAAAAAAAAATATTACGTTTGTAACTAGCTTTCATCCTAAATTTAATTCCTTGCAAGTTAGGGGGAAGGTCTACTACACGATAACACATTTGCTCAAACAATGGACCAGCTAGCATGTTAGCTTTGGGGTAAACTTTACATTTTATGATTGTAGGCCTACTTTGTTTTCATCGTCGGTTTAATTCGGCAAGTTAGGGGAAGGTACACATGTTTCAACTCCTATTTAGCACTGCTAACACATTTCTCAAAGACAATGGGCCAACTAGCAAGTGGCACCCATGTTATGTTTTCTGATTGTAATTTGTTTTCAACTTGTTTCTTTCGATTTCCGGGTCACAACCTGGGAAGGAGGGAGGCGAGATCAGCCAACCGACTCAGACCGAGTCGATCGGATCGTAGTTGGACCGCAATTATTCAAACCAAGGTGTTAACAAGCAAGGGGTAATTCTATTTCAGTCCAAATAAGCCAGTAATTCGAATTCATGTTACCAAGCTGACAGTGAAAGATAAGATTGTGTAGTTCAGCATAGATTTAGTAAACCGTACAGTAAGAAGGTATGCAACATTAGACTGAGAAAGTGAAAAATACATACCTCCACATACTCATGCCGCTGCTGTTTGACCCTCTCTTAGTTACGCTCAAAAGGCACTCCATAAATCCGTTTCATCAGAACCTGATTTTTGGTCAGGATGCGTGCCAGTGTAGAAAGAGAGACCTGATTGACATAATGGAAAATGGTATAGTCGCCAATAACGTTGGCTTGGATTTCTCTGAGCCTTATTGCATTATTGGCCAGAACCATGTTAACAATCTCTCATTCTTGCTGTTGGTTGAATATGGGCGCCTTCCTCCTTGTCGTGCTCGACCCTCAATCCTATGCAGAACAAAATACATGTAACCTAATGTAAAATGCCACAGGAAGGGGTATCAAAAGTGCTTAAATGGTGCATAAAATATGGTGCATACATATGGTGCATTCGGCTGAACTCATAGTCCAGCCTCCCTCAGCGTCAACCCATGGTTCACCTAACCCTAACATGGTCAACAAATGCGGCGCAAATTTCTTCAGACAAATTTGGTCCTCTTCTTTGAGCCTCTCCTGCTTCAGGTCTTCCTATTCCTATTCCTCTCCCTCCACCTCGGCCTCTCCATCCTCCGTGGATTACCCCTCTCATCCTCACTCTTCTCCCTCTGATTCCTTCCATTTTGGTTGAAGATAGGTAAACTCACCTGTTGCATTTTTAAAGTGCTTAAACCTGATTGGTGTGTCTACAATTAAGCAATCTGTGTTTGCGCACCTAATATAACCAATTGCCACATGGGTGTGATCATTTGACTGACAGTGCTTTGGAATTGCAAGAAAGTGACATATTGATATTAGGGATGGACAAGTTATCGCGTTAATTCATCAATCATTTACGCTGACAATTATTTTATTGTGCATTAACCCAGGTTTTATTATTTTGCTAAAAGGCTTTTATTTCGTAAAAGTCTGCCGCAAAATCGTGTTGCCGTGTGTGTGTGTGTGTGTGTGTATGAATGTGTGTGTATGTGTAGCAGAGGTCTCCATTGGTGAGATGGCTGTCTGGGCTCCTTTCCTAGGAGAGATGCATTAATATTCTCGACAGGCAACTAACACACACACACTCCGGTCACACAACACACACACAACACAACACACACACACACACACACACACACTCACGCACACACACACACACACACACACACTCACGCACACACACACACAACACACTCACACACAACACAACACACTCACACCGCCCCCAATCCTGCTGCCCAATGGGAGGTCTTTTGAAATGCAAACTAAGGGCTTAAAAGAGACAGATCTTGCCAAGTTCCCCCTCAGCATCCACATCGTTAAAAAGCTGAAGTAAATAAGTAAGCAAATATATTAAATATGTGCAGGCACATAAATATCCATTACAGCAGGAACAGCCAAAGAGACAGAATCACTTCCGAAGGGAAAAACAAATATACAGTTTGTGTGTGTGTGTCCACAAGGACACGTGTGTGTGTGTGTGGGTGTATGTCCATGAATACACATAGGGGTGTGTGTGTGTGTGTGTTGGATTGATAGCTGGACCTGTGTATCAGTGAGTCTGTATGGCCGTATGAGTGGACATATTTGTGTGTGTGTGTGTGTGTGTAAAGGTAAGGTAACTTTATTTGTACCCGAGGGTAGATTTGGTTGCAGGTAAAAAAAGAGTGGGCTGCTTACACACACATAGACAACATTAATGACATTGACAGAAAACGGACAGTGACATAACAGAGACGACTAGTGCTCCAGACATAGGGACATGGATAACAAGTATACAAACAGTTATTAGTGTCAAAATACAGCGGATAAAATACAAAGTAAAAGCCTTCATAGATACTAAACACTAGCCCAGAATAAATACACTGCTGGCCTGTGCCGTACCATGCAGTGTATCTAACCCTCTGTTTGTGCACTCTGGTCTCTGTGTGCAGTTTGGCTGATTGGAGGTGATGAGCCTTAATTGGGTGCACCCGGCACACAGGTTCACCTGACTCCTTAAAAGCTCTGGCTCCTCCTCATTCTGGAGATTCGACCTGCAGCAGACACTGCCTCACGCCCGACTCACATTGTTGCGTTGGAAGGCGTTGATGCAACGGACGGTGGAGGAGGAGTCTGGCGCATGCGGTTCTGTTGATAACGGAGACGTTATAGTGAGATTGACAGGTCAACAAACCAATCAGGTCACTAGTAGGCTTTTACCCTGTGAGTAGTAGCATGCTAACCTTAACCCATCATTAGACAGTGTGCTCAGACACCTCGCAAATCCTATGATACGTATTTCTCAGTTACAATAAAGGGGTTTTTACATTGTACAGTGTCTATTTCTCGGTAACTTTTAAAAAATCTAACCAAAAAAAAGTCAAACAACCAACTTGTAGGTACAAATACGTCCATCTACGGAGTTTGGCAGCCATGTTTTTTTTTTTAGTTTGCCGCTCTGTAGACGTGAGCATATACGGGATATGATTGGCTAGTGCCTGTGCTGTCAGTTATGCATGAAACGCAATATGATTGGCTGACGCATGCATTGCCTGTTGAAAAGTTAAACCTTCTTCAACTCTTGTCGCGAGCAAAGCATGAAACGCAACGCACGCGAACCAAACGGAGCCACAATTCAGTTCGGCAAAGGATGATGTCACCCCATGCAAAGTGAATGGGGATGCGTTAACCCTGACGCATCAACGCCTTCCAACGCAGCAATGTGAGTCGGGCGTAAGCGGCTGGTCTTGGCCCAGCATTGGCGTGTTGTGCTGATCCTTTGTTTTGTCTTTGTCCTTGTTCAGTGTCATTTGGATTTGATGCAAACGTTTTGCATATGTGTTTTGGTTGGATAATTGCACCGCTCGAAATCTAAATAAAACCATCGTATTCCGTCCGCTCTTTGTATATATCATTTATATTCTCACAGAGGGCTGTGCTTGCCCCAAAAGTCAGTGCATGTTTCAGAGCAGTTATAACGCTTGGCATTGCCTCAAGAGGCTGGTGAAGGTATTTAAGAACTTTTGCCATAGTCCATCTACCCCCGTCAGGTGGGGATGTGTCCAGTGGCGGTGCGTCAATAGAGGGCGCTGGGGCGCCGCCCACCCTACAATTTTGAGATGGAAAAAAAAAAAAATGACATGTCAAAAAACATTATATATCAAACAATTTAATAAGAGATGTACTGTTTTAAAGTGTTTAATGTGTGCCAGAGACCGTCAGCCCCTGTCAAAAACCACTTAAATGTGACCAAATATAATATATTGCCATTCGTTATCACTGAGAGAAGCCACTCCTCCCTGTGGGCGCCGGCCAAGTGGAAGTCTATGGAAGCCTAAAAAAGGGCGCACTTCACTTGCGCCCCCAGCCAATGAAAGGGTTTCTTATATCATCCTGACAGGACTGTCCAATCAGAGACCTTTTGTGATTCCCTCACATCATATATAAATATCACATATCTACAGGAGCAGCATAGCTAGCAGATACTTTAATCTGAGAGTATGGCGAATGAAAACTCCGTAGTATCTATTCGTGGAACACCTTTTAATCGACGATCAGATGTCGATAAGAAGAGACTAAAAGACATGGGACCAGAATGTATGGATTAAAGTACTGACCACGGGAGGCCTACCTCGACCGGAGCTGGTTAGCGGGCTGTTCAGTGAGTAATGCTTGCAGCGACGCTACTAGCTTAACTACATTTGTCAGTAGCTTGGCAGTAACGTTGCTATTTACAAAACCAAGTAACTTTTCAGTAGCTAAGCTCTTTTATTGATTAAGTAGCGCAGTAGTGTCCTCGAAAGCTAATGTATCCTGGACCTTTCTAATGTTCATACATATCAGGCTTCCCTGCAGCCATCAAACAGACAAATTAATCAGTACGTCACTTTAGTCGAGACTAGTGAAAAGCTAGGTATCGTAATTTCAAGTACAACAGACGCTGCTCATATATTTAAAATTAATTAATTTTAAATGGGTAGTTTGCATGCAGATTCTAGACAACCGGATAACTAGAATGCTGTTGATATTCAGATACAGCTAGAGATGATGAAAGTTAAAACAAAATAATGTACAAATAAAGGAAGTCCGTGCTGTCTGCTCAGGGAGTCGAATTGCGAAAATGCACGAAATAGACAAAAGATGAAGGGAGGCGGAGGTCTTCTACATTCATTTGTTTTCATCTGCGTTCGAGGACCTGACTCCACAGCCATACCTTCAAAAGTAGGCTACGTCACTTTAGACGAGACGAGTGAAACTAAATTTGTTTTCAAATGCCTTTGTAATCCAAAGAAACAGTTCCTGTCAACGTAATGATTCATGGATTAAAGTTTTCCGTCGCTGTGACGGATTTCCGTCAACTCGGCTCGCATAAGGCCAAAAATGAGATCGATGCAGATCCGAAGAGGAAAAAAAATAGAGAGGAGGGGGAGACTGATATGATTTGCATCAGCGTCTTGAATACACGAGGGCAAAGGGCAAAACTGCCCTTAAGAAATAAAGTTTGCCCCTAAAATGACTAGGAGAGGGGCAGAAAATGCCCCAATAATTTTCTGTAAAAATAATTTAATGAACGTGTCAAAAACATCGTAGCCTATATGACCCGGTCAGTTGCCATTTAATGTTTTGCTTTTCGCCTTGACTGATTGTTGCGTGAAGAAACGAACGTTCTAACAAAAAATATTTGAAGCACTTCCTAATCAGACCTGGCTGTGACTTCGAGATTGAGGAGAAATGAGGATCAGCGCGGTCTCTGTCACCATCTCAGGTTCTAAAAGATAAAATTCATACACCCAGAGACTGTCAAAACTGAAAGCTAGATTGACTGGGTGGAGGATGACGAGAAAAAGACCCGGTTTTGTTTTCAAAGCATGTTAAACCTTGTCAATCCAGCACAGCCAAATTCTTCTGCTGACTCCATCAAGGGGAGCGAAAACATTCAGAAATACATGGCATTTCGTCACCAAGCGCCAAGCGACACGCATCGCCTACGGTTAATTATAACTAGTAATAATACTTTTAGAAATTATTTAGTTCGGTAAAGCTAGTTTAATGTTAGTTAGCTAACGTTAGCTATCTCTGATAGTGCGTTGGCTACAAAGGCTTTCTTGCAAGCTAGCTAACTAGTCTAATCTGTATTTCCTGTAGGCCTACTATGGTAGGTACATGATTAAAGGTAACACAAAAATCCATAAATATAATGTGTTATTATTATTCAATTTTTTTTTTTTTTTTTTTTTTACCTTTTAATAAGATTGTATTAGTTGTTATTACTATAACAACTAATAACCACAAAGAAATAAGAATACTATTGAATATGATTGTCTGTTTGGTTTTTGTTCAAAAAAATCTAAAACACTTTTAATCTGTAGACCAATGCTAATAGTCTTATTATTGCCATTTGATGACAATTGTTCATATACTGTAAGCTTAAATAAGTGTTTTTATTATTTGAACAAAGGTTAGGCCTAAATGTTATTTCACAAGTTTCTAAAAGTGCCCCCAATTTTTTTGTTAAATGCCCCTGGATTTCAGTAAATCGTTTTGTCATTTGTAGCCCATTAACAAGAATGGTGAAGTCTTGCAAAACATATTGGTTTTATGCCCTAGCTTTGAACTAGTAAGTGATAATATCGTGATAATATGAAGTTCAAATATCGAGGCGGTATGCAGCAACGACCCAACGTGAGTGCCGATTTTTTTTTGCTTTAATCCCTGACGTAATGACATCCAACACATGTTCAGGTGATTGACTTTCATTTACCGTTTTTATCTGACTGACAGTTGTGTTGATCACTAAAATTGCATTGACTTGGCATGCAGTTTGTTTAACTGAAAGTAACTACTAATGTATCAAACTACTCTTGACAGGTTTTTGTAACTTAAATTTAAAAATAAACATGATGGCAGCTTTTGGAGTATAGAGTTTGTGGCTCTGCACGGGCTTGGACTGTCTGCTGCCTCCTCTTGTGTTAAAGCCATGCAGGTCTGTGGAGGTGCTCCACGGCTTTATCACTTTGTTCCCTTTCACTTCAAAAAGAGAGGTTTTATATAATGGTTTGTTTGTATGGTTGTTGCTGTTCTATGTAAATTGTATTTCTGCTGTTATGTCCTAATCATTGTGCTCACGTATTGATTGCCAAGGGTTGTCTGTGAGTGTATTGATGTAGAGATTAGGCTAGATCCATCATCACTTGGATGTAAAGATTAGCTCTCTCATCACAGATGGTTCTGGAAAAGCACCAGGCCAATTTGACTCCGCCTTCTATTCCGTCACCACACTATGAGCCAACGTTTGTATTTGATATACTTGTGTTGTAACTGAAAGATGTCCTGTCTGTCCTAACTGTGTTCTTGTCTTTAGCCTCCCAGGGCCTAGGATTCGCTGACGCTGCACGAGACACGTTGGTTGTTGGGTTAGAGGGATAAGTATTTGGTGTTCACAAGTCGCTTGTATTAGATAGGTTGGCACATGGCAATTTACTACTTGAGACTCACTGGTGAGGGTAGTGGTAATGGTGATGATGACAGTGGTGGTGATAATGATTGTTTGGATAGCTATGATTGGAATTCATTGTATGACTGTATATGTGTAGATTTACTGTGAGATTGGTACACTTAAGCTTTGTAAGGGGGAGGGTGTGACGAACCCCTTTGGGTTCGTCTGCTCTGCCCATCTTGTTGGCATGATTGTGTGCCAACTAATTGATTGATTGTAAATGCAGGCTGTGTTCACCCTCTCTGTTTCCAGGTGCAGGTGATCAACCACCTGGGGGGGCGTGTCCCTGCCCTTTAAAGAGCCTGCACTTCCTAGATTCGAGGAGAGGAGAGAAGGGAGAGCGCAGACGTGGCTGAGCGTGCAATTGGATTGTTAGATAGTTTGAACTTTGAAAACGGATATTGTATATTGTAAATTGTAACATTGAATTGGTTGTTGAAACTTTGTGCAACTTGAACTTTGTGGTTATTAAACCTTTGCATTTTGGACATCTTTTGGGTATTTCAGTTCTTGTAACAAGGCCAAGAGCCAGCTTTGCTACACATACGAACACATGTTCAGGTGATTGACTTTCATTTACCGTTTTTATCTAACTGACCGTTGTGTTGATCACTAAAATTGCATTGACTTGGCATGCAGTTTGTTTAACTGAAAGTACCTACTAATGTATCAAACTACTCTTGACAGGTTTTTGTAACTTAGCTTGCTACTTCTTTATGAGTCGTAGATTGCCCATCACTGCAAATATTCTACTCAAAACCTGGGCCCTGTTCGGCGTACAACTCAAGCTAAAATAAATAATTTAGCTCGCAACTGGAGATTAACTAGCTCGCTAATTGAAAACAGGCCAAGCGCGTCTGGCGCTAATTTATTTTAACCTCTTGTTAATTTATCCCAAGCTAAAATCATCAGCTAAATTGCATGTGCACGTCCTGCTTTAAAAGGCATGAAAGGTTGATAACCAAAACCAGGATTTTTTTTAACAGCAACATAGTCTAAACTCAAAGAAAAAGACTTTTTTTCTCCGCTAAGGCGGGATATGACCATGAACGCTTTATGAATATGGTCTTGAATTCTTCATGTCAAAATGAATCACTGTCGCGACTGCAACAGCGTTAAAGAAACTGTCCATAGGCTGTCTAAGTAGTGATATCTTGTACCGAAAATGTGACTTTGGTGCAGAGGGTAGAGCGTAGGGCTTGCATGCAGTAAATTGCAGGTTCGACTACCTTCCCCTTCGTAAGAATTGTAGTTTTAAATCGCTTTGAATAAAACCGTCTGCTAAATGAAAATGTATTAATAAGAAATTCAATAAATTGAAGCCAAGCAAATAAATTGTGTTTCTTTCTCTCTTATCATGCAACCACCTTACCATCCACATCCACCATCCACCACTGCACAAAAACTAGACACGTTTGCAAAACTAAACGTTTGCAATGATGTAAGTTAAAGTAGGTAAAACAACTTTAGCCAATATCTCCGTAATGGAGATGTGTTATGTGCTCAAATAAAACGTTAGTATTCATGTGCAAACTAAAAATCACGTCTCAGGCTGAGCATGAAAGTTATTTCGGGTTTATCAACTGTACCAATGTCTCAACTGTACTAATAGGCTACCACTGTCATATAATTATGAGTGCTTTGTTCTCCGCATCGCCGACATTGCAAAAATTAAGGCAACGACTCGCAAGAAAGCGAAGACATTCAATGTTCTACGGTGGTGGGCTATGCAATAAATGACTCGAGAAGGTCTTCTAAATGAATTATTCCTTTTCGGGTGGATCGGTAGCGCTCATACAAGAACTTATCATGATGGAAAAATGGATCTTCTTGGCGATCGCAAAGAACTTTTCCTACGCTAATCAAACTACAATCAAACCCTCCTTTTGGCGTGGGTGTGGCAAGTTTAGCCAGCAGATGCGTTGAAAAAATCGGTGTTCTCCGGGTCCAGGTTTGTAAAAGACCATAAGGATTGAAAAAGCGGACTGGAGGTTCTTCTAAGTTTGTCTTCTCTGATGAGTCCCATTTCACAGTAGGTGCAAGACTCTCTGGCTTGTAGGCCTCTCCAGGTCTCCGTCTAACCATCAGACGACCATGTGTTGGGCAAAGCTGAAAATTGGACTCATCAGAGAAGACGAACTAGAAGACCCTCCAGTCCGCTTTTTTCAATCCTTATGGTCTTTTACAAACCTCAGCCAGGCAAAGTGCAACGTTGTCCCGGAAGAAAAACTTGCTTCCTTTAGCTCTGACAATGTTCCCCAACTCTGAGAAGTGTTTTTTCCAGCAGGGCAATGCTCCATGCCACACAGCCAGGCCAGTAAAGGTATGGATGGAGTACCACCAGATCAGGACCCTGTCATGGCCAGCCCAATTTCGAGACCTGAATCCCATAAAAAAACTCTGAAATGTGATCAAGAGGAAGATGGATGGTCACAAGCCATGAAAAGAAGCCGAGCTGCTTGAATTCTTGCGCCAGGAGTAGCATAAAGTCACCCAACGGCAATGTGAAAGACTGGTGGAGAGCATGCCAAGACACATGAAAGTTGTGATTTTAAATCAAGGTTATTCCACCAAATATTGATTTCTGAACTCTTCCTAAGTGTAAGCATTAGTATTGTGTAGTTTAAAAATGAATATGAGCTTGTTTTCTTTGCATTATTCGAGATCTGAAGACACTGCATCATTTTTGCTATTTTGACCAATTGTCATTTTTCTGCAAATAAATGATCTAAATGACAATATTTTTATTTGAAATTTGGTAGGAATGTTGCCAGTAGGTTATAGAATAAAACAAAAATGTACATTTTACTTTAACACATACCAATCAATAGTAAAACCAGAGAAACTGATAATTTTGAAGTGGTCTCTTAATTTTTTCCGCGGCTGTATATGTCAAAGGCTGGGTTGATGGTGCGCCTTCTCTTTTCCCTGGGCGGCTCTGCACTCCGGCAGCGCTCCAGGAGAGCCACGAACTTAATCTCAGAGCGCAGGTTCTCAATACACACACTCGCAGAATTGACGAGTTGCATACCTGTCAAAAGATCCATGTCCTCTGACTGTAGCATGGTATTAAGGGGGTTGAGGTATGACAGTATAGAGTGTACCATGTCGGCGATGAACCTGAAGCTGGGCTCAGACATGGTCCGAAGCAGACCTGCCGCTTCAACGCGCACGTCTGAGCCCTAGGTCCTCTGGCTGTCGATCTCGTTGAGGAGGGTGACCAGGTCATCAAATGATCTTAAAACAACCAAGACCGTGCCAAAGTGACCCGTCCAGCGTTGCTCCAAGAGGCGTTTCAACCTCTCTCCCTTGTACAGGATCGCTACTGTTGGGCCCCGTCCCATTACCACCACTTCACCCTAGCACTTCGCCCTTCCACTTCATTTGCGCGTTCGCGTGAAGGGGTAGGGTGTCCCAATTCATTTGGACCGAAGGGGAAGTGTTGTTCAACCCTTCAAACGGAGTGTTATCAGAACCAGACTACGGTTGAAGGGAAAGATTACATTTCCCAGGATGCCTTGCGATCACCTTTACCAACGGACTCCCAACATTTTTAAGAAAGATGGCTGCCAGTTTCACAAATGCACATCTGGCTGTCTATGCTGCTAAGAGTAGCCGAGTAACGTTAAATTAACGTTAACGTTAGAATTAAAATAAACCGTTATTTTATTATAACTTTTATTATGTGGGTAAAATGTGTTTACCAAATCATCGGGATATCTAGCTGATGATTATGCAGAATAATATTCCTAACAGTTGAGTAGAATATGATTGTTAGAAAAAGATCGCTATTTCACAAATGAACATCTGGCTGTCTATGCTGCTGAGAGTAGCAGAGTAACGTTAAGTTAACGTTAGGATGAAAATAAACCGTTATTTTATTATAACTTTTATTATGTGGGTAAAATGTGTTTGCCAAAACCTGGAAACCTGACGTTTTGTCAAACGTAGCCTACAGTGGAGCTGGACGAAATGTTACTTTTACGATGGAGTGTAACTAAAATCGTTCAAATGTAACAGTTGAAAGATAGTTGGTTGCAAGCTAACAGATGGTGTCTATGTTATGATGTTAGGGACTCCCGACCAGACCAGGGCACTGATAAGGTTCAGGACAGTTAACGAGGAGCAGTTCACAAAAATAAAATACGCCACTAAACTAAAAATGCAGAGTTGAACAGAACAGGGATGAGGATGGAGCTGAGGGCAGAGGAGGTGAGGCTGGACAGGGCAGAGGAGCTGAGGATGGACCGGGCAGAGGAGCTGAGGATGGACAGGGCAGAGATGAGGACACTGAGGGCCTGGCCTTTTTACGAGGACATGCACGAGGTTCTTGGTGCAAGACCGTGCATAGACCCACCTGTATTAGTGGCGTCTTTTGATGAAGGCAGTGATGTTTAGACTGAGAAAAATTCACAAATTACAAATTAAAGTAATCAGCGCAACATCTTAACTAAACTCTGAACTATTACTGTTAGCTTGCCGCGAAAACTTTAACCGAAAACCCATTGGAGCAAATAGTGGCTAGCTAGCGAGCTGCTAATAAGTTTCATATAATTGAACATTTGCTACAGCAAAACTGAATTTTCTGACCACGCCCCCCAGGCAACTAGTCGCATAGCGACTAAACGCAAGACATATCTATCGTGGACACCCACCGTGAGGCCAAAACTGAACGTTTCCTCAGTATTTATTTATTTAAAGAACATTTGATTACCGTAATATCCGGACTATAAGCCTTTAATTTTATCAAAAAATTACAGTGCGCCTTATAATCCGGAGCGCCTTATATTTGGATTAATTCTGGTTGTGCTCTGTCAAAATGTTTTAGTACGACTTTGGTAAACTACAAAGACGCACCGTTTGCAGCATTACGGCTACCGTATTTGATATAAAACCTCGAACAATACATTGCTTCTGACCACTGCTGGTCTATTTGCTGGTGACTCGGTGTTGGAAGTGCCTTCTCTACAGCTAGCTTGAAATGACAAGGGGCGCGGGGGACAGTTTACCTCTGTGTCTCCCAAATGGAACTTGTTAGGTTTGAATTTTCCTCTGCTAAAGTAATAAACTAAGCCTACATGGTCATAGGCAAACTCATTATTCACATTTTTGTCATTGTGAGTACCGTCCTACTTTCACCATTGATGTCTAGGCTTAGGCCTAGACATCATCTGGTTTAAACTAGCTAACGTACGCTATTCGCTAGCTAGCTAGACAGCTATCGTTATGGTGTTAATTATCTGACTGCGTTTGTTTTTACCAATCGTTCACGTTGTCATTTTAATCCATTAGCTACTAAAATGAGCACATCGATTGTTAAACCATTATTAAACTTAGCATTTTGATTGTTTAACAGCATTGCAGATGTTTGACACTGTCAGATAACGAAATACGGTACATCATTATTTAATATGAACCATTTTAAAAGACATTCTATCTACTTCTTAACTTAGGGTGAAAGTGAACAAGTGAACATTTCAGAGATAAAGGTAAAAAATGAGTGGAACAAAAAGGAGGAAGCTTACAGATTTCTTCAAAAGGTGGGCAGCTGCTATCCAAGACATAATTTTGAAATAATTAAGCTAGGCCCATGTGCAGAAGTCACTGTAACCAAGCTGTGATTTGTTGCAAGATATTTTCATCCGGATAGTGTGTCTGTCATGTCTTAAGTGCGGTCTCTTCCTCCACTAAACTAAAAATGCAGAGTTGAACAGAACAGGGATGAGGATGGAGCTGAGGGCAAAGGAGGTGAGAATGGACAGGGCAGAGGAGCTGAGGATGGACCGGGCAGAGATGAGGACACTGAGGGCAGAGAAGCTGAGGATGGACCGGGAGGGACAGGTGCAGAGGATGAGCATGTAGGTGCAACTGACAACTTCCCTGACTGCTGGAAGAGACAGCAATATGAAAACCTACCCATTTCTTGAGGCAAAAAAATCACTTGGGGCAGAGAGAACAGGGAAACTCAGATACACATTTTCCAGTGAATGGCAAAACTGCAGAGTAGGTCCATATGGCAGTAGTACAGAGAAGCAAATTAAATCTTTAAGAAAAAAAAAAATGAACATAGTGCCTCCCAAAGTCACAAAATTGCAGAAGATATACTGAAAAAACAAGGTGAGCAAGCTCTTGAGTCAAGTTTTTTGAAAACACAAGGTGACATTTTAGCATCAACTCACAATGTCTTTAGGACAGCGTACTATCTGGCAAAGGGCAACAGGCCTTACTCTGATCATCCTAACCTAATAGAGCTACAGAGGATGAATGGTGCAAATGTTGGCCGTGTACTCCATTCCAACGTCACATGTGCAGACATAGTGCATTTCATATCTGTAGAGATGAGACAGGCATTACTGAATAGTATTAAACAGACTCAGCCAAAGCTCACAGTTATTGTGGATGAAAGCACCTCATTCAGTAAGAAATCGTGTCTCATTGTGTACCTCAGAACATCTGTCCATGATTCCGAGCCTCTTACGTTCTTCTTAGATTTGCTTGAATTAGAAAGTACAACAGCAGATGGAATCACTGGTAATTTACTCAAATGCCTCTTAAAACATGGTCTTCATGATGATTTTCTTAAAGAATGTCTGGTGGGTTTCTGCTCTAATGGAGCTGCCGTAATGGTGGGGAAAAAGAATGGAGTGTACACACAACTTAAAACTAAGTTCCCAGGTCTCATTGGTTGGCACTGTCTGAACCACAAGTTGGAGTTGTCTGTGTCAGATGCTGTGAAGACATGCACTGAGACAAACCACTTTACAGCTTTCCTGATAAGTTGTACGGCCTATACCATCAGTCACCCAAGAACCTTAGAGAACTTGATGCTGCAGCTTCTGAGGTTGGTGTCTTAGGAGAATCGGTAGAGTCTTAGGGGTAAGGTGGGTGGCTTCATCTTTCCGAACAGTGAAAGCCATTTGGATGATGTATGCGGCACTCCACAGTCATCTCACAGCTGCAGGTCAAGATGTTAACAGAACATCAAGTGAGAGATGTATGTATTCGGGCCTAGCTGTTAGCTGCCGAATTGAGTTCGGATGCATTTCTGAGGAACCTGGGACTAATGATGGATGCACTGGAGGAACTCAAAGACCTGTCTGAGGCCCTGCAGGCCAGAGACAGACTGTCTCAAGCAGTGAACCTCATTAAAAGACAGACTGATGTGTTTACCGCCATGAGTGAGGATCCAGAAAATGGCCCCTTCTATAGAAGGGCATGTGAGGCAGTGCAGCAAGGGTCTTTCAATGGCATAGCACATGGTGATAGAGGGCAGAAGGTCATCAACCCAACCCAGTTTTATGAGGCCTTATGCCAGAGCATGAAGGAAAGAATGGTGAGGAGTGAAGAGGAGTCTCTCTTCACCAAGATTAACATCTTGAATCCTGAAACATGGCCAAGCCCTCTACCTGTGATGTATGGGGAAAGTGAGTTGAGGGAACTCTGTGACCAGGTAAAAGTTGGTTTCACTGGAATGAAACAAGCTTACCGTGAGTACAAAAACAAACCAGACATAATGCAAAAGGCCCTTCTCACACTTAGACATGCCGTTAATACCATTTCTGTCAGCAGTGCAGAGTGTGAGAGGGGGTTTTCAGAGATGAATAATGTTGTGACTCCATTGAGATCGAAATTGAATTTGGAGAATGTGTCGGCTTTGATGTTCATTAAACTGGTTGGCCCTCCTCTCAAATCTTGGAAACCTACCAGGTTTGTCAGAAAGTGGATGGCAACCAGAAGGTCCAGGGTTTTTCCTGGGTCAAAATTGCTCTTCGGTGCTCCCCCCCCCAAAAAATTGCGCGCTACGCGCACACAGTCTGTGTAACCTATCCACTTTTTTTTTTTTTTTTTTTTTTTTTACATTTTATAAATAATGGAGGCTATAACATAGCAGATATTTTAATAAATTGAAAGCCATGAATATTGAAACCGCTGACTGATGAGGTCAGGATGCATCCGCAGGTTGAGTAATTAAGTGATTATGGCCGATGATCTGTCCATTCGTGCACCACACAGTTGCGAATAGATCAGACTTATCAACTCGATTACTATTGATCAAAACAGAACGAGAGTTCGGCTGTAGCTTACTTGAAACAAACTATTCAGAACATATTCGCTGACGTGCATTGCATACGTGAAACAACTAGTGAAGGTTTTTTAAAATAATAGTTATGCCATATACAATAAGTGACTTTATGTAAACACAACTTATTAATGTTAGCTGCTTAATTATTTAGTGCAATGCTAGCATGACTAGCGTAATTCGATTTTTAACCAAGGTAGCCTATTGTACATATTGAGCCTGTTGATCGCGACCTGTTAACATATCTGGTTAAAAAGATAAAGGTGAGCTGTATAGAAAATAAATATTTCCCAGGCACCTAATGGCTTACAGCTACCTGTAAAGCATCTAAACGTACAGAGTAAGGTAGGTTGACTGCTAAATCGGCAGCCACCAGTCTTTGGATAGCTCTCATAAGTCAGTTATTGTATATATGGCATTAATAGTATTCTTACTATCACACATAGGATATACTACACATATAGGTTCACATACACACTGCTTAAATAAAACTCTAAGCCTACTATCAAAGTATTGTTTTTTTAAGATAATGTAGGCAACTGCTAGCTAGCTAGATAATGTATGGCACTGCTCGCTAGCTGCTTTAAAAAAAAAAATCAAACTAACGTCTGGCAAACTTGGAGTAGCCTCTGTTCAATGATTGGCTGAGGGGGTGGGAGGCGGGATCTGCTGCTGCTGTCTTGAAAACACCAGTAAGCTGAATTGAGTTCCTGCGCCTGTCGTCATAGTTGCTTGTCACGTGCCGAAAAACGATGGGCGTAGCCATTTTGGCAGTAATCGCGTCAGTTATCTGGCAGGCACTGACTGGCTGTCACGGTGACACAGTGACACTTGACAGGATGGTAGACAACTGTTGTGCACCAGGTTGCCGAAACAGACGAGGGAAGAAGAAGGGATTGTCATTTTATCGCATCCCAAAAGATGCGGCGAGGAGGGAAAAGTGGTTAAGTGCTATTAAAAGAGCCAGGAGCCAACAGAACAACACTGAAAGGTGGGACCCGCCGGCTGTTGGATTTCGGTTGTGCAGCGAACACTTCATATAAGGTGGGTGACGAATACAGTACAATGTTACAAAAAGTTTCTGGTCAGTTTAATTTTACCTAAGTACTTGAATCATACCATCCAGTTATTATAACTAGCGGACATAGTGACGTCCCTAGGGTTGACAGCCTTTGGTACATAGGTCGTGGCATACCCGCGAACAACTGGCAGGTCTGCAGGACTTCCCATCTTGAGTCCGGCACTGTTGTGAATTGTTATTAATTGAAGATTAGTTTAGTAAAGGTAGATTATTCATTATTTGAAGTTAAGGGTAAATTAACATGATTTCTGTTGTTTAGTTAAGAAAAGGTTAATATAAATGTTTAAATGATCTATTTACATTATTTACAGGAAATATGGGAGAATCTTTTACTTTATCTGTTATTAATGGATATTTGATATCAATCTTAATGTGTTTTAATTTGGAAGGGGATACCTTTATTGTGAAGTGCAGGAAGTGATGTGTGAGAATGTTCTCGTTAGTTTTAGTATTAATTCAAGTAAGTGAAGACGATAGTCACATGAACCTGCCTTATCTAATTAATAGTTTAATCCGAAAGCCTTCTTCTTTGTAATACTGCTTCACATTTGGAGAGTAAAATATTACGTTTATAAAGAAAAACGTTTGGTCATCATTCGAAGCTTCCACTACACAACATTTTGGTGCCGAAGCCCGCGAATTCAAGATTGAAAGATTGTGAACTTCATCGAAGTTGGAAGCTAACGCTAGCTACAGTTGGCAGCAGAGATGGCCGAGCGCTTTGAACGGATGAAACGGAAGAGAGGGACAATTCGCACATCTACAACGAAGCTGTTGACTCGTATGGAAGAGGAGGTGAGCAAAGATGTACCTGACTGTGATAAACTCCGTGAAATGATGTCAGTATTGTCGACCAAAGAAGTGAGTTTAATTGAATTGGACAAAGGCATTGAGGATGAAACGTCGCTTGAAGAACTGGAGACGGAGATTGCTAGTACTCAGGACTACCAAGACCGCATTCTCACACTGAGGGCTAGGACCATGAGGCACATTCAGACGACACGGGATACCGTGAGTGTGCAGGTGAACGATGCAAATTCGAACTCAGTCAGGTCAGTAAATAGACAGACTGTTAAACTGCCTAAGCTGGTGATAGAGAAATACAGTGGAGAAATAAGTCAGTGGCAAGAATTCTGGTCCCAGTATGAAACGGCTATTCATGAAAATGAAGCACTGTGTAAGAGGGAGAAATTCACCTACTTAAGGTCCTATCTGACTGGTGCAGCAGCAAGAGCTGTAGCGGGACTTACTTTGAATGATAGCAATTATGATGCAGCAGTGCAACTGCTCCAGAACCGTTTTGGAAGAAAGGACATTGTAATCAGTGCACATATGTCCAAACTACTGAGCTTGACCCCTGTGAAAAGATCTTCAGATACTGCAGCACTCAAGACACCTGTATGACGAATGCGAAATACAGATCCGCAGTCTAGAATCCATGGGCGTTCACAGTGACACATATGGCTGCCTGCTATGTCCAGTGCTACTCCAGCTCCTACCTGAAGACATAGCACTACTCTACACACGCAAGTCAGACTCCAATGGTGAATGGAAGGTGCTAGAGCTCATCCAGTTCCTGCAAAATGAGGTCCAAAGCAGAGAGAGAGCACTCCAGCTAACCAGACCAGGTAACACACAAAGGGACATTCCTCCTAATAATAAACCATTCAGTAGGCCAGCACCCCTTTATGAAAACAAACCCAAAAGTTGGAACGTGCCCTCAGCCACAGCGCTTCACACAGCCAGTAATGCACCACAGACCTGCATATATTGCGGCAGTGCTAACCATAAACCAGAACATTGTCCTAACAATTCTGTGTCTGCTCGCAAAGAAAAGTTAAGAGAACTGGGAAGATGCTATGTGTGCCTAGGCCCAAAACACATAGCAAAATTCTGCAAAGTAAAAGGTGTTTCATGCCCTTTGTGTGGTCGCAGACATCACCAGTCAATTTGTGAGCAAGATGTAGCAAACACAGAGGTGGACAGTGGCAGTACAGAGGCTGTTCTGTCCTCTGTGTCCAGCACAGCGAAACTGAAGGCCAATGTGCAGAACACAGTGCTGCTCCAGACAGTGAAAGCATGGACAGAGGGCCCAGCAGGGAGAAAAATCGTACGCTGTCTGTTAGATGGAGGCAGCCAGAGAAGCTTCATTCATGAGGGTGTGGTGAAAGCATTAAAATTACCAGTGGTGAAACAAGAAACGCTGCATCTACACACCTTTGGATCTACTGCTCCTGTTATAGCGCAACGTAACATTGTGAAGGTTTCTCTGGAAAATGTGTGGAACACAGAGCAAAAGATTGAGATTGAAGCAGTGGAAACCCCTCAAGTGTGCACGGCAGTGATAAAGGTACCCAGCGAACCCATCCAAGAGGAGCTAAGAAGAAAAGGTCTGCGGCTTGCTGACTTTCCACTGGATGGCGCTGATGACCCAGAACTGTCGATGCTTATAGGGGCAGACTATTACTGGCAAGTGGTGTCGGGCAAGGTCCAGAGAATAACAGAATCACTAGTGGCAGTAGAAAGCAGCTTCGGGTGGGCTCTGCAGGGGCCAGTCTCAACCTCCAGTGTAACTGACGCAACTTGTTTACACATCAGCCTAGAAGAGGACACCCAGATCTCAAAACAGCTACATGCCTTTTGGGAAGTTGAGTCACTGGGCATTGTCAATGAGAAGACCCAGAGTGCAGCTGAAACTGAAGCTCTTCAGAACTTTGAAAAGACTGTGACACACAAAAATGGCCGCTACCAAGTTGAGTTACCATGGCGACCTGACAAACCAGCACTATCGGACAACTTCAGAGTGGCAAAAGGACGTTTCGAAGGCCTCAAGAGGAAACTAAAGATGGATGCAACCCTGTACTCAAGGTACAATGATGTCATACAGGATTATCTGCAGCAAGGCATATGTGAGGACGTACCTGAGGACGAGTCATCGGCAGAGCAACCAGAGGCTGTGACATACTACATGCCACATCATGCTGTTCTCCGAGAAGATAAGGTAACAACTAAACTGAGAGTAGTATTCGATGCATCATCACACAAGGAAGGTTGCCCCTCCCTAAATGACTGTTTACTGACTGGGCCAAACCTTAATCCAAATCTGTTAGATGTGCTAATCAAATTCAGACTACATGAGATTGCCTTTACTGCAGACATCACTAAGGCTTTCTTGCAGATAGCTCTAGCAGAGAAGGATAAAGATGCTGTTAGGTTCCTGTGGCTACATGGACCTCCAACACAGGACTGTAAAGATGAGCTGCGCATTATGAGGATGAGTAGAGTAGTGTTTGGAGTCTCACCCAGCCCATTCCTGTTAGCTGCCACCATAAGAAACCACATTAAGCAGTATGAAAGTGAGCAGCCAAGGGCAGTGGAGGCACTGAGTGGGTCACTTTACGTGGATGATTTGATCTACAGCTCAAGCAATGTTAACGAAGCTTTTTCAGTTTCCACAACAGCAAAGGAGATCCTGTCCCACGCCGGCATGAACCTGTGCAAATGGGTCACCAACTCACCACATCTGAGAGCCAACTGGACAGAAGGTGGAATGGAGCATGCAGCAGAAACAGACACTTCTGGAAATGTGCTGAAGGTGTTGGGGTTAGTATGGAGATCAGAGAAGGATGAGTTTGTGTTTGATTTAAAGGGACTACTCAACATGTTAAAGAGCAAAGAAAACACAAAGAGAAATGTGCTACAGACATCAGCTCGTATCTTTGACCCTATTGGTTTCCTTACTCCATTCACAATACGGGTAAAGTGCCTGTTTCAAGAACTGTGGGAGAGGGGAATCAGTTGGGATGAACAGCTTCCCACAGACTTGGCTGAAAAATGGAATCAGTGGTGTGCAGAGCTGCCGAAGCTCCACCTTTTGGCCATTCCGAGATGGTATCACATCGACATCCAGCCAAACTCACAGACACTGAAGCTGCACGTCTTCTGCGACGCCAGTGAGAAGGCATACAGTGCTGTTGCCTATCTACAAGGACCAAACAAGGAAGGAGATATTGTGACCAGTTTTGTGGCATCCAAGGCAAAGGTAGCCCCATTAAAGAAAATTACTTTACCACGCTTGGAGCTTATGGGTGCACTGATTGGAGCAAGGTTAGGAAACAACCTTCTTAAGCCACTGAACATGGAGAAAAATCAGCTTTACATGAGAACAGATTCGATGATTGTTTTCCATTGGATACGCAGTGCAGCACAGAAATGGAAGCCATTTGTGTCAAACAGAGTGACTGAGATACAAAGCCTCACGAATCCAGGAAGCTGGTCACACTGCAAGGGGAAAACCAATCCTGCTGATATACCCACCAGAGGCCAGAGCGTCGAGAACCTCATCAAAAGCCAGCTGTGGTGGAGCGGCCCTCCTTCAACGCCATCAACTGATGAGGCAGAGAACATTGATGAGGACTGTGTTGCAGATGAGGTAAACACTGAGCTCAGGTCTAAGTTTCAGACGGCAGTACAGCTCACTAGCACTGAACAAGTTGAACCACTGTTAGACCTACACAAGTACAGCAGTTTAAAGACAGTGTTGAGAATAACTGCATGGGTGAAAAGGTTCATAGCTAATGCCCGCTTCAGTCACAAAACTCAGGGAGAGCTAACCTCAGAGGAGCTCACTGCAGCGGAATTGTATTGGGTGAAGACGACACAAGATCAGAGTTTCAGCCAAGAAATATGTCAGCTGCTCTCTAGTCAAGACATCAAGAGAGATTCCAAAATCAGAGACTTGAAGCCATTCTTGGATGAAAACGGCCTTGTCAGTGTAGGAGGCAGGTTACAGCACTCTGATTTTAGTTATAGAGAACAACACCCATATGTGCTACCTACAAATCACAGATACTCCGAGCTACTAGTTCAGCAATGCCATGAGAGAGTGATGCATTCTGGGGTAAGAGATACTCTAGTTCAAATGAGGGAGAGATACTGGGTTTTAAAGGGGAGACAGCTAGTCAAGCGGGTGTTATCTCATTGTTTCATCTGTAGGAGGTTAAAGGTGAAACCAGCTCAGCAAGTAACAGCTCCATTACCCAGAGACAGAGTCACAGAATCACCGCCCTTTGAAGTTGTTGGGATAGATTTTGCAGGTCCCCTGTATGTTAAGTCTAGTGGACAGCCCAAGAAGGCATACATTGCACTTTTCACTTGTGCTGTCACTAGGGCAGTGCATTTGGAGTTAGTTTCAGACCAGACTACTGAACATTTTCTCTTAGCTTTGAGGAGATTTATTGCAAGGCGAGGGCTGTGTAAGGTAATTTACTCAGACAATGCAAAAACATTCAAAAGAGCAGATCAAGATCTAAAGGAACTGTGGAAGTCATTCAGAGGATCAGAGCTCACAGAGTTTTTCACTGACAAGGGCATCACCTGGAAGTTCATTGCAGAGAGAGCTGCGTGGTGGGGTGGCTTTTGGGAGAGACTTGTGAGATCTGTTAAAACATGCCTAAAGAAGATCCTAGGGAAAGCTTCACTAAGTTTTGAGGAACTCACAACCCTGCTTACAGAGGTAGAGGCTGTGTTGAACTCCAGGCCCCTCTCCTATGTACATGAGGATGCTTCAGAGCCCCAGCCACTCACACCCTCGCATTTCCTGGTTGGGAAAAGACTTACCTCTCTACCACCAAAGACTATGATCCCACCATCTCAGGCAAAAAATGTAAGCAGAGAGGATATGGGCAGAAGATGGAGATATCGGCAGAGACTCTTGACCAGCCTTTGGAACAGCTGGCGAAAGGACTACTTGATGGACTTGAAATCAGCTCACAAGTGTGACACACCTACACCCACTGTGCTGAAAGTGGGAGATGTCATCCTGATCGGAGAAGACAACGCACCGCGGCAGACCTGGAAAATAGGCAGGATAACGGAACTGTTTCCAGGGAGAGATGGACTAATTCGGTCCTGTACTGTTCGTACTTCTATGGGCAGTCTGTTGAGGAGGCCTGTTCAGCTGATATATCCTTTGGAAATTAATTAAGTGATGGACTGAATAGTAATGAACAATTGTTCATCGGGCGGGAGTGTTGTGAATTGTTATTAATTGAAGATTAGTTTAGTAAAGGTAGATTATTCATTATTTGAAGTTAAGGGTAAATTAACATGATTTCTGTTGTTTAGTTAAGAAAAGGTTAATATAAATGTTTAAATGATCTATTTACATTATTTACAGGAAATATGGGAGAATCTTTTACTTTATCTGTTATTAATGGATATTTGATATCAATCTTAATGTGTTTTAATTTGGAAGGGGATACCTTTATTGTGAAGTGCAGGAAGTGATGTGTGAGAATGTTCTCGTTAGTTTTAGTATTAATTCAAGTAAGTGAAGACGATAGTCACATGAACCTGCCTTATCTAATTAATAGTTTAATCCGAAAGCCTTCTTCTTTGTAATACTGCTTCACATTTGGAGAGTAAAATATTACGTTTATAAAGAAAAACGTTTGGTCATCATTCGAAGCTTCCACTACACAACAGGCACTGAGAGAGGTTTTGGTAAAACTGCGCTTGCTCAGCAGCAGTCAGGGGTGGGAAAGATGGGGGCGCAGATGTACCCTTGGTGGAATTCCCCTTTTTATTTTGTTGACTACTGTTGAATATGATGTCCTTTCCCTGTTGGTACTCCACATTCTTGCCAGCATCCTCACTGGGAGAGGTCCACTTGCATTTTTTGGACGTGCAGCTGATCTCCTCATGCCTTGCATTGTTTTTTCCCCACAGTCTGAAGAGCACAGCTGACACATGAGAACAGCTCTCCCCAAGTCCTGCTGTGCAGTTGCAGTGGGCTCCCATCACAACACCTTCGTTCCTCACCACCACCCATGGCTTCAGTTGACTGTCATTTAGCCGTTGGGAGTGATTAACCTATGTATGAAATTCAAAAAATATAAATTAAGGTTGAAAATGACAGCCACTTAGGTTGGGTACGTTCAAAAACACAAACTAGCAATTTACAGATGCACTGCAGTAGCTACCCAAGATAATAAACAAATATGCTAACGTGACACTGTCTATCAAACTGGGATAATTTAACTTACCCTTGCAGTGATGATGAAGTTTTTGGATGCAAGACTCCAAAAATGGCGTCCGACAACCAAAAGTCACGTGATGCAGTAGCTCAATTGGATGACAGTTTTTTTTAAGGCTCTCAGGATTTTTCATAGGCGCTCGGGAAAATGGCTGTGGCGCACGCCCAAATTTTCTCTATGCAGGAAAAACCCTGAGGTCAGCGTATCACTTGGCCTGTAGGAAAAGGTAAAGTAATGATGTGGTATCTCCATATCAGACCATATGGGAAGTGATGAATTAGATGTACATGATGCAGTGTAACTAGAAAATGTAGTAACAAAGGGATTACCGTTGCCCATTATTTGTTCAAATGTTTGTGTTCAGCTGTCAAGCTAGGAAGGCACCGGATGCCTAAAAGAGCCTGGGTGACGTAATGTTGAATCTTGAGTGACAGTTTCTATGCCAACGTTAGCATTACGTAAGCCGGTCACCGCGTACCCCGCATCTATATTGCTAATAGCAATTCCTCCTTTTGTGCGACAATATTAAGCGACTAAAAAGTAGCTGATGGCTTTCGAACAACTCTTGAGACTCTCTGACTGATAGCCAAAAAGTGTCGGGGTACAAAGTGTCCTTTAGGCACAATATTAAGCGACTAAAAAGTTTTAGCTACACCTGCCTGATGGTATTCTGTAAGTTAGCAATGTCCGCTAGCATATCAAAGCTAGCAATCCCCCATTATTCTTTAGTAAAATGTTGTGCAAACAATGCCCTGTTTTGTTTAAATGTAACTGTGGGTGCCGTCAGATATGTCTAAAAATCACAACACATTAAGGAGTGTCTTAATTTAAGCACAACAACAGATGAATAGCTTCAAGCTAACAAGACACTAGCACGAGCTAGCTAGCTGATGGAATGTGCTTACTTTGATACATACATTTGATTTATATAAACTAGCGAATCAACAACTTTTCTACCAAAGTCAAACATCAAGTACATGGTTGTTTTGGTTGGTTTATTGTAGGTCAAATACAAGCAAGCCGGTCTCAGGTAGCGAAGTTCAATGCAATATGCTCTGAACTAAATCGCGTTATGAGCGATAAAGACCCGGGTGACGTATTGGTGTTGGCATAGCAACTGTCACTCAAGAGTCGTTCGAAAGTCAACATTACATCACCCGGGCTCTTTTAGGCATCCGGTGCCTTTTTAGCTTGACACATCCATGTCAATGTACCTTAAAGACATGTTGTTTTTGTTTGTGAAAATAAAATCAGCTCTTAATGTGACCTCATCAAACACACTCAAAATCTACAGAGTACATATTAAGCAACATATAAAAAATGCTGGAGTTGTTGGCTGCTTGCTTCACTGCTTGTGGATGGTTGCTCATCATCTGAATCTTCCTTCTGGCTATGCGTTGGTCCATGAACATACACTACTCACAAAAAGTTAGGGATATCTGGCTTTCGGGTGAGTAGTGTATTTTAGCATTGACCCTGTGAATATTTTTTAAATAAAAAAAACGTGATTAGAGAAAAGTAACCTACTAACAAATACTTTCCATTTCCCACCACTTGTTTGTCATGTCATCCATTCATATGGATGTGAATCAATCAATACTAATACAACTTTAACGGTGATGTGTTTTTTTTGTTTAATTTGGCAATTTATTTACTGCATAATCCACGAAAGATTTGTGAAATTTGCCCCTCCGGATCAGAGCCCCCCCACATAGAAAATCCCGATTTAACCCCTGAGTACAACGATACATTTCTTAAACAAAATTACATAAAAGTCATTCAAATATAACTGTAACAATTTTAACAGAAACTTAAGCCACCGTTATAATGTGAACTCTCGAGCAGGTTAGTTAACGTGAACACATCGCCATCATACCAGCTAAGTTCAGTACAAAGTTACATTTCTAAAACAAATCTTCATACCTGCAATACATCCATAACTTTTTAAACAAAAGTAATTCAAATTTAACTAACTATTTCAACAGGTTTGTTAACGTTAACACATCGCCATCATACCAGCTAAATTCAGTACAAAGTTACATTTCTAAAACAAATCTACATACCTGAAAGACATCCACCATCGCTAGTTGACATCGAAACCGTCTTCGGTTGGTCTAATTTCTTCTCCGTTGGTTTGTTAATCGGAGAAGGATGATCAAAGATAGCAGTACTATTGGAGCCGGCATTTTCATCAATGAAAATTACTACTACTACTTTTGGTCAATGCGTGTGACGTAGGTGAACTCGTTGGCTACTAGTGACGCATCGAGTGGTGTCCCATTTCGAAGGTAAAGATTTTAATCCCTTAACACTTCTCGCTCCGTTGTGAAGGGGCAATCCACAGTGAAGGGCACTTCAATGAAGTGGTAGGGTGAAGGGAAGACTAATGGGACAGGGCCTTGGTCTCATGCAGAATTTGTATAGAATATTGCAGGTGCTGAAAAAAATCCAACACTGCCAGGGCATGCGAGACCACCAGATGTAATGGTGGTTAAAACAATGGACATAAGGAATTTCTCGCTGCAGTTTCTCTTGTAATAGTTTCTGCACACCTCTGTGCTTACCGGACATCAGAGAAGCGCCGTCATACACCTGGCTAATTATGCGCCTCGGATTCAGTCCAGCTTTGGACAATTCCTCCACGATCGTGTCAGTCAGTGTAACTGCATCCCCTTGATCAGCTGTGGCAATTGTCAGAAGACGTTCGGTTGGCTCATAAAACTCATTATCAAAGCGCACAACTATTGAGATGTTTTCTCTTCCTGTTTGGTCTCGAGTACCATCCACTTTTAAAGTGTAAAACGACTCCCCGACCTCTGTCACAATGTGCTCAGTGACCATGGTGGACATGATGTCCAACAATTCATTCTGGATCTCTTGGCTGGTGTATCTGGCATTGTGTGGAATGGACTGGGCAATCGTGGCCAACACAGGATCTTTCCGCAGAGTATATTCAAACATTGGTAAAAACAAACCACAGCCATCATCAGACATACTCGGATAAGAGTCATTATCGCCTCTGAAAAGTAAGTGGCTAACGGCGAGAAACTCAATGACATCTACTATTGATGACAGGTAATATCTATTGCGCTGCAACTGTTCAGCGTTAACCAACGTCGATACCTCTCTTCCTGTAGCAATCCTCATTCCCTTGTCTTTCCACATTGTTTCAGACAGTAAATGTTCTTTGGATGCTGCGTGTTTGTTTAGCCCTTTCCCCATCTCCACTGCATGCTTCCAATAGGAAAATCCATTAAGAAAGGCCAAGTCCATGGAAGTCCCGGAACTTTTGGCAGGGGTAACAGTAAGCAGCGTCTGCATTAACTGAATACTCCAGCCAGTTTCTATTGGTGTACCAGGCGCTGTTTTACCTGTAAATAGGCGTGAGGGGTAATTGGTTAACACCACTTGACTGGGATGATCAATTCCAAGATCTCCTGCTGGTTCAGATGCCTGTGAGGACCTCTGCCTGCTAGCTGTAACTAGGGGGGTGGCTAACGCTTACTCCTCTGGAGCTGTCCTCAGACGTCTGTTCTTCGGAGGACCCTTCCTTTTCAAACTCTATGTGTCCGTCCTTTGAAACACTTGGTGGTTTGTAAAAAAAAAAACGTTGTATATCCATCTTTTCTTTCTTTATCTATCTTTTTCTTATCTAACTTTTGTCTAGTTTGTTTTGCCCTCTGGTTATTTAAGACCGCAATGGTTGTATGGTTGTTATAGAAACAAACACATCATAGAATTGGACTTTAATTTGTCATCATCCAGACGTTCATCTCGTGGGAACGGCAATAGCTGTTCTAGATAGAACAGCTGTGTGACAGTTTCTTAGACACATAGTTGCTTTTGCTCACGTTAGCACTTGTTAGCCTGCTGTACTGCAATCTGTTGCTCTTGATTCTTGATGTAATGAAAATAGTTATGACTTGCTCTGTTAAGTGTACCTTCTTAGTATATTCCGTTTTTCTGTATAACAGTTTCAGTCATAATTTTCACCTGACAAATCATTAAAGGAGCAAAGCAATAATCGAGGCAATAATAATCGAATAATCGAGGCAAAAGCATTCCGGTCTCTATCAAAAAATGAGAACTATGCATTCAATGCAACCAATACACCCTTGTTGACTAGTCATGTTCTTTCACCACTGGGTAAGAGCTGTATATCATATTTCAAGCTAGCTAATAACCTTAGCCTGGATACCAGCCCAATCCCCGCCCACAACATTTTTGGTCAGGGAGATTTGGTCTGGCTCTGGGGTAATTGGGAGAGAGTTTCATCGGTCGGATATAACCGGACCAATCAAATTGTTAGGGCGGGCTTTATACGTTGATGGACAGATACCAACGCTTGAGTTGAATTAACCGGTAGATTCGAACTCCGACCAAGATGGCCGCGTCTCGGGTGCTTAGTGGGGAATATTTTATGTGAATTAAGCTATCTACACGACTTTTTAATGTCTACATTGACTCGGTTAATTGTGCATTAGCAACACGAATGTTGCAGAGTATTGTTTGTCTTAACTAAAGCTCTGTAGACCATTATTGTTAGATCATTGCTAACGTGTACACATAAAACCCATTGAAACAAACTGTAGCTTGTATTCTTAATGCTAATTAATTAACGTGAGCAGGCATATCTCAACAGACATTGACAGCGCATTCATTTTGAAAGAGGAACAGAGAAACGCGATCAAGGCATTTGGATTGAAAAGATGTTTTTGCCGTCCTTCCTACGGGATCAGGTACAAGTTTAATCTATCAGATGATGGTCATACTACGTTGCTCTGATTGGTTCTAGGTATCCAATTCAGCGAATAGGCATTTTCTTTCCTGGTTCGTTGAAACACGCCCCATAATCACAGCCCAAAGGTTCGGTATCAGACTCATATTCTGACTAGAATCAAGAGTATGACATCGTCAGTTTATAATAACCTACAAAGATTATTTATTCTGCCTCTGGCGAGAGACTGTGGAGAGATCTCTAGCTAGGATGGTAACAATCTAGAGAACAGTACCGTAACGTAGCAGTGGGGATAGCTGCTAGTAACGTTATATTACAAAATAAAAAGTCAAGAAAGGACACGAAATGAACTCATCAGATGGAGACGACACTGGTAGAGATGTAGCAGCAGCGTCCCTGTCTTTTTGCCGTTTCGGAACCCTAGTTCCATGACAGGGTGAAAAGGGATACAGCCTGGCGAGAGATGGCCGAAGCCCTTGTCCCACCCAGTAAGTTTGAAACTAACATTCAGTTGACGTGCTATCATAACCTAGCGTAAACCTAGCATAAACCTCTCTCTGGCCTGAAAACCGAATGTCCAGCCTGATAAACTGTTATTATTGAAAATGTAGGTTACAAAATGTTGGTTTTAAAGTTGTCTATTTAGTTTTCCAGTCTTACCCGGACAATTGACGTTTGATAGCCTACCTGAGAATTTACGTAGCCTATCAAACGTAGCTAGCTGCTACCTATTGGAACAACTGTAACTACACCTTGAATGACATATACTCCCATTAGAAATAAATGCATATCATAATTGATCAGTGTGTTCAGTTACCTGAGATGAAGCTTTATTTTCTCTAAACACTTGCAGTGTCTGAGATAACAACACGGGCCGCAACCCTGCGGACACAATATGGGAAGCTTTTGAATCCCAAACCCAGTGGGAGTGGCCAGAAAGAGGCCACCCCACAACAGGACATTTTTGGGAGACAGGTGGCCTGTGAGCTCAAACAGGTGCAGGACACAGCCACACGAATGAGGCTACGAAGGAACATTCTTATGATGCTTTACGATGCCCAGGAGAGTGAGCAGCAGAGACCAGCACTCTCCTCAAATGCCTTGGCAGGGGCAAGGTGCAAGCCACACACCTCTCCATACATCTCACCACTACAATTACCAATCTTACACAGAGCTATAAAAGCAAAATAATAATAAAAAAAATACACGAATCATCAATTGTTTGTTCATTTATTTATTGTATTTGTTTTTAACTTTTTAAATGTATTTATTGGTTTGCTATAAGTTCATTAATTGTATGTCAATATGTTGTAAATTAAAGTAAATAATAACAAACAAATGTTATATATAAAATGATAATAAATTATTGTCAATAAATAACATTGTTTTTTTCTTCACTCTGTTCATATCATATCCTCCTGCCAATAAACAGAGCCAGTTACAGATTGAAAATAGTCCTTTAGCAGGTCACGCTGGTCTTTAGCGGTGGTTGTGGCATTCTGCGCCCTGCTCAATGTCACAGAGCCAAGTGCTCCACCTCTTCGCCACGTTCTGGGAATCACGCTGTGGTGTTCGTCCTCTGTGTCCACAAAGGCTGGAGGCACATAGGCCTCGGAGGCTTTTTCCCTCAGGAAATTGTGGAGGGCAAGGGCAGCAAGGGTGATGCAGGTTACCTTATCGGGTGCTATTGAAATGTTTGTCAGGAACACTCTTAATCTATTGGCCAAAATTCCAAACGCATTCTCCACTGTGTGTCTCGCTTTGTGTGGCTCAGGGCAGGGGAAATTTAACAGGTCTCTGTCCATTGCACTGCGGAGATCAGACTGTCCAAACAGACCTGCATCCGACACTCGGCCCTGAGTTCCAACACTGGCATAAATTAATTTGTAATTAGCATCTACAATTGCCATTAGGACAATTGAGAATCTGCCCTTGTAGTTGTAGTAGAGACTTCCTGAATGAGCAGGGGGCTGAATATATACATGTTTCCCATCAATTGCTCCCATGCAATGAGGAAATTGGCATTTTTGATCAAATCCCCTCGCTACCTCTCGCCATTCCGACTCAGTTGTGGGTGTCTGGAAAAATATACAAATACATAAATACTTTATTAGTTCAGAAATATATGTAGCCAGAGGCAAATAACATTAAATAATGTATTCACTTGTGACAAATACCCTGTATTTATGACAAGATAATGGTTAACACCTACAGAGTGGTAGGCTAATAGTGTGTAGGGTGCTCTGTAATGCTCATGTAAATTGTCCCACAGATGTTTGTTGATATTACCCTACCTTCATGTGATCTTCTTTCAAGACAAGGTACAAGGCTTCACAGGTCTCCATCACGATCTTTCCAACAGTAGACCTGCCAATCCTGTACTGGAAGCTCAGTGACCTGAAAGACTCACCTAAGAAGGCAAACAGATGATGTGCCTAAACGATCCGATTTAACAATAATAGTACCGTACTTTCCGGACTATAAGGCGCACTTAAAAGCCTTTAATTTCATCAAAAAATGACAGTGCGCCTTATAAATCCCGAGCGCCTTATTGATTAATTCTGGTTGCGCTCTGTCAAAATGTTTTAGTACGACTTTGGTAAACTACAAAGCCGCGCCGTTTGCAGCATTACGGCTACTGTATTTTATATAAAACCTCGAACAGCACATTGCCCCTGACCCCTGCTGGTCTATTTGCTGGTGACTCGGTGTTGGAAGTTCCTTCTCTACAGCTAGCTTCAAATGACAAGGGGCACGGGGGACAGTTTACCTCTGGGTCTCCCAAATGGAACTGGTTAGGTTTAAATTTTCCTCTGCTAAAGTAATAAACTAAGCCTACATGGTCATAGGCAAACTTATTATTCACATTTTTGTCATTGTGAGTACCGTCTTACTTTCACCACTGATGTTATGCTAGGCTTAGGCAAGTTATCTCTGGTTTAAACTAGCTAACGTTAGCTATTCGCTAGCTAGCTAGACAGCTATCGTTATGGTGTTAATTATCTGACTGTGTGTGTTTTTGCCAAACGTTCACGTTGTCATTTTAATCCATTAGCTACTATGAGCACATCGATTGTTAAACCATTATTAAACTTAGCAGTTTGATTGTTTAACAGCATTGCCAATGTTCATCACTGTCAGATAACGGACCTAGCAGCTACGCTAGGACACTGCCCTGTCAGCATAGTATTTTGCTATGGAGTAATGCTGGTAGCGTTGCTCTCTATCCATTAAATATGGAATGTATTTCACGTGTAGAACCAATTTAGAATGGCTATCATTACATAAAACGGCAGTGAAAGACAAGCCTGGAGACAAACAGTAGGCTACCTCTGCCTAAAGGAGGGGGAAGTGTGAGAGCATATCAGCATGCTAACGTTATACTTATAAGCAGCGAGGCTAGCTAGCTACTATGTGTTTCTATGTGTTTTTGCTTTATGCGCCTTATAGTTCTAATATATGGACAAATATCGAAAATAGACTATTCATTGACAGTGCGCCTTATAATCCAATGCGCCCTATAGTGCGTAAAATACGGTAAATTCAGGCCTACCAGTTGCGAGGAACCTGAGGGTGACAGACAATCTCTGGCACTGATGGCCCTTCTCAATCTAGTGTCTGCCTTTCTGATGAGAGGCTCAACTTTCCCCAAAAGGAGTTGAAAGTGCCCCACTCTCATCCTCAGGAACTCACGGAACCCCTTCCTATCAGTCTCCTGCATTATATATATATATATAAACACTTTCATTAAAAGTGGTGTGTTTGGCCCATGGGTAGACAAATATTCCGTGTGTTAAATTATGAATTTTCACATTTCCCATAGTTGCTGGTAAAAGTTTTGTATTAAAAGGAATTTAATGCCTGAGTAGCCTAATATTTGACATATACACTATAGCAGAAGTCCCCCCCCCCCCCCCCCCCCCCCCTTTGAATGTAGATTAAATCAAATCTACATCTGAACATTGCTAAGAAGTTTTAAACATGGCAAACATTGGCTTTACATTTACAGTGTAGTCAGAGGCTTACTGTTCGGGATCAATAGATACAATCAGTATCTTTATGTCGACTAGCAGACGCTATACATAATAACCATACTGTAGGTTAAATGCTACAGCCTAGGTCTAAACACAGTTCTTCGCGAGCACATAAGTGAACGTTAACCTCAACTGTAAGAAACCTGCTATAGCTATTGGGATTACTGTAAACTAGCCTATTGCTATAGCTATTGGGATTACGTTAAAGTGACCATATATCTGAGACAAAATCCGGGGACATTATCAGTTCAGACATGTTAACACCCACAAAACAGTATAATGTTTTTATCTTTGTAAGTGAAAACCGGGGACGTCTGGTCACCTTATATTACGTTCATAACGTAAAACATTACCTCCAGTTCTTGGTGTAGCACCGACATCCCGAGCGCTCCTCTAAGCGCAACCCAGGAACGAGTCCACACTCTTTTTCTCTTCTTCTTACTCTTTTCAGCGCAGAGGACCGCCATTAAAACACCAAGTGCTAGTTACTCTGCAGCCATTGTTACCGATACTTTATTGCTGTGACAACACGTGACGCGAGCGATACAAAGGTTCATGTTCTTGTAGTGTGGCCAGTCTTCCGACGAAGACGAAGCCCGAAGTCGTGAATCCGTTTACGCATATTGTGACATGTTAAATCGTGAGGGAATGTTCAACAATCGTGTAGTGTGAACTGGCCATTAGAAGCGGTTGCTAAGGTAGGATGGAACGAGGGCCATTTTAGGGAGGAGTTTCGCGAACGGTCAATTGTGATAGTCAGCGATTATTTGCATTTTCCGCCATAGACAGTAGGAATCTTACTGATTAATGCACGAAACGAGGGCGAGTCAACTGTGTTTAAGGGCAGCATTTCCTCTACAACATACTGCCCGACCAACTCTTTCAGCTCTCCCCCACTAACTGGTTTGGCACCGAAGTCCAGTTTTTGTTGCTTGGGTGGCGGGGGTTCTGCTGTTCTTACAGTACCACACAACTGTGGTTCTTCCACAAATGTGTCCCTCTCTATCTCAGAGTACCGACAGAAATTAGCAGCCCGACTGAAATTCTCCAAAAAGCCCCCAACAGAGTGAGAGCCCAAATTGTCTCCCGAAATGGCAACCAAAGTACCTTTAACTGCACTGCCATCATGCATCACAATACCTCTCTCCTCCAAGACTTTGAGGTCTTTGATCAGTGTTTCAAACACTTTGTTCATACCGAAGTACTAAAAGTCAGGCTCCTTGCAGAGGAGGACAAGTTGCATTTGACCAATGGTCAACCTAGTGTGGCAAAATGTCCGTCAGGGTTGAGTAAACTGCTAACACTTTATGTTTTTTTTTTCCCTGAACCAAGTGGGTTGACCACCTCAAATGCATCTTGGTATAGTATTATACCAATTGAGGAAGGCTCAGATTTCAATAAAAGATTATTTTGAAATCCTTCTCCATCCCTAACATCCTGATAGACATCAGGAGTAGAGGGTTCCAACCGGGTGGCGGAATACTGGTCTTGAACAGACTGACTTTTAAACAGTACAGTCAATGTCTTCAGCACAGGTATAGATTGTGCAAAGCACTCTTTGCCGTTTTCATCAGTTCCTAAGAACTGTGGCACAGGATCAACATAGTTGAAATTCTTTTCAAATGCACCCTTCCTCTTTATGTCTGTGCTCAGAACTCCCCTATTATAGAGCTTGAGTAGATCCCCTGCATTGAATCCATCAATGATGTTGCTAATAGTGGCTCAGGAGTTCCAAGTACCTTCAACTTCTCACTCAGAATGCTGAGTGAATGTGACAGGCCAAGTTCATGGGCATTTTGAAAGTCCTCAATGATCGTTTGAATGGTACTTGCCGGTAACAATAACTTAGCTTGTAATTTTAGGTAGAGAAGTGTGAGGTTTTTCAAAAACAGGGGTTCATCCACAGCAAATGGGATTTCTGGTTCATATTGTTCGTTGGAAATGTCTGCACATGACCGACTGGACCCAGGCTGATTCAAAGGCTATGTGGGAACAGACTGATCTAGAACCAAATCATCCAGATCCTATACACTTCTACTTGCGTGTTTCCTCGAAACATGTGAGGCAAAACTGGATGCAACTTTGAAGTTGTTGTTGCATCCTCTGAATGGGCATTTCGTTTCAAACCCATCTTTTATGTGTGCCTTCAAATGCTTGACAAGAGGGGTGACAGTGTCACATTTAAATGGGCGAAACAGAGCTACACTCTTTAAGGGTGTCTCAATTGGTTTGCAATGCTGCAGAGATCCTGGTCCTCTGTGGTCTCTATACATATGTGCCTTGAGCACATATTTCATATCAGCCACTGTCACCTTTTTTTATTTATTTTTTATTGTAAGCCACTGTCTCTTTTTTTTTGTATGTATATACCGTATACATATATATAAAACCATTTAAAAAATATATATATATATATATATTTTTTAATGTAATATAAGCAACTGTCACCTTGACAACCAACGATCAGCAATACTGAGGAGGGCAGGGATCTTGAAGTGTCCTGAAACGAAAGAAAAAGAATATGAAAATGAATTAAACATATATTTGCATCCAATTTTTGTCAGCCAAATTATTCACAAACTATACCTTTTTTGATGAATAATAATAAAAAAAATTGTATGTAATATAAGCCACTGTCAAGGTTATGTAAGCAACTGTCACCTTGACAAAATACGATCAGCAATACTGAGGAGGGCAGGGATGTTGGCAAAGACCTTAAAATACAGTTCATAAATACATAAATATACTTTAAGGATCACTGCTAAATTGCTTTAAGGATGGATATTTATAATACATAAATATACTTTTAGGATCACTACTAAATTGCTTTAAGGACGGATATATATATATATATATATATATATATATATATATATATATAAAACAAAAAAAATTGTATGTAATATAAGCCACTGTCAAGGTAATATAAGCAACTGTCACCTTGACAACCAACGATCAGCAATACTGAGGGCAGGGAAATGGGCAGGGATCTTGGCAAAGACCTTAAAATACAGTTCATAAAAACATAAATATACTTTAAGGATCACTGCTAAATTGCTTTAAGGATGGATATTTATTTTATTTATTTTTAAATGTAATATAAGCCACTGTCAAGGTAATATAAGCAACTGTTACCTTGACAACCAACGATCAGCAATACTGAGGAGGGCAGGGGAATTGGAAGGGATCTTGAAGTGAAATGAAAGAAAAAGAATATGAAAATGAAATCAAACATATATTTGCACCCAATTATTCGTCTGAAGTTCATGAGGGGCCCATTGAGTTAAAATCATTGCCAATGGAGGTAGCTATGTTACCAAGCAAATCTCCAAGTTCTTCAACACCTGGGATAGTAGTCCAACCAACACTTGTTGTCACTATACATCTCACTCAAGGTGTCTGTCGAGCTCACGCTCATTATTCCAGCCCACTGATTTTTGTTTAGCCTCCTATCTTGATCTAATTCTTTTTATTCAGACGTTACATAACTTTCATGACCACAAATAATGTGCGGCTGTCACCATTGGTCTAAAAGACCAATGTTCACCCAACGTCAGAACAACATCACACAGGTTCAACTGCGCAGGACTGTGGCAAAAGACAACCAGAAAAATGTCGTGTTGTGCTGTGGGATGCCAGAAAGGGAATTCTGTAAACAGTGACCTCAAGTTTTACAGAATACCAGCAGCTAACAACTCTTTTAATACCAACCGCAGACGTCGTTGGTTAAAAGCCATCAGAAGATCTAATTGGAACAAAGACCATATTTAAAATGCCACTCTGCAGTTCACACTTCATATCAGGTAAGTTAACTTTAGAGCTACACTAAATCAGACACATCACTTGGTTTGGTTTACAACAACAAAATAAGGGTAGCGTTGTACGGACCTCCTGCTCTCGGATTCTTACCACCTGGGATTGGCTCTGTTAATTTAAAAGTGCAAATCTGCGAGTCCAGATGTTTCTATAAATTCGAAGTTGTGTTTTTGAAACTTGACAGCACTTTGTTGCCACCAGCACAGAGTGTGCCACGAACCTTAATATTTCCATCTTTGATTGACAGATACTCAAAATACTGATTAGATTTCCAACTGGAAAATGCACATCTCTCTCGCTCCTCCTCCATTGTTGATTGTGTTGTTGCTGAGTGGTAGTGTCTGAATGAATGAATAAACACAATCAGCTTAGTCAACTTAACAGTTTGTTTACCTTAAAATGAATGGTTTAATAGTAAACCGTTTTTAGCATAGTGTTATGGTTGTCTTATCTTGTGTTTTTATGTTTTTCATCTTTTAATTTTTCAGCAGCACGACGGATCAATAGCTATTCGCTTACGGTATGCTAGCAGCTAAAACTAACAAAATCTCTTGAAAATGTGCTGACTTTGACATTATGACAAACTAGTTACTCAACGACTGTCCTTACACAGTCAAAAATCAAGCAAGTGCAACACAAGAGAAAGCAAGACGGCAAAATAAGCTACTTACAAGTTCAGCAGAAAGCAAACATGTCGGGCTGCGGCAGGTAAAACTACAGAACGCAGTTATATGCCTATGGACCCTGTTATGGCAATGGCATGGAGGCAACTCTCCATATTAAAAGTCATTGTAGCGCCCCAATTTTTTTTAAGCTGTTATTTAAAGGTTAAACTGCTTATCCTTACCCTAATCCTGAAGTATAATTGTTGCATAATGGGGCTTTAATAAACCTGTATTTGTATTTTTACTATGTATATTTATATATGCAATATGTGTGTTAATCCAATTGTTTAGATGTTACGATGACAATCGTAGCAGTTACGCATAATCAAATACAAAAAATGGTAGAATAAGCAGTGCCTTTACGGCCCATTCATTGTAGCCTGGGTGCCATCCGTTTTGTACGCGCTCCACTGATGGCTACCTTCTCGCTGAACAAAGGCTACTTTCACTCGATCCTGTATTCTTTAACATGTACGTCAAAAAGCACAACTCTCCTGTGCCTTTGCACGTAAATGTGTTATGCCAGTAATCATCTACGTTACGTATCAAACATGGACCAATTCAAATCGAGATATTACTGGACATTTGCGCAGCTGACGTCATTATACCTGGGCGCTATGGTTACCTAGTTATCGTAACGCCCTTTACCGCTCAACAGCCTCACGCGGGTACGTGTTACTTTTTGATTTCTGTGTCAACCAGGATAACGGATTTTATACAACACACGCTCTTAAAGGTAAACACGCTTCAGTTGAAATCCAAACAAGTTACCAGTCTTAATCTAGACACCCACCACTACTGAAATATGTAAAATTGATTGATTAAAGTGTTTGCTATCTATATATATATATATAGGTGTATAACCGCTTGTCACTTTTTTATAGCTGAAGGTTAATCGCTGTCATTACGATATGCTAGCTAACTAGCTATCTAAGGAAACTTTTTAAATGGAATAGTTCAATTTACATAAAATCAAAGCTAGTTATCTACTCAATTTAACTTATAAAATTATAATGGAAAAAGGTAGAAACCCTCAGGGTGCCTGTGCAACTTTGTATGAACGAGTTCATATTCATCATGAGTTTATATTTACACATATTAACACAAAGAGTTCAACGCATGTATTACCATTCATATGTGTGTAAAAAGAAAGCTGATATGAAAACAACCAGTAGAAACGTCTTTGTGTATAATGTTGTTCAAAAACGTACCCTGCGTGAAAATACTGCAGAATGCTGTCCAGATGTAAAATTTGACACTAAACACAAAGAATTTAAAGTAAACCAAGCATTTGTTCACATGTGCAAGTCGCGGGAGATTGTTTACAAACTGTCAAAAAGTTTTACCTTGGAAAGTGAACACTAGTGAGACCTTGCGACTACAAAACAGCACCATATTCACGAAAGAATCAGTAGATATTTCTGTCAGTGAGTAATATATCCGCAATATCCTCTAGATGAAGGCAAAAGGGACTGCAAAATGCTGTGGAAGGATGTATCCAACATATTAAGATCAACAACGAAGGGGACACAACAATAATCGAAGCAATAGCATACAGGTCTCAATCAAAAAAATTAACACCACGACCTCTTTATTAAATAAAACCAGCACAACATTGTAGACGTCATGTGATTTTGCCACTGTGTAAGATCATAAAAGTTGAGGCTAGCTAATTACCTACAAATATTCTTTATTCTTATTTGTTATTCCATCTCTGGCGAGAATTTGGAGAGGTATCTATCTAGCTAGCTAGGATGGTCTACATAACAATACAGTAAAGTATTTCACAGTCACTGTAGCGATAACTTGATTGTAAAATGATAGTCCTGATGTAATGCTATACCTTTATATTAGATCGCCAGGTTGTGTTCATCATTGATACAGATCTTAAGCTTCTGGTAAATAGCTGGCATTTGCTATCGCTAGCTAGCGTGCAATTTTCCCAATGGTAACATTAACATTTAGATTTTAGCATTAACAAATTTTTAATAATACTAGTTGTCACTCATGAACAATAATTGTTTGGGGATGTTCTCTCAACTAGAGAGTAAGTTATCATACCTAGCAATAGCTTAGTTCGCATGCTAGTTAGATAGCCATCAGGCTTGACTTCAGCAGTGCTATGCATAGATGATGCTATGTATATACGCGTGACGTGACTCTCATGCTGGAAACATGACTTAATTGTCGCATAGACTACATGGCTTCACTCCCACAGACGCAAGAAGAAATCAAATATATACTTTACTATTAATCACAAAATAGTAACGCAATAGTGACTTTGACAAGTAACTTTCATCTGATTACTGGTTTGAAAATATTACGCGTTATATTACTCGTTACTGAACAAAGTGGTCAAATTAGAGTAGCGCGTTACTAAGTAACGCGTTACCGGCAACACTGTTTATAATACACTGGTAAGTGCAGATCAAGTGTAATGAATGACAATGTTACAACAAAGAGTAAGTGTAAGTGCAATATAACACAGCTTCAATCTCGTCAAGTGGCTTTCCCTGCATGCTTCCGAGACATCCCTTTTCCATCGCCAGGAGTAGTTTGGAGATCTTCGCCAACTGTATTGTCGTTTCTGGGAGTCTGTAGTGGTCACGGTGGATACGAATGTCGTGCCCCAAAAAGTCAGCCACTTGGTCCATCTCATGATTCTTGCGAAAGCATTGCCACATGTTTCCGGAGTTGGGTTGAGCGTAGGTATTCAGGTCATTTTTGCTCCACATCCTTCAGCATATCATTTTAAGCATGTATGGCATTTATAAAAGTTGGAACATTTCGGCTTAGCACAGAAGAAGACATTGTCATCTTCAAAACTATTATCTCGGACGAGCAGTCTGCATTGTCGCTCTGTGAAAGGCAAGGTCAAAGGCTTGTTGTACTTTTTTTGATTCAGTGTGTTCAATGCAGAATAAGAGACAAACTCAGACCACTTTGAGTGGTACAAAGACTTAAAAGAATCCGTGGATTTATTCAATGAATAATTTCAGAAATGTTCCCTATTCTAAGAGCAAGACTTGGTGTTTTGTAAGAGTTTGTCTCTTCATCAAATCCGGACACTTTTTTTTTTTTTACAACTTTCACTACTTTCAGAAAATGTGATGGTTTGACAGCATCTTCAATGGAGTACATGGAATCCTCACGCAACACTTACAGCACACGAGCCAATTTCTGGCGGACGTACTCGTTTTTTGTGGGGTCATGTCCATGCTTATTGTAGAGGGACTGTGCCAATTGCAAAATGCCAAAGTCGTTTCGCACAACTGATGCAATAGCGTCTTGCCTCATTGGATTCAGAAGTCACCCCCCCCCCCCTCACAGATCTGTCCAGAAAAGACAGACTGAGCCGATGTGGCTAAGTCAAGGCCATTGCAATGCTCAGGCTGCTCAGAAGGTCTAAAGCGACACCTGGAGCTCTTTGCGGGAAAACATCCCTTTGCAGTAGACGCAATGCACAAATTGAGACTGTGTTGAAGTTCTTTTCAATTTTACAGTCCCCACTCCTGTTTTCAGAACATGCATGTTGGCGTGGAAGTTACCACGGTTCCTTAACTTCTCAAGAAGTTGTTTTCTTTCTGCAGAATACCTTGGATGACAGAGCCTGCACCACCTGTGCTTCTGTCTTGTGTGTCTCCAGATGTATTGCAAATTTAGACTGAGGTTTTTGACAAACATAACAGTAGTTCTGATTACTGCTGCCTCTTGCCTTTGTCCCTGATTCTACACTGTGTGTGGTCCTAGATATGTTCCTACATCTGTAGATGATTCTACAACTGTGGAAGCTCCTACATTTGTGGAAGGACATTGGATGACCATAGGGATGACTTCAGACGCATCACTGTGCGATTCGGATTCTGTGTCAGGTATATAATCAGAAGAACTATGAGCCTCATATTCAGAACTGATAGCCTCATCTGGTAGGTAATCATCTCCAGAGTCTGTCGTCATCTGAGCTCAAACCATGGTATATCTCCTGAAAATGTGTAGAGATTTATGTGTTTATTATCACAATGATGCACTGTAATAACTAACCTAATTGCTTTTCAAAATAAATGATGAAACGTACTTGAATATGCTCTTGGCTGAGGCTATTTCTCCACGAGCCCGGTTATTTTTGAAACCATGAACAGATGTTCCTGGTTGTATGTCCTGTCCACAAGCAACCGCGTTTTTGGAACCCTGAAACCGTGTTTTTTTGAAACCGGAGTCCAGGGTGGGGTTTTCGGCCAGGGTTGGTTTCACCGGGTGCGTGTGGACACTGCAACCGTGAATGTTTTTCCCGTTTACGTCATAGCTGCGAGCCTGCTTCACTTCAGCACGTACACAGCAATGACGTTAACAGGAAAAACACAGCAGCGGTTAGCATAAGTTGACGTGAGCTCTTTCAAAAATGAAGTGGATGTTGTTTATTGCCATGCTGTCGGCATTATGTGGTTGTCACACGCAGTTGCTGCGCGCCATTGGTGATTTTCTTTTCCCGGTATCTTTTCATTGGTTAAAACAGCCTTCCCATTTTACCTTACATCGCAACTTATGGTTGTGGCATGTGTATTACACGTGCATTGTGTCACTTGGTGGCGGCTTCCACGGTTGCGTGTGTACGGAGTATTTTTATTATACCACTCCTGTGGACGCGGAGCTAAACTCCGGTTTCAGAAATAACCGGGCTCGTGGAGACATAGCCTGAGACACTGCTTAAGCCACACTCCAGAACACACTGTGAGAAAATAGGCAATTGTGACAGGTAAATCAATATACCTATTAAATACTATTTCACCAAGAGTATAGCATCATAATTACAATACAATTACAATATTCTCTTAATTAAATAAGGATTATACACTGAATTAATGGCAGACTTCAAATACATTTTCAGATGACACAAAACAACTTCAAAATGTCTTCAGTACGAAGAGCTCTTAAATTGTATTATTCGATGTTAGTGAAGACAGGACCTAAGGTTTAAGGCTGACTCACACCTTTGAACTGCAATGCTTTAATCCAACGGATGACGGAGGTGGTGTATGGCGCATTGGGTTGTGTAAATAACCGAGATGATATAGTGAGATTGACAGGTCAACAAACCAATCACACCGCTAGCGATCTGTTTACCTTGGAGGTAGTAGCATGCTAACATTAGATAGTTGAAGCAGACACCTCACAAATTCCCTTCGACATATTTTTCAGCTACAATAACAGGGTTTTTACATTGCTTCTATTTCTCGGTAACTTTGAAATAATCTAAGCAAAAAAACAGTCTAACAGTCAACTTTTAGATGCAAATACGGCCATCTATTTGGTCAACCATCCTTTTTTTTTTTTTTTTTTTTTAGCTTTGTGCTCTTTAAACGTGAGCATAAAGATAAGATAAAACTTTATTGCCACACAACAATGTTGGTGGTATTCTTTGTCATAGGTAGCTCAGGCCAGTAAGAGGGGAGAGAAGGGGGAAGGGAAAACAAAAATAAAAAAAATACTCCAGGTCAGCATTGAGAGTTCAGGAGTCTGACGGCAGAGGGGAAGAAGCTGTTGTTGAAGCGTGTCGTACCAGCTCGCATGGATCTGTAGCGTCTTCCAGAAGGTAGAAGTTCAAAAAAGTCATGGCTTGGATGGGAGGAGTCTCTGATAATGTTCTTTGCGCGATTTAAGCTACGCTCAGCATACAATGAGAGGACTGATGGAAGGTTACAACCAATAATGTTGGAGGCTTTGGTCACCACTCTCTCCAGTTTCATTTTTGTGCGACTGTCAGAATTTTCATACCAGACAGTTATTGATGCAGTGATGACACTTTCTATGATGGCTTTATAGAAAAGCACCAAAAGGTGTTTGTTGACATTGAACTTTTTCAGTTGCCTGAGGAAATACAGTCTCTGTTGGGCTTTTTTGATAAGGTGGGTGGTGTTGATATCCCATTTCAAATTTTGGCTGATGTAGGAGCCCAGAAATGTAAAGGACTCAGTAAGGGTTATGGGCTGGTCAAATACATAAGGCTATGGTGTTAGGCCTCCTTCTCAAGTCCACAACTATTTCTTTAGTTTTGAGGCGTTAAGCTTGTTCTTCCTGCACCAGTCTACGGCCCAATTCACCTCCTTATAGTACTGAGACTCATCCTCATCTTTGATTAGGCCGATGATGGTGGTGTCATCTGCGTATTTGAGCATCTTGACGGAATGGTGGTGAGATCTCAGGTCATTTGTGTAGATGGAGAACAGAAGAGGAGATAGCACAAAGCCTTGCGGCGCACCAGTGTTGAGGGTCAGAGGGCATGATGTTGCGTTATTGACTTTGACTGTTTGAGTTCTGTTCCTCAGGAAGTCCAGTATCCAGTGACACAGAGCTATGTCGATGTTCATGGCTTGCAGCCTGGAGAAGAGAACACGAGCTGATTGGCTAGCGCCTGTGCTGTCGTATTTGCATGCCACAATACAGTTCGGCAAGTGAATGTGGATCCGTCAACTAGTGCTGTAGTTACGCCCGACTCACATTGTTGCGTTGGAAGGCAATGGTGCGTCAGGGTTAACGCATCCTCATTCACTTTGCATGGGGTGACGTCATCCTTTGCCGAACTGAATTGTGGCTCCGTTTGGTTCGCGTGCGTTGCGTTCCCTGCTTTGCTTGCGGCAAGAGTTGAAGAATGTTGAACTTTTCGAGAGGCAAAGCATGCGTCAGCCAATCAAATTCCCTTTCATGCATAACTGACAGCACAGGCGCTAGCCAATCATATCCCGTAGATGCTCACGTCTACACAGCGGCAAGCTAAAAAAAAAAAAATGGCTGACCAAACTCCGTAGATGGTCATATTTGTACCTACAAGTTGGTTGTTTGACTTTTTTTTGGTTAGATTTTTTCAAAGTTACCGAGAAATAGACACTGTACAATGTAAAAACCCCTTTATTGTAACTGAGAAATACGTATCATAGGATTTGCGAGGTGTCTGAGCACACTGTCTAATGATGGGTTAGGGTTAGCATGCTACTACTCACAGGGTAAAAGCTTGCTAGTGACGTGATTGGTTTGTTGACCTGTCAATCTCACTATAACGTCTCCGTTATCAACAGAACCCCATGCGTCAGACTCCTCCTCCACCGTCCGTTGCATCAACGCCTTCCAACGCAACAATGTGAGTCGGGCGTTAGGACTGCTCGATTATGGGAAAAATCATAATCACGATTATTTTGGTCAATATTGATATCACGATTATTTTTGAGTTTGAAAACATGCATTTATTGACACAATCAAATATGACATAGAAACACGTATAAGTATCCGAAATTTACTTTCTTCTTGTTTAAGTGCACTGCCACAACATTCTGAATATAACATTTGATTTTTATAAAACATTTCATGAATAAAATATACATATTAAGACCATCAAATATCACACAGAAACACGTATAAGTATCCAAAATTAACTTTCTTCTTGTTTAAGTACACTGCCACAACATTCTGAATATAACATTTTGATAAAACATTTCATGAAAAAAATATATATATTTCCACAATCAATTATGACATAGAAACAATTATGTGTGCGTGTGCGCTCCTGTGTATGTGATTGTGTGTGTGCTCCTGTGTGTAGCTCATCTGTGGGGTTACTTAAAGGTTTTTTGCCAGAAATACCAGCCTGTTAACATGATCAGGTTTCAGAGATGAGCGCAAGCAGGTAACAATATTTCCACTTGTGCTAAATACTCGCTCTGAAGAGGAAGTATTTCCTGGCCAAATGTGAAAGACGTGGGTACATCATTTTGGCATCTCTCCACCATGTCAGAGGGTCCTCCTCAGGACCTAGTGTCTCAGTGTGGAAATAAGACTGGATCTCTAAAGCAATGGCTTGGTCCTGTTGTGGAGGAGGCCCTGCAACCTTATCTGCAGTGACCTTGAAGAAGCTGGCCAGGTCCTTCTTCCTCTTCTTACCTGCACCAGCAGGCAAAGCAGCCGTTTCATGCGGGGCTTTCTCCTTAGAGGCAAACAAGAAAATGGGAATCATATTTAACAATTGTGTGTTAATATTACAATATTTGCAAACACATACATTACTTTATCTGATATTATTATAATAATTATTGTTATTATTATTACCATGGCAGTCATCACATCCCTCATCTCCACTTTCAGTCTATCAACAATGGATCCACGGACGTCTTTCGTCAACGTACTTTAGCATGAATCTTGGGTCCAGGGCAGAGGCCACATCAAGTAGCTCTTGGGTTGTTCGGTCACTGTATTTGTCATTAAGATATGTCAGTATGTTGTGTTTTATTGTTTTTGCAAGTGGTATGTCATCCTCCTGGTCTTTTAAGATCTAATTGTTGAAGAGGTGAAGGGTTGGTTTCACAAAAGACACACTAACATATCTCTCTCCTGAAAGTGCATCCGTGAACTCAACCAGAGGGCTTAGCGACTTATTAAGGCGAGACACGGCAGGCAAAAACATCGTTTTTTTCAGCAGTGGTCAATTTTGAGATTTTGAGCTAGTTCACTCCCTAAACATGTAATCTTTCATTATAGCATAAAGAAAATATCCTTATTATACATTAATGTGTATATTTATTCACATTTTGTCTGTTCGCGGCGTCAGCATTCGCCTATGGTTTCCTGGAAAGTTAGCATTCTAACGTAACGTGCAGTATATCGGCGTTCTGGTTGAAAAGCTATGTACTCCAAAATAAGGTCATTTCCTTTCCAGCAGTAACCAATGATGTTAGCAAAAACGGGGCTTTAAAACTAAAGACGCAATTTCATTGGTTTGCGGTGGTTTCTGATAACGTGAATCGTTCAGACGCATCACGTGGTATGGCTTGATACTTCCTGGAATCTTTAAATGCGATTTTTGTCATACTCCAAGGAAAAAAATCTCCACTTCAGTTCAACCTATATATACCAAACTTTCAAGTCTTGTACCCAACTATATTATGAAGACATTTACAGAGGGATTTGTAAATATATTATTCCTAGCCTGACTTATGTAACATTATATCCCCAAAAACATGGCGAAAATCGATTGTTTAAGGCTATTGACAGTCTTTTCTGATTTACAGGAAAACAAAAGTAGATATCCATAAATCCCTCTGTAATTTTTTCCCCATCTAATATGCCAGCAAAAGGGAAAAGTAATTTTTAACCCATGATCAGATTTTTTCTTTTAAACATTATGCAAAGTAGCGCATATTTAATGAGATAATGCCCAATTTGAGTAATCAACTGAGAAAGTTTCATGGTGATACCTATTATTTAAGATTTTTACCCTATTCACCTGTAGTGTCTCGCCTTAACAGCTTCTAGAACATCCACGTCATGCCAAGAGAGTGTGAGATGTCTGAGTTTCCTGTCATTGGAAAGGACCTGAGCAATGGCCTTCTGCTGCTCAAGGACCCTCTCAATCATGGCCTGCCTGGACCCCCATCGGGTTGGACATTCTGTCTTCAGGGAGTGTTCAGGCGCTCCGTCTTTTTTTTTCCAGCTGTAGGACAAACTGCTGAGCAGTTTCTTGCAGACCCCCATTGCACGGCTGATCCTTGGATCCTTCATTGGGTTCTCTAAAATAACAAAAAATAAAATAAAAACATATTTAGTATCACATTAGCTAACAGCACTTTAAAAATCACAATAAATAGTCCTACAATCTCCCATATTTTACGAGGTACAAGTTTATTTGATTAAGTTTGAAATCAAAATGTGTGTCCTTTAGTTACCAGATCATGTATGAAACACAATCATGAGGCAACGCAAGCGTGATCTAATCAAATTGACTTTCAAGCAAAAACGACAGCACAGCACTAGCCAGTCAGATCACATTTATGGTCACTCCTTAAGAGCACGAAGCTAAAAATAACGTTTTACTTTTTATGCTTATATTTTTTTTTATAAGTTACTGAGAAATAGCCACTGTACATTGTAAAAACACCTATTATTGTAACACTCATGGCATTTTTCGCATAAGAACAATCAAATTGCCTTTCATGCAAAATAAGACAGCATAGACAGATAACAAATGTCACGTCTCAAGAGCGCGAACCGAAAAGAAAAGATGGCGGATCAAGAGCGCAAACCAAAAAGAAAAGATGGTAGATTAAGAGCGCGAACTGCGAAGCTAGAAACAAAACAAAAGAAGCGGGCACGCAATATCAGTCTTATCTAGTTCACTTAGCTGAGTATCATCAATATCTAACCCTCGTTGCATTTTGCACATACGAACAATCGTATTGCCTTTCATGCAAAATACGACAGCATAGACAGATCACGTTTATGGTCACGTCTCAAGAGTGCGAACCAAAAAGAAAAGAAAAGATGGCGGATCAAGAGCGCAAACCAAAAATAAAAGATGGTAGATTAATAGCGCGAAGCTAAAAAAAAAAACGTTTTACTTTTTATGCTTATATTTTTATAAAGTTACCGAGAAATAGCCACTGTACATTGTAAAAACAATCGAATTGCCTTTCATGTAAAATACGACAGCATAGACAGATCACGGTGATTGTCACTTCTCAAGCGCGCGAACCGAAAAGAAAAGATCTGCGAACTGCGAAGCTAGAAAACAAAACAAAAAAATCTAAGAAACTTGCACAGATGGTCTGTCAGCATTCTTAACAAACGACGTCAGGTGATTTTGGATGATTTTCTGAGAGCAATCCAGTGTTTTCTGGAAAGTAAAACGACTTCAGGATTTTTTTTGCAGTTGGTTGATGGTCTCCATACACTGCAGGGAGGTCCTTAAGGCTGTCCTTGATTCTGCTGAGAGGCTTCACCCACTGTTCAATCACGTAAGAGGGTTCTTGAAGAATGGTTTTGTGGGCAATTTCCTGGAGAATGCCATCTGCATTCTCAACGTTTGGTAACCTCCTGCACCCATAACTCCCAAGGACATCAATCAACTCTTCTTCGTCCTCAATCTGATGTGAACGCCAAGACTCAGTTAATGATCTGTCAGAGGGAGGCAGGTATTGCAGAAAATTTTGCAGAACACTGCTCCTTGTGGATCCGAAGCCTGCCTTCTCGATTATAGATGGAGCTATCTTAACGGGGAGATAGCGCTCCCTCTCCCATCCAAAGGCCAGGATTCGGCCAACACTCTCTCAGTTGTCGGGTTTCCTCTCTAAGAGCCGCATTTTCCCCAAGCACTATGTCCACAAACGCGGGATCCGGATCCCCGGCGTAGTCATGGTCGTCGTGGCCTAATGAGTCCGCGCTTTCTGGAAGGCTCTCCTTGGGTGGCGGTCTAGGTCTCCTCTCCCAGACCCCCGGTCTTGGAGGGGGAAGGGAGAAGTTGTTCCACTCAAATAATGCTGGAACAGCTCCCTTTTGAAGCAATCGACGCCTTATTTCGGATGTAGGCTCTCTAATGTCCTCCTCTGTAAAATGCCGACTACACACCCGGGTGTGAGTAGTTACAACAAAATTATCTCTGCGGATGGCGACTACCCATTTACGTTTAAGCTCCTCGTCTACAGGACATTTAAAAAAAACTAAGCATGCCGTTATACTTACTTGAATTCAGACATAAAGGCACACAACAGTGGTATGAAGATGTACTACTAGTTTTTAGCTGATATTTGAACTTTTTCGATTCTCTCCTGTTCACTAGCTTCGGGCAATCAATACGGTCGGGGGAAGCCATTGGAGCGGAAGTGAACGTATGATCAGAGATTTTAACCGGAAGTACCTCAGCTGACTGTGGCATATAGGCAATTAGGATGTCACAACATAATAGGTTGACGTCAGAACAAATTACAGTGAATTATTTACTATCACATTTGTCATTTCTGCACAGGTGGGAATGGCAGACGCCATCTGTCAGTGGTCCCTCCAGACACTGAAGGCTATACGGCTAGTGCAATAAAAAACGCTTGCGGAGGTGGAAAAACGATGCTCTATATCTTACTGCTCCAAGACCAACTTGATTTGGCACCCCTCTCTTCTGATGCAGAAGAATTTTCGCGTATGCCAAAGGCCGAATGCAAGAACTGCAAGACAGTCATGCCACTAAAACTGTTGGCTTTGCATGTTAAGCATTGTCAAGAGTCAGAAAGTATATCTGATGATGATGATAACGATGACGGTTTTGATGGAACTGGAATTATTGTTATTATTATAGGTAAAGATGTACTTCTCTGTATCTACAACTCACTCTGAACGTATACTACGTCTGTCTCTCACTGAGATCCAATGCAAATGACATGTGACCCTCCCCCCCCCTCTTCCTGCTAGAGGCCTTGTGTCCTGGCATCCCCATCCCCCCATAGGTGACCCTCTCAGTGTATCCCACCCCCCCTTCTCTTTGTATAAAACCTGATAGCATACTGCATCAGGTTAGACCGTTCTTGAACCAACAGCGAGAGGGGTCTCCATGCTGCAATACAAGCCAACTGAAACTGACTCTGCCTCCGGTCTATTCTTCAACTTTAGCGTGCTTTATTAATATTCTATTAGTTTGGAATGCTTGTCTGAAGCTGAACCAGAGGTATTGTGTATTTATGACAAGATTTTGTAAATAGTGCTTACGCATACTTTATTTGCATAGCACAAGTCATGCAAGCAAGAAGCTGAATGTGCTTCAACGCATCCTAATGTGATCAAGTTGCAAACATTTGTTACACGTACCCTGTGATTGGGGCTGAGTGTTTTGTCATGTGTCATGTTTTTTTTTAGCCAGCACAAGCACGCTGCCCCATCTGTAGGGTAATGTATGCCATGAAAGACCTGGAACTTCATGCTAGTGCATGTGGACTGGAGAGCCCAGTGGACTTAAACTGGACACCAAATTTGGACAGGTATTTTGTTTGCGAATAATGATGATATACATTGCTTAAGAGGTGATGGTGCAAGATCATGAATAGTTTCATACATTAAACCCATGTCAGCTAAACAGATAAAACGTAAAGCGTACAGGTCCTCCGGACACACACTGTGGACATATTCCAAGCGGATCCCCGCTTGGCCACAGAGCTTATGCCCAGAGTCCTGTACGCTCGAAATGTATTTGGCACCCTGCCTCACCATGGCCGCCCTGGTCTGGAGGTGTTGGAGGTGGCACAAAGCAGCGAGCCCGCTAACAGAGTGCACCGGCCCACGGCCCAGATGACAGTGAGGGAGGTCACTGTACATGGTACAGAAATGTATTTCGGAGCTGTCCCCGAATGTTTCCAGGATCGGCCTCGCCATGTCCAAAGGCCTGTCAATCGCGGTCTGGACGTTGCACGCCTCGTGCATTCCAAACACCGAAAAGGACTTGGTCCCAAGTCCGAAAAGCTGCCTAAGGCCATACCTTGACCAAAAAATGGACAAGGCTGGGTCCTTGGCGCATACGGTGACAGCGCAGTGTACGGATATGCCGGCCACGTGGTGGCCGTCCAAGAAGCGCAAGTCTTCATTGACTTTCTCCTTTTGACTGTACTTCGTAACAAACGCTACCAGGGCTATGACCTCCTGGGAGGCGTTTACGTGCTCAACAGCTTTCTGCAGCATATTGAGAACGAATTTCAAGTCCTCTCTTAGGACCTCAAACCTCCAGGTCTCCCTGATGGACTGCTTCTTGAAAGTGGGTCTATGCAGGTCCACCTCCTGTAGGTCCAACAGTTGCTGTCGGAAGTGTGCCACCACCGCGTCACATGCTTCCAGGGTGAGCTCCCTGTAGCGTTTAGCCCCCTCCAAAAGGCTTGCATCAGGGTTTTCCCTGTCAACGGTCAGTGCGGTGAGGGAGAGGTGGTAACCCCCGTCGACCATTGCCAGCCTTATGCCGTGGCAGTTCGTGAAGGCTTTGAGGCCCTGAGATGAAAATTCCCTCAGCAGGATGTGTTTTTTTATTCGGTGGTAAAGGGGCTCTACGGTCATCCACTCCTGTGACAGCGGCAGCTGGAGGACGTGGATGCCATAGAGGATGCCCGTGAGTTCTACAAGTTCGATGGAGACGCCGTCAATATCGTACTCGTATTTAAGCATCCTCTCTGGATCAAGGACCAGAGAGGAGCCGAACCTCAGACGGGACTCTTCGCATGTCAAAAAAGCCTCCAAGGAGGAAAGCAGGCTCTTTCTTGGAAGAGGGCATCTGTGTATTTAGTATTTTTAAGCATATTTTCAAAGCTCCTCCACCTACCCATTAAGAGAATTAAATCAAAAACGTCCCAAAAGACAAAACCGACTCGCTTTTCGTTTATATCACAAATATGATGCACTTTTAGTGATCCCAAGGTCCCACACACATAAAACTCTCTACCCCTACTAATTCGACCATGGCCTTACCAATGGTACCATCCACGACTCTCTAGGCTTTTCCGATCTGGAGATAAGAGCAAAACATATTTGACTAGCCGAACTTAGATTTGGTTGCGCCGAACGTTTTGCTCTCAAAAAACGGGATTTCAAGGTCCCACACACATAAAACTCTCTACCCCTACTAATTCGACCATGGCCTTTCCAACGAGACCACCCATGACTCTCTTGGACGTCGGAAAAGGGGTGAACTGGAAAAGTTGCATTTCGCCCATAAGCGTACATCCAAAAAACGGCACAAGAGACACTGGGGGGATTACAATGACCATAAACGGAGTAATAGTTAATGGAAACGGGTTTAACCAAAAAAACTAAGTGATTAAAATGACTCGTTCGTTTAAACATTCACTTTGTAGCCGTGACTGATATAATGCTGGCATGGCAGTATGGCATTCACCACATATTAATGGTAGACAGCAGACAATTTAATAAAGCTAGTTAATGAAGATATCTTATTCCCCGATTAACCCATCTCAGTTTGTCTAAAACTAACACGCTTACTTAGTTAACGTTAGAATACGCCCGCGAACAGTAGCCCAAGCACCTATCCAATATTGCAAATTAGCCCGCGAATTCCGCAAATTATAACTTTACAAATGCAATGGTTTATAAATGTAGCATATTTGATAAACAGTTTGTTATTATAGTTATGGTTAGACATATTTATCAAACTACCCTCTGGTATTCTTCTATTCGGTCAACTCGTTCCTTTAAACATTGACTTCGAAGCCGTGACTGACATAATGCAGGCATGGCAGTGTGGCATTCACTACTACTACTCAAACTACTTCAATTAACGTTATTTAATGAAGATATCTTCTTATTTCCTGATTAACCCATCTCAATGTGTCTAAAACTAACAAGTTTACTTGGCTAAGGTCAGACTAGCCAGCAAACATTAGCCCAAGCACCAATCTAATCTTGCAAATTTGCAAACTAGCTCACCAATCCCGGGCGAATTCAGCGAAGTATAACTTTGCAAATGCAATAGTTTTTACATATAGCAAAGTTGATCAACAGTATTTTACAACAGTTATGGTTTGAAATATTTTACAACTACCTTCTGGTATTATTATATTCGGTATACTCGTCGTTTAAACATTCACTCACCAGCCTCGACACATGGAGAAATGTACTAGTGAATTATGGGAATTGTTGTCCATTTTTTAATTCTCTAATGGTTGAACATGTTATAAGCCACACTACAGACTACAAGCACCATTTTGATGTCTAATGCATATTGTAAACATGTGAAACTTTAAAATGCTGCAGTTTAAGTTTAGTTTGATCAATGTTCTGTAAAGTTATAACAGTAGTAAACCCTGGGACACTGATATTACTGATACATAAAAATAGCATGATGCCTTTTGAGTATACAGTTTAAAATAATAATGCTTTTTTTGATATAGTCAATCAAGATGTCATCTTTTCATGGCTCAATCATTTTCTCAAGAAAAGATATAGCATTTTCAGACATTTTCACATAAATGTAGGCTTGTAACCCTGTCCTTGTGCTTCATTGAACCCCGTAACAAAAACATCCCCCCCCCCCCCCCCCCCCCCCCCCTAAAAAATAAATAATGGTTTGATCCTTTTGACATCATTTTTAAGTAAGTGACATCATCATAGTCTTCACAACTGGATGGTGTAAAAAGAGGTAGGTGTGTCTCTCATTTTCTATGATTATTATACAGTTTGTATGTAAGGCCTTCGTCGAGCTCAGGTGTTCAACCCTGTTGAGGGGGTCAACTCATAGCTAAGAAGGTTTTACGAAAAAAGTTCTTTCATAGATGTAAAGTATAACAATATCTAAATTGATAAATGCTTTGAGGCACACTGCTAACTGCTAGCATCCCGAATTAACAACGATTATCACAAAATCTTCAACCCCGTCACGTTCAATGTTACAGGGTTGAATGGCTGTTACGGGATTGAATAGCTTTTACATCTTTGAGATATTTCAAGTATATTGCTTGATACACATCATGTTTTATTAATGATAGGAATGTTTGTTGTTTGTGGTTTAACAGTATAAACTTAAAAAAAACTAATTTCAAAAGAATTTCATAAGGTCATTTTAGAAGGTCAACAAAGAATTTCCAGGTCATTGACTTGTCTATGCTTTCAGATTCAACAATGGTAAAAACAGCAGCAGCAGAAAGGCAGAGAGTACAGGGCAAGAAGAAATGATGATCAAGACCGAAGGGAAAGTTACCTCAGGAGTGAACGTGAGAGATGGAAAGAAATGTTGAGGCAGGGAAGAAGAAACTGATCAAAGATTTAGATGATAGAGGTCAAAGGGCGATGCGAAACAGATGGAGAAAAGCAAAGTAATGGCAGAAGGAAAAACACAATGCTATTCAAAGTATTGCCACCCCTCCACAAAGTCCCGATAGAGACTCATCACATGAGCCCTCAAGGTTAGGAAGAGATTTCTCATGTAGAATCAGTTACCATGTGTATTGTGAATGTGTGTAGGTTTGCACACAAACCTATAATGTGTGAGTGTGTGTGAGAGAGAGAGAGAGACCACAAAGACAGTACAATCAGCAGAGCCTCAACAGAAAGGAGAAACAGAGCTATGCTGAAATTGTCAACAGAGCATCAGTCCCCCATCCTAACCATCCCACCACCCATCCCCCTATTACTGACCCATCCACCTCCTACCAACTACCACCACCATCTACAGACCTGAAAGAGATCCAACAAATGCTCAGCTGTCTTTGTTCTCATCTCATGGGCAAGTAACAAATATATTGGACAATGGAATTGTGAAAAAAAAAAAAAAAAAAAAACATTGTAGACTGAATGTTGTGTATGCGCTAGTGTGTATTTTATGGAGGACTGAAAGTGCCAAAATTCAATGAATAAATACACCATCAATAATTATTTAAATGTGTCATTAATTAATTTAAATTGGAATTAAATAAATAAATGTTTCAATAAATGTGTCATTAATTAATTCAAATTGGAATTAAATACATAAATGTTTCAATAAATGTGTCATTAATTTATTAAATACCAATTCATTTTATGTAAAAAAAAACACATTTAATTATTTCACTATTTAATTAATTATGTCATGGTCCTGTGTTGCAGCGCATCAATAATTTATTTTATCTGTCAAACTCACCCATCAAAGTCAGTGGGCGGGGCTAACGCTGATTTAGTCTGATCCATTGCTTTAGTCTGAAGTGCCTGGAGAGAGACATTTTTCCACCCGTTCCAGCACCAAAACTTAACGTTATGGAATCTTGTGACATGTTACTTTGGTTAAAATTGTGAGTTATTCACGAGTGGTCTTCTTCCAGCGAGAACGCAAATTCATTTCGATAAAACTTAAATTTTGTTTAACTTTTTAATACCATGTAGTACCATACGACCTAAAGTTAAAGTTTTGTTTACTTGATCACTTTAGACTAGAGTTTTTGAGATGCTCCATGGACCAGCTCAGCAGTAGTTAATTCCTCTGAAATAAACCTTTCAGCATATTCACACCTATTTGCCTTGAGAAGTTTCTTGAGAACTCTTAGAATTTTCCACGACATATAAAAGTTCTGTTTACTTGGCCATGGCTTTCTATATTTTCTCACGTAGATCCAGTGTTGCCAACTTAGCGACTTTGTCTCTATATCTGGCGACTTTTCAGACCCCCTTGGCGACTTTTTTTTTAGCAAAAAGCGACTAGCGACAAATCTAGCGACTTTTTTGGGGGTCATTTGGTGGATTTTTGTGTTGACAAAGCACTGAAAAAGCATCTCACATATCCTGTTCTGCAGTTCATGTTACAACTGATCTCACGAGAGCTGAGAACAGCGAGGGCTGTCATGGTCTCCTCTCCACTCACATAGCGCAGTCTGACGAAATAACAGCAACATATTAGAACTTTGTATTCGCGGGAAAAATATTAATGTTACCCCGTCAGAATTGCATATTGTGCGCATCCTCAGCTTATTTACATATTATGCAAATTAGTTGATTACGTCATCTAGCGACTTTTCAGAGAGCTTACAGCTACTTTCCTCACAGAAAAGTTGGCAACACTGCGTAGATCAGACGAGTGGCAATGCAGTTCATGACGGGAGTTGACTAGCTACTTAACAACTGTAGCAGTAACCTACAGCAGCTAGTGCTAGTTACTACACGAACGTGCTTAGTCAAGAGCTTCTTTTTTTTCAAGTGGCAAGTCTTCTACAGTACACACAATACAAAACCAGCACTACATCACGGTCTCAGTTAATGATGCAACTACGGGTTTTCTACGAGCAGGCAATGCAGCTCATGATGGGAGTTGACTAGCATAGTACCTCACGACAGCTAGCAGCTACAAGAACTTGCTTAGTCAACTGTTAATATCAAGTGTAATATCACACAAAAACAACAAGCCAGATTGAAAGAGATAATGTATACAAAGCAGACAAACCAACACATTTTGATGGATGAAAGCCCTCTTTATTATTTGTAATGTGTTTGTTATTAGGTCTGTTGTCCTTTTGAACCCTGTCCTTTTGAATCCAACTCTCCTCGTATTTCCCCATACATTTTAGCTTTCCTTACTGACTTTTCAATTTTGTTTTGCATTTCTGTTGATGGCTAAATTGCTTTCGAGGTATTTAATCCATGGTCCACTACTGGATCGATTTTCCGTTTTCTTCATCTCGCACGCTCTGGATTTTTAGCGTTTAAGAAAAAGTTTTGTTTGACACAGCGTTTAGGAATGAGGCCTGCGTCAATCCAAATATCTTGCATCGGTAAGCCTTGACTTGATGTGCAGGGTAACCAATCAGGTTTTAGGAATCCGCCCACTGACTTTGATGGGTGAGTTTGACAGATAAAATAAATTATTGATGCGCTGCAACACAGGACCATGACATAATTAATTAAATAGTGAAATAATTAAATGTGTTTTTTGACATAAAATGAATTTGTATTTAATTAATTAATGACACATTTAATGAAACATTTATGTATTTATTTCCAATTTGAATTAATTAATGACACATTTAATAAAACATTTATGTATTTAATTCCCATTTTAATTAATTAATGACACATTTAAATAATTATTGATGGTGTATTTATTTATTGAATTTTGGCACTTTCAGTCCTCCATAGTATGTGAGTGAGTGAGTATACTTTGTTTACATCTTAGATACAGTACCTATAAGTATATGTTTATATGCATTACATGTTGGTTTAATAACAGACTGCAATTAATGTATGTAATCGTGTGTGTGTGTGTGTCGGTGTCTGTATGCGTGTATGTCCGGTTGTGTGTGTGTATGTGTATGTGTGAGTATATGAGCGTGTGTTTGTATGTCATATAGTAGCCTACAGATATATGTGGATTCGGCTATGAAAAAAAAAAAAAATTCCTGTGAATGTCCATTCGGTTTTCTTTGTAGTGTCTGTCTAACACTTATCTATGTGTATTTGTGTGTGTGTTATATGTGTTGTATTAGATATATTATATGTTATATGTTTTAGTAAGGCATACTGTATATTGCTTACGTGTATGTATACAACTATCCATCTTATATGTTCATCAAAGTTATTGTTTATCTCTAAGAAAATCAGCTAAAGCATTGTTTTCACTTTTTAAAATGGGTTCATCTTTAAAAATTTCATCTTGGAATATTCAGGGCCTAAGGTCCTCCATCTTTGGTATTAAGAGTAGAGACCCAGACTTTTTGAATGAGATAAAGAACTCTGATATTATAATTTTGCAAGAGACATGGAGTAGAGGAGATTGGTCCAGTGGCTGTCCAATAGGCTTCCGAGAGATAGTATTACCTTCCACAAAATTAAAAGGAGTAACACAAGGCAGAGACTCCGGAGGAATGTTAATTTGGTATAAAACTGAATTAACTCATATACTAGAAATCATTAAAATAGGTGCATTCAATATTTGGTTAAAAATAAAGAAGGAGGTAGTTTCTACTACAAAAGACATCTTCTTGTGTGCGGTATATATACCCCCCTCTGATTCTCCCTATTACAATGATGACTATTTCCCCACATTAACAGAGGAAATAAATACATTTCAAGGAAAAGGTAATATCATAGTTTGTGGTGATATAAATGCAAGAACAGGAATAAATCAAGACTTGATTAGTATTCAAGGTAATAAATATATCAATAACACCAACAACCATCTACCTACAAATAAAAACAGAAACAACTACGATAAAGTCAACAACAACAATGGGAGAAGCCTATTACACATGTGTAGATCACTGGGTCTGTACATAGCCAATGGTCGGATCTGGGGGGACTCATTAGGACAATACACATATAACTCTCCTCGCGGTAGTAGTACAGTAGATTACATTATCACAGATATAGAGGAAAATCATCTCAATGCATTCACAGTCAGCCCCCTTACACCAATATCAGACCATAGCAAAATAACAATCTACTTAAAGCAAAGAAAATTTGAAAAAAGTACAAAAAACTCTAATGAAATGACTCGACTAAAATATAACTTTAAGTGGAAAAATGACACAAAAAATGATTACATTAAGGCTATCAGCAACCCAAACACTCAAATCTTACTTGACATGATTCTTAACAAAATGTACTCCCAAAATTGTAAGGGTGTTAATGCTTTGGTAGAGGATGTAACAAGTATATTTCATCAATCAGCAATCAAAAGCAATATGGAAAAACGCCAATATACAAATAAGAAAACACAACATAAAAAAGAAAAATGGTTTGACACGGATTGTAAGAATATATGTAAAAAACTCAGAACTACATCAAACTTAAAACACAAAGATCCTAATAACCACGAAATACGTCTTCAATATAATGAAACCCTGAAGCAATACAAACAAACCATTAAAATTAAGAAAGATCAGCACACAAATAACATTTTCAAAAATATGGAAGAATCAATAAATACTGATAACTTCTGGCAAAATTGGAATACCCTTTATAAAAGCAAGGACAAGTTGGCCCTACAGGACGAGAAAATATGGAAATCACACTTTGAAGATCTATATAAAAATGTTAATGTAACTCCAACCAGATCAGAAATAAGTTGTAAGCTAAAGATACTTGAAGACACAATCAAAAATTACCAAAATCCCCTTGATTTTTATATAACTGAACAAGAACTGAAAGAAAAAATGCACAAACTTAAATCAAATAAATCATGTGGTATCGATGGCCTCTTAAATGAAATGATTACACATATTGATGAAAAATTTAAAACAGTTATACTCAAATTATTTAATACAATTCTGACAGTAGGTTACTTCCCTGATACATGGAACCAAGGCCTAATTACCCCAATACACAAAAATGGAAATAAATTTGACCCTAATAATTATAGAGGCATATGTGTAAATAGCAATCTTGGAAAATTATTTTGTTCAATTATTAATAAAATAATTCAAAACTTTATAAAACAACATAACAAACTAGAAAAAAGCCAAATTGGATTCATACCTAATCAAAGAACATCAGATCACTTATACACTCTCCAAACAATCATCCAACAATATGCACACGGAAATAAATCTAAAATATATACGTGCTTTGTTGATTTTGAAAAAGCTTTTGATTCGATATGGCATGAGGGTCTATTTCTACAGCTTCTAAATCATGGAATCGGCGGGAAAACATTTGATGTAATAAAATCTATGTACACAAATAATAAATGTGCAGTAAAAATAAACAATTCAAGAACAAGTTTTTTTCAACAGCAAAGGGGAGGAAGACAGGGATGTCCAATAAGCCCAACCCTTTTCAACTTATATATTAATGAACTAGCCAAATCACTCAACAACTCATCAGCACCAGGTTTTCTCCTGAAAGACTCTGAGGTGAAGTGCTTGATGTTTGCTGATGATCTCATAATCATGTCTAAAACCCAAGAAGGATTACAAAATCAACTGGAAATATTGGAGGCATTTTGCCAAACATGGGCACTACAAATTAATCTACAAAAAACTAAAATTTTGACATTTCAAAATAGATCAAGGGGTGGAATAACAAAATCAAACTTTAAAATTAATAATGCAACAATTCAACAAACAAATTCATATAATTATTTGGGTCTAAAAATTAGTTCAACAGGAAACTTCAATTTAGCTATAAATGAATTAAAAGATAAAGCAATGAAAATATTTTATACAATTAAAAAAAACAATACCATACGACATACCTATCCCAATTTGGCTAAAAATTATAAATAATATAATCGAACCTATCGCTCTATATGGTAGTGAAATATGGGGACCATTAAAAAATCAAGATTTTCAAAATTGGGAAAACAATATAATCGAAACACTAAACACACAAATGTGCAAAATGATTCTGAAGTCGCACCGATCAACACCAAATAATGGAGCCAGAGCTGAATTAGGTAAATTCCCCTTATTATTAAAAATCCAAAAAAGATCAGTCAAATTTTATAAACATTTAAAATCTAGCGACCCGAAATCATACAATCATCAAGCCCTCTGGTGTCAAGAACAGAATCTGGAAAAAAGTGCCCTCAGCCAATTAGTATTCAACCTTAATTCTAACCCCAACAAAATACACCCTAAGGAAATCATGACACAACAAAAAGAAAAATACATAAATTATTGGAAAAATATTATTAAAACACAACATAAATTAGAAACATACCAATCATTAGAGCGAAACTATGAAGTGGCTAACTATCTAAATGTCATAAAGAACCCCCAGATCCGAAAAACACTCACTAGGTACAGACTCAGTGATCACACATTGGCCATTGAAAAAGGTCGCCACAAACAAACATGGCGACCTAAGGAGGAGAGGTTGTGCGAATACTGCACACAAGAAGTTGAAAACGAAGAACATTTCCTTATAAATTGTAAAAAATTTGAACCAATTAGATCAGTCTTCTTCCCAAAATTTGAAAATATAATCCCAAATTTTAATCAACTTGACAAAAATAAAAAAATTAAATATATATTGGGTGAACACCCAGATTTAATATATGTATCTGCGAAATACGTAAAAGCTTGTCATGACAGCCACGAGACATAATTTTCTGGTTATGTATTTACTTTTGTTTTATTTATTCATTTACTTTTATCATTATTATTATTTTTATTTTTTTTCTTTCCCTTAATGCTGATCTCTGTGTGTGTGTGTGTGTGTGTGTGTGTGTGTGTGTGTGTGTTGTTATCAGTATTATCACTAATGTTGCTGTTATCTGCTAGCCTGGATACCAGCCCAAACCCCGCCCACAAAAATATTTGTCAGGGAGATTTGGTCTGGCTCTGGGTTAATTGGGAGAGAGTTTCATCGGTAGGATCAAACCGGACCAATCAAATTGGCAGGGCGGGCTTTATACGTTGATGGACAGATACCAACGCTTGAGTTGAATTAACCGGTAGATTCGAACTCCGACCAAGATGGCCGCGTCTCGGGTGCTTAGTGGGGAATATGTTATGTGAATTAAGCTATCTACACGACTTTTTAATGTCTACATTGACTCGGTTAGTTGTGCATGTGCAACACGAATGTTACAGAGTATTGTTTGTCTTAACTAAAGTTCTCTAGACCATTATTGTTATATCATTGCTAACGTGTACACAAAAAACCCATCGAAATAGACTGTAGCTTGTAGCCTTAATGCTAATTAATTAACGTGAGCAGGCATATCTCAACAGACATTGACAGCGCATTCATTTTGAAAGAGGAACAGAGAAACGCGATTAAGGCATTTGTCATTGAAAAGATGTTTTTGCCGTCCTTCCTAGGGATCAGGTAAAAGTTTAATCTATCAGATGGTAATAGGCTACTACGTTGCTCTGATTGGTTCTAGGTATCCAATTCAGCGAATAGGCATTTTCTTTCCTGGTTCGTTGAAACACGCCCCATAATCACAGCCCAAAGGTCCGGTATCAGACTCATATTCTGACTAGAATCATGAGTATGACATCGTCAGGCTAGTTATCTGCTGTTAATATTGTTGTGTTGAGTGCTTTGGCAACAATGTATCGCACATTCATGCCAATAAAGCCATTTGAAATTGAAAATTGAAAATTGAGAGACCATATAAGTGTGTATACATAGGATTTCTGATAGCTTTTGTGTAAACTTTAATTTGAACTTTTATTTAAACAACTGCTGAAATATTTACATACATGTATTCACATGGCAATAATATTCATAAGACTGATTTACCTTCACCGAGTTGCTTATGATCCTGTTGTTTGTTTTAGACAATCTGAGCAGGGGAGAAAAATAACAAGAAAGACAAGAGACAAGATGAAAACACAGATTGAAGAGCTACAGAAATCACTGGATCTGGAGAGGAGCTCAAAAGAAAAATACAAAAAAAAAGACTCCAACGTCTAGGCAAAAGGAATTTGTCAAGCCCCACAGACGAACAAGTTACAAGTAATGTCAGGAAGACTCTGTTACATCACAAATTACTCACTACTCAAATAAAGGACACTTACAAAAAGGCAAAAACTGAAAGAGAGAGGCAAATCATATCCAAAGTAACAGTGGGTAAAATAATAAGAAAGTACAGGTTGCAATCATTTTCTGATGGGGCATTAGGTTTCTCAAAGAAACGTCGGAGTCTCACAGAATCCAGCAGTGTATCCACCTTTCAAAGGAAGAAGAACTCAACACTTTGCCGAAGTCAAGAAGAAGGTGAGGGGTTTCTTTGTACGGGATGATATGAGCAGAATGACAACTGGGGAAAAGCAAACCAGAACAAAAGATAAAAAGAAGATGCAGAAGAGGTTCCTTCTTGACACCATGAAGACTCTGCATAGAAAGTATCTGGCAGAGAACCCAGCGGAGTTATCGTACTCCATGTTTTGCCGCCTCCGACCTTTCTGGGTGGTTCACCCTTCACTTGCCGATCGGGAAACATGTATGTGCAAGCTGCACGAAAACCTGGCTTTTGTGGCAGTGAGGCTCAGGCAACTCAATCTTATTGAAACATCAGTGCTTGAAAATTTGGTTGACATATGGTGTGTTGCAGTGCTTTGAACAAGAGATGCATGTATGGTGAATGTGAACTTTGCAAGAGCCAAACTGTTCCCATGTCTAACCTGTACATTGCTGATGAAAACGTCGTCTTTCTTCAGTGGATGCTCAAAGAAAAGGGGGGGAAAAAAATGACGAAGGACAAACAGTGAAGGTCACTGTAAAAGATGAGGTGAGCACCACTCAAGCGAAACTTGTAGAATTGTTTCACGCACTCCTCTACAGGTTCCGGAGACATCTGTTCAACATCAAGCAGCAGTACGCTTTCTGCCGTGAGCTGAAGAGAAACATGTCTGCAGGTGAGTGCCTTATCCACATCGATTTCTCAGAAAATTTCACCTGCAGATATGGGACAGAGATCCAGGCTGTCCACTTTGGCTCATCACATGAACAGGCAGTACTGCACACAGGTGTACTCTACATTGGACAGAACCCAGAACCAACATGCTTTACAACCATTTCTGCATCAAGGCTTAAGGGTCCTCCTGCAATCTGGGCCCACCTAAACCCTGTGCTCGATGAGTTACAAAGTACCCACCCAAACATTGCAACTGTGCACTTTTTCAGCGATGGTCCCTGTACCCAGTACAGGCAGAAGGGCAATTTATTTTTGTTCTGCACCGAACTTTCCAAGAGAGGCTTCAGGGCAGGTTCTTGGAACTTTTTTGAGGTGGGACATGGGAAGGGAGCACCAGATGGGGTCGGTGCCACCCTTAAAAGAACTGCTGACAGGCTCATAAGCCAAGGCGCTGATATCCCAACTGCTCATACACTCTTTTTTGCTGTTTTACTGTTTACTGTACTAACCGTACTTACACCACTTACTAATCATTATATTAGTAATACCTCATTCACTTCTTTCTACTTATTACCACCACTAATACTTACACCTGCACTTTATATATTTCACATCTATCTACACTTCCTACCTCAATTGCTGCTAGTCCCAATTCTCTTCATTTTTCATACCTAACTCTTACTGTATATATCTTATTTATTCAATTATTCCACTTTACATTTGCACATACTCTGCACTTTTATTTCTATTTGCACTTCTGGTTAGATGCTTAACTGCATTTCGTTGTCTCAGTACCTGTACTCTGTACAATGACAATAAAGTTGAATCTAATCTAATCTAAACTCTACAGGGCCTTACAAGAGAGCAACACTAACATCAGGTTGCACTTTATTGATGAGGAGACAGTGGAGAAGGCCCTGCAGAGTATGCCAGCCAATTTGCCAGCGGTTCCGTCCACAATGCGTATCCACCAAGTCGTTTGTGTGGCTGCTGGAAAAATTGCATACCGTGATGTTAGCTGCATGTGTATCATCCACAAGCAACTGGAATGCGAGTGTTCCCACACTCAGCATTTCAAATTCAACCCCAAATGTGACCCCACTTTGACACAGATGGTGTTTGACTGGCAACATCCAGACACAGTCGGTAAATGGTGTGTCATAAAATATGACAATAACTTCTATCCAGGGGTCATATTCTGGCCACAGAGGAATCCCATGCACAGGTCAAGTGCATGAGCTCTGTTGGACCAAACAGGTTCTTCTGGCCTTTGTCGTGTCGTTGGATTCTTTTTGTGCCACTGTGTTTGTTTGCTACAAGGCATGCAGCCCTCTCCCGCACCCCCAGGTGCCTCTAGCTCTAGCTAGTTTCCGGCTGGTGTCTTGCCCAGGTTTTTAAGCCTTTTTGCTCGCTGCGGTTCTCAGGCCGCTTTTGTCTTCTCGAAGCCTTCAACAGGTAGCTATGGTCAGGTCCGCCTGAGAGCTACAGTTTTGTAACCTTTTTAGTTTTTGGCCTTTTTCCCTGTTTCTGATCTTTTGTGTTTTGGAACTACCACTGCTGTTGCAAAATAAAGCAATTGAAACAACATCCTGCCATAGTGTCCTCACTAGCACACTGGGTTTAGCGCTGGTTCCCCAAACCTAGCAGCTCGGGTTCAATACCTGAGTGAACCCTGACAGTAACAATAGAAAGCACAGTGTTCAGGATCAGACACCTTGTTTATTGTACATTACTGTATACAGCCTACAATGCACTATACAGTATAAAAGGGACAAAAATCAAAGGAGTCAACATATCAATGTGCTTCGTCTTGTCTTTGGGCTGGGTCAGGCAACAGCACTTCATCGACGTCACACGCAATGTTTTCTCGCCTGAGGCAACGGGGGAAGAAGCCTCTTTTGTGCGTATCCAACCCTGACATGATTCCTCACCTATATCACCAAAGGCTAATTCCATGGCTTGCAGCAGATTTACTCTGGTGTAGGGTTGTCCATCGTAGACTTTCCATTTCCATGAGGAGAAACTCCTCAATGGCATTTAGGAAAGGCGAGTATGGAGGGAGGAACAATTGCTTAAACTGACCATTGAGGTTGAACCATTCCCGTACCAGAGCAGCTCGGTGGAAACGTACATTGTCCAACACTATAACATAGGTTCTCATTTAGTAGCTCTTGACCCTGCTGCTCTTGAACTCGCTGCTGAAATAAAATATCTCTTAGATTTCCAAGAAATGTTAGGAGATGCTGGGTGTTATATGGCCCGAGTGTTACATGCTGATGTAGAACACCATGGTTGCTGATAGCAGCACAGATTGTGACATTGCCACCTCGTTGACCAGGGACTTCAACAATGGCCCGCTGTCCAATCATGTTTTGGCCTCTCCTTCTCCTCTTTGTTAGATTGAAGCCTGCTTCATCCAGAAAGATTATCTCATGGGGTCTTTCCAATGATTCCAAGTCAAATATTGTCTGTGTAGGAATACAATAATGTATACATTATACAATTCTACATGTAGAATTATGTAAGTCGTACAGAGACAATGCTATATTGTAGAGTTCAATTAGGCCTACTGTATGCACTTCTGATTCATATACATTGTATGTACTGAAGGGTAATGTCATTCACATAGAATGTGGCAGTACTGTAGACAATCTGGATTACAATAAATGTGTCTGAATGTACACTTACTTGCACATACTGAGCTCGCAGTTCTTTCACCCTGGGTGAGTTGCGCTAAAAAGGTACTCGGTACACCTGTTTCATTCGCAAGCCGTTGCAATGGAGGACACGGTGAATTGTGGAAATGCTCACACTGTCAATTCCCTGGAAGTGTGTGTTGTCTTGTATGACTCTTTCCTGGATTTCTCTGAGTCGAATGAAATTATTTTGAAGGACCATGCCCACTATAATGCGGTCTGTTCCGTTTTCCCTACCTACCGTACCTACCATCCTTAGTGTGAGTATGTATGGTGTTCCGTTTTCCGATTTCCCATTTCCGCGTCGAAAAGAAGTATACCCAAAGGACCCGTATCTGTACTCATAACGGTCAAAACGCTGAGTGTGGAAGCAGGGTACACTGTCCATTCTCAACGGCCGCCATCTTGTCAACGTAGCGGAAGAGGCGGAGCCAGGCAGAGCCGCTCAGCTCGAAAAATTTGTTTCCAATGACGGCCGAAATGAGTACTGTCACTGTGCCTGCAGCTCACCAAACCTACAAATGTAAGTTTGGACGTACACATTCATATTTACATTTTACAACCGCCTCTTTTTTGTATTGATATGTATTAACACTGCGCAACATGATTACAGTTGTTGTATATTCGGTTGTTTGTGTATGGCAACGTCTGAAGATTAGCTAGCTAGCTAACAACTAGGTAGGGTTTGTTGCTTACAGTAACGTCTTAACATCTTATACGAGGGTGCTACCTAGCCAGCTACGATAACTAGTTATACGCTAGCTAACGTCCCACCCACCCGACAACATCAGATGGGCAGTAGGTCCAATTCAACCACAGCAATTTCAGTCACTTGCCCTTTGTGTCAGGATTTTTGTAAAGATATGCTACATTCGTGGACCCTCTTGTTTTGTCTTCTGTATATGGAGCACGACTCTACATTATCTTTATCTGTCGGAAGCTAACGTTAACCCATGAATGCGTGAAGACGCTCATGATTACAGCTGATGTTATCGTCCGGTAGTAACGTTAGTGCTCTTGAAGACACGTTAGCTACCCTGCGGTATGGAAACGTAAAACATACGTTTGGAGTTCATTACATCACAAACCATTTTCTTATTGGCGTCGGTCTTGTTCTTGTTCTTCAAAAGGGACAGATGAGGACACAGTGGTGTTTGTGCGGTGGCGTGTTGCCCACAGGCACATATTCAGTGGTGGGAGAACCACCAACGTGGCTGGATACAAGTAAGTGCAAACATAGAGAGTGTATTATTGTTAGTCCAGCAATAGATTTATCAAATGTAAATCGCTTGTTAATAATAGTAATAATACATTTTATTTATATGGTGCCTTTCAGGACACTCAACGTTGTTGGCTGCTCAATCTGTAGACCAATGTGTTGTACTAACACTATTGTGTTTATGTGCCTCTATTACATGTTAACCAGAGTGTTCCTAGAAGAGAAAGGGCTGGTGGGGAAGGTGACCACTGCCTTTTTTTTTTTTTTTTTTTAAAGTGGGAAAACTTAAAGCAAAAGTACAAGGTTGGTCAGTTTGTCTTCCTCTGAGCAGTCATTTCTACATAGCAGTTGAACTGAAAAATACAAAAGTATGAATAACCTTTTTTTCTTCATGAAATTGATCGTAACCAAAGCTATTTTTTAAGCTCTGTAGGCACTGAATGTAATGTATTATTGAAGACATTTAAAATATTTCTACAACATAGGGTTTTCAGAACTATGAGCTTTTCAACAGTGTTGCTGTATGTTTCATTGATGTTCTTCTTCTTACTACAAAGGATCTTAAGAACCCCCCGACTGGGTTAAGCACAGAGGGAGGTGCTACCACTGCCGCGTCCTGGAAGTGGTTCGACCTTATGCACGAGACAATTGGGGACAGGCCGTCTGTGACGCCACCGGTCCTCTTTGCCACTTGTGCCCGGGGCGCGGTAGTGGTCAGACCCCCCTCTGTGACTACACCAGAAAGTGCTACTACAGAGGCAGCAGATGAGATGCCATCAACCTCCAGAACCCCCCCTGCGTCCACCCCCAAAAGGCGGCGGGTGGACATGGTTGACGTGCTCCATCAGTTAAGGAGCCAGGATGAGCAGGAGTGGAGGAGGATGCAGGGAGAAGAGAGGGAGAGAGAGGAGAGGAGACGGGAAGAAAAGAACGGAGAGAGAGGAGAGGGGCAGCACAGAGAGAGAGAGAGATGAGAGATGGAGAGAGGAATTGAGAGCGAGGGACGAGAGGAGGGACCAGGAAACTGCGGCCAGGGACGAGCGCTTCCTGGCCATCCTCGAAAGAATGGCACCTAAATAAATGTTTAATTGAATGAAATGATTAATTTATTTTGTGTTTTTACCTAATTTTCAAATGTTTTCAGTGTTCCAATAATTTATGTTATGTTCTTGTTGTTTTTTGGAATGTTTTATGTTCGATAAATAAATCAATGTTCTAACACAGGTGTGAAATTGGCAAAAATTATTTAATTAAATATAGTCATGGTCAGGTGCAAAACACAACGCTGCCAATCTATTTCTTTCCTCAGCTCCAGAGACGTTGCCTGCAGGTGCTGCCTCCCGTCCTGGATCCTCTTCCTCTGCTGCTCCAGCACCACCAGTCAGGCTCGTTTGGTTATGAGAATGCACACAGAATGAGGCTGCACCACAGATGTTAGAAATAGTAGACAGTCTTTATTATGATAAATACAAGAAATTCATACAGCTCCCAGTTATGCCGGATTCGGGTTACTAAAACAGCCCGTAGGCCTCAGTGCTACTTGGCTGGGCAACTACCCTCTAAGGCCCCGTCGACACGCAAAGGCAGAACACAGCAAATACAAAACACCGCAATAAATAAGGCAACACACACCACTGCTATAGGGCACCACACACACTCTCACGGCAATGCAATAGGCACACAAAAGACACCAGCTTGGCTGCACTCAAAGCCACTGTCGCTTTTCACCCTCCCACCCCAGATCATAAACTGGCTACACCGTCACGTTGAAACACACTCATATACGCACACACACACACACACACACACACACACACACACACACACACACACACACACACACACACACACACACACACACACACACACACACACACACAAACACAAAAGGGTACAGATTAAAACTTAACTCTCCCAGAGTACGAGACCCTCCCCCGGGGTCTGAGCTTGAGCACTGGTCGGTAAGGGGAGAGACAGTGACCACCGACTCAGCACCTGTGAGGTCTCCGTAGCTTCTAACACTCATTGATGGCCAGGTGTAGCCCCTTAGTTAACCCTCCCCATAGACTCATGTCCAAACATCGTAAACACACTCACACAACATCATTTCATTACAGTATTATTTTTCAAATTCAATTTTTTTATACCTGTAGACACCCTGGGTATACACACACTAAAATACACAGAGTACCTCTTGTGGAGTAGCATGAACCACGGAAAATGAGTCTTGTCGATAGCCATGGCGAGGGGGCATCTTCCCCCTCGGAGAATGATGAAATAGTTGCTAAAAAAGGTGCGTCTTCCTCAGTCATTTGGAAGTGGTTTGGCTTTCTAAAAACCGACAAAGAGCAGAGCGATGTGCGATGCAAATTGTGTCGTAAACAGGTGGCTACCAAGGCTGGTAACACGACCAACCTTTTCTACCACTTGAAGCAAAATCATCCCAGGGAACACGCAGAAAGCTTGAGTTTGCGCCAAGGTACTCAAAGCAATTCTGTCGTTGTCCGCCCGAAGCAGTCAACTATGACAGCGTTCGTGCCCTACGAGCAAACATCCAAAAGACACAAAGACATCACAAATGCTATTATGTATTGCATTGCTAAGGACATGCAGCCAATTAGCACCGTTGAAAACCAAGGTTTTAAAAAGCTTATCAAGCTACTTGACCCCAGGTACGTGCTCCCTGGCCGCAAATATTTCTCCCACACTGCGCTGCCTAAAATGTATGCAGAGTGTAGGGAAAAAGTTGAGGAAGAGCTGAAGAGAGATATGACTTACTTTGCTACGACTACCGATCTGTGGTCAAGTCGCACGTCAGAGCCATATATCAGCCTCACAGTCCACTACATTGACAAAGAGTGGAATCTTCAAAATAAATGCCTTCAAACAGCATACTTTCCGGACGACCACACGGGCGAAGCGATAGCAGAAGGGCTAAAGGATGCTTTCGCCTCCTGGGGACTCCGTGAAGACAGACAGGTCTGCATTACATCCGATAGTGGTGCAAACGTGGTGAAGGCCGCTCAAATCAACAAGTGGACCCGACTGCCATGTTTTGGACATCGTTTGCACTTGGCCATTGGTAAGTAATTACAGTGCATGAAATGCCCTGTATTGATATTCCTAGGCTTCTTCTTCTTCTTCTTACCTTTTTCTGCGATTAATTCTTGTAAAGGACACTTATGCTATGTATTTTTCACTTTTCTTAACTTTATACTTTTTAAGATATTAAAGAAAAAAGAATCTTAATTTTCCCATTGACTTACATTGGGCCATTATGACATCATAATAGGGTAATTAAACTGGCTTGCACCTGTGCTTCACTGACACATGCGCCAATGATCCAAGGCTCCTCTCTGATGTTCTCTCTGTCCCTCTCCATTCAACTGTATAACTAGGCAAATTAAGAGACACCTTCCATACTCTACTTTTTTTTCTCTCCTTCTTTCTTTCTATCCCTCTCACTCTACTTTCTCTCACACTCCATCTCTCTGCTTCACTCTTTTTTCTCTCCTTTCAATATTTTCCCTCTTCACTCTCTCTACTGTCTTTATCCAGATCCACTCTTGTTCACTCTTCTTTCCTTTCTTTGTTCCACTCTTCTTTCCTTTCTTCTTTCCTTCCTCCACTCTTCTTTCCTTTCTACACTATTCTTTCCTTCTTTTACTCTCCTTTCCTTTCTTCTTTCCTTCTTTCACTCTTTTATTCTTCCTTTATTAACTTTTGCATTTCATGCACTGGTATTTCCTTCAGGAAATGCATTTTCTAGTTAATTATATGAAACGAAGTGTTTTTTTTTCCCCCATCACCTGATTAAGTTAAATGTTACATTTGTTCGTGGGATAATTATTTCGATTTTAACCTTTTATTTTAATCTCTTGATTTCTTTTAGAGAAAGTGGCTAGAGACAAACGAGTGGATCGAGCAACTGGAGTGTTTAAGAAAGTGGTGGGTGCCTTTTCCTATTCGTGGAAAAAGAAGCGAGACCTGGCAATGGCTCAAAAAGAACACAACCTACCCCAGCACAAGTTAGTCACAGAGACACCCACAAGGTGGGGATCACGCCAAAAGATGGTGCAAAGAGTCCTGGAGCAGGAGAAAGCCATTTCACAGGTCTTGTCCTGTGACAAGAAGACCCGACATTTAGTTCCCAGCTATACAGATATAGATGTTCTTGAGTCCATCAACCGGGCATTGACCCCACTCCTAGAATTCACGGATGCTCTGTCTGGTGAGTCTTATGTCAGTGTGTCTTACCTGAAACCAGTACTACACTTGTTTAATACAGAGATCATGAAACCAGAGGATGGTGAAACAGAGCTAACCCAAACCATCAAAACGATAGTCATGGACTATCTGAATGAAAAATATGATGACCAAACAACTGATGACCTCCTGGACATGGCCTCGCTGGTTGACCCTCGGTTTAAAACATCTCACATTAAAGACGAGAAGGTGGACCACATAAAAGCCAGAGCTATGTTAGAGATGTCCAATGAGAGACAAGAAAGCCCAATAGATGGAGACGATGCTTCTGCTTCACCACAACTGCCAGCTAAAAAGAAAAAGTCACTGGGCAGTTTTTTCAAAAAGCCATGCTCCACCTCAGGTCTTACTGTAAGAAACCCAGCTCGCAGAGAAGGAACTCACCTCCTACCTCCAGTCTCCTGATGTTGACAGTGAAACCAATCCACTGGACTGGTGGAAGACCCACCAAAAGAGCTTTCCCAAAGTCAGCTATCTCGCACAGCGCTACCTGTGCATTCCTGCAACCAGCTCCCCCTCGGAGCGTGTTTTTAGCACAGGTGGCAACATAGTGACCTGCCATAGGGCATCTTTAACACTAAAAGGTCTATATCCTTCGTCCGGGATATTTTTTTTTTTTAGTTTTCGTCTTAGAGACATAAAAAGAACAACCACGGAAACATTGAACCCTTTTCTAATATTATTGCTGAGGTCTTCTAGAATAGAATCATATATTCCATTTGTGCATCAATGTTTTTAGTTAAGCAAAATGTACAAAAACATCAAGGCATGTCAGTCAACTTAGAAAAGTCTAAAAGGCCTTGGACCTTAGAGTGTTAAAGCCAGAGACTGTAGACAGACTTGTCTTTCTTGCTTGTAACTTGTAAGACAACAACAAACTATGATGTGCTTTAAGCTTACAAACTGAATATTGTCTTTCACTTTGTTTCTTATTTTGTATTTTCTGTTCATAAGTTCTCAGGGTTTTTAGCCTTTCACATTGTTTTGTGAATGTTTAACATGTTATTAAAATTGTAAACCTAGAGACCATAGACATGGTCTTTGTTGTAACTGCCTCAACACAAGCCATCATTCGCTAGACGTTCTAATGCAGATTGATACGCACTTTATTCATTTGTTTTTTTATATACCTTGTTCATAACTTGAGCTTATATAGTTCTAAAAAAGAAATGTTGGGAGTTTACAATAAAAAAAAAACATTGAAACCTTTGGTTTGTACAGGCGTTCTTGTCTGAAGCAAATATGCACCTTTGAAACAGACTTAATTTATATCGTCTCATATCGTTATCGAACGAAAATATAAATATCTATCGTGATAATTTTTTACCCATATCACTCTGTGGGATGGCGGACTGTTTGAGCGAACAGGGAGGCGATTTTTCCACTGGTGGTGTGGATGGCACGGTGGACCGATGTCCTCGGCATGTCAAAGGCCCGTGAGACCACACGGTAAGATGTGCCACTGGCCAACCAAAATAGGAAGACCAGGCAGGAAATTTCTGGACTCCATCCGTGGTCTGAGTCACCCCCTATGGCTTCCATAAGGGCATGGAAGGATCCCCTTGACAGGCGGAAGTCCACCCGCAGGTCACTCTGGCCATCAAAGTGGAGCTGGAGGATCGGCACAGTAGGGTTCAGCTGTGCATACCGCCTGGGGTTGAGAGGCTGAAGGAGAAAGTGGACGTTGAAGTTTGCTATTTAATACTTTATTATTTAATAAAAATCAGTCATTTTTAAGTTGATGTATTGTCTTTTGCATTGCACTACTATTAGGCTACTATTGCACATATATATTGCACATTTTCAGTTAAAGTACATTGAGAGCAACTAAACACCACAACAAATTCCTTGTATATGAAAATGTACTTGGCCAATAAACATGATTCTGATTCTGATTCTGATTGGAACTATTGTGTACAGCAAATACTGCTAATATGTTGCCTATGACATATTTTCATATTGACATTGTTTCTCAAGAAGAATAGGTAATTATGCACATTATACTAGGCATGACAGTCAAAGCCTCTTTTGAAGTGATCTTTCATATGTATTTTCACAAAGTAACCTGGGTTTGCATTTTTAATTCAAGAATGAAGGCTCCACATGGACAGCATTTGTAGTACTAGTACTAGTAGCCTACACTAAACTTGATCCTTGATATCCTAATAATATCATGACTACGACTTTCATAATTTCATAACTTGATCACAAAAGCAGGCTAATCCCCCCCCCCCCCCCCCCCCCAGGAGGAGGAGGTAACGTTGCTGGCGACGCCGGCGCATTCTCCACATTTGCTGCCTTAATGGAGCCATATTGCAGGATTGTAGCAGTAAGAAGAAGTAAGATTTCCGAGATGTTCGCTGTTCAAAGGGGGGGGTGTTTCGCGGGAGACGAGCACGGGGCTTGTCGCGATCGTAATTTCCGGTAAGTGCATCACGGAGTATTAGATTTGGAACAGCACTCACCTGCTGAGAATCTGCGTACCTAGTGAGTGTGTACTGCGTATAAGTATAGGTACGGTAGGTAGGGAAAACGGAACATAGCGATGGTCTCTTGCTCCGGAGTGAATATAGCTGTCCTTCCACCTGCATGTGGCAGCCTTGCAGTTCTAAAAAAAAAAGTAGATGAGCAGTTACAAAAATATTCATGCAGTACAATACATACAGTGATGAACTTTAAATGTCTATTGAAACAGCTGCAATAGTGAAGTACAGTAATTCTGCAATTACAAAAACACAGTAGAATACTGTACCTGTTCTCTTCTCTGCATGTCCTTACTATGGTGGACACAGAAAATCGGCTCAAATTGGGGTGCACTCTAATGCCTCTCTCACATTGATGCGTTGGAATGCGTTGATCCAACGGAAGGCGGGAGGAGGAGTCTGGCGCGTGGGGTTCTGTTGATGCCGGAGACGTTATAGTGAGATTGACAGGTCAACAAACCAATCACGTCACTAGCAAGCTTTTACCCTGTGAGTAGTAGCATGCTATCATTAGACAGGGTGCTCAGACACCTCGCAAATCCTATGATACGTATTTTTCAGTTACAATAAAGGTTTTTTTTACATTGTACAGTGTCTATTTCTCGGTAACTTTTAAAAAATCTAACCAAAAAAAAGTCAAACAACCAACTTGTAGGTACAAATACCACCATCTACAGAGTTTGGCAGCCATCTTTTTTTTTTGGAGTTTGCCGCTCTGTAGACGTGAGCATATACGGGATATGATTGGCTAGCGCCTGTGCTGTCAGTTATGCATGAAAGGCAGTATGATTGGCTGACGCATGCATTGCCTCTCAAAAAGTTCAACATTCTTCAACTCTTGCCGCAAGCAAAGCATGAAACGCAACGCACGCGAACCAGACAGAGCCACAATTCAGTTTGGCAAAGGATGACGTCACCCCATTCAAAGTGACTGTTTCCAATGACATGTGTTCTCTATTTGTATTTGATTGTTGCCACTTGTGTTTACCAGTATGGATGACATGTGCATTGGAGTGCAGAATGTGTTTTGAGACTGAGAATGTGTTTAGAGTTTTGCTAAAAAGTTTTAGTGTTTTAGCAAGTGTAAAAAACTGTAAGATTCGGCTGAACTCGTAGTCCAGCCTCCCTCAGTGTCAACCCATGGTTTACTACATGGTCAACAAGTGAGGCGCGCATGTCATCTGTCAAATTTCGTCCTCTTCTTTGAGCCTCTCCTGCTTCAGGTCTTCCTCCACCACGGCCTCTAACTCTGCCTCTTCCTCCTTCTCCTCCTCCTCCTCCGTGGATTCCCCCTCACTCTTCTCCCTCTGATTCCTTCCATTTTGATTACTGTAAAGATAGGTAAACTCATCTGCTGCATTTTTATAGTGCTTTGGTGTGTCTACAATTAAGCAATCATGTGTTTGCGCACCTGATGGCTGTGTTCAACCGTTTGCCTTACGCCCGACTCACATTGTTGCGTTGGAAGGCGTTGATCCAATGGAAGGCAGAGGAGGAGTCTGGCGCATGGGGTTCTGTTGATACCGGAGACGTTATAGTGAGATTGACAGGTCATCAAACCAATCAAGTCACTAGCAAGCTTTTCCCCTTTCAGTAGTAGCATGCTATCATTAGACAGGGTGCTCAGAGACCTCGCAAATCCTATGATACGTATTTTTCAGTTACAATAAAGGGGTTTTTACATTGTACAGTGTCTATTTCTCGGTAACTTTTAAAAAATCTAACCAAAAAAAAGTCAACTTGTACCAACTTGTAGGTACAAATACGACCATCTACGGAGTTTGGCAGCCATCTTTTTTTTTTGAGTTTGCCGCTCTGTATACGTGAGCATATACGGGATATGATTGGCTAGTGCCTGTGCTGTCAGTTATGCATGAAAGGCAATATGATTGGCTGACGCATGCATTGCCTCTCGAAAAGTTCAACCAGCTTCAACTCTTGCTGCAAGCAAAGCATGAAACGCAACGCACGCGAACCAAACAGAGCCACAATTCAGTTCGGCAAAGGATGACGTCACCCCATGCAAAGTGAAGGGGGATGCGTTAACCCTGACGCATCAACGCATTCCAACGCAACAATGTGAGTCGGGCGATATGGTGTAGTAATTTCACTGTCAGTGTTTTGGAATTGCAAGGAAGTGACATCTTGATATACGTCTGTGTCTAAAGCATAAAAGTGTGTTTAGTGCTTGGCAAATCACTTGTGTGTATGGTTTTGCAGGTTTTGCAAGTGTGATGTTTAAATGTGCTTGCAGATCTGAGCCGTTGTTTTGCTCCTTGAGTGAAGGTTTTGATATTTGTATTACACTTTTGATTTTAGTGTGTATCCGATTGTAAAAAACTGTAACAAACATGAACGCTTCACACCATATACATGAGGTAGCTGTGGATTTGTTTGTGCAGTATGACAATGTTCGGCAAGCATGTCTTTAGTCCGTAATATCACGCTTTGGTCATCTTCACAGAACACAGTCTGAATTTCACTCTTCTCAATGATACAAAAACGACAGCAATTTCGGGCACTGAACGATTCCACAAACCCAAACAGTCCATGTATACCAAGATTATCGCCGGTAACCTTCACAATACTGCCATGAACTGCATCTTCAAACAAGGGAACTTTGATCCAATCAGTTTCAAGCACTTTCAAGTAATTTACGATTGGTTCAAGGATGGTGTCAAAACCATAGGTTTTAATGTCCTGGGCATGAAAAAGTGCACACAAATGTATGTTGATTAAACATGAATTTAACTTAGGCGGAAAATTTCTTAGTGTAAAATATATACCCCCCAATGTATGTATACCTTTTTTGGCACCAAGTACTTTTTCAACAGGTTCAACAGTTTTCCATTTTTGTTCAGAATATGCACTACGTTTTGATTCAGTGTTCAATGCAGTAAAAGGGTTTTTAAGTGTTTTAAAAGTTTGTTGAATTTTAGCTTTCACATCTGTATCCTGAGAAGATAAACAATTCAAAACTGCATCTTTAGTTAGACTCTGTACCTCCATTATGACCTCTTCCATGGATGATACAAAATTGTTTAAAGTGGACTGGCCTACACCAGCAACTTGAAGCTGAGCAATAGCAGATGCGCACATATCACAAGTACTTATGTTGGGTGCTGGCAGGACATTAGAGCTACTGGCCGCTCTTTCAAAATGTTGTGACTGAGTATCATCTGCAGCATCATAATTGTCTACAATGTTATCAGTTTCAGATTCACTCTCAATGTTCACGGCATGTTTAGAGTTTAAATGTTTCCTGAAACCTGAACAGGTACTCAGAACATGACAACATCCTCTCTGTGCACATTTTAGGCAAAGTGATTTACCTGGATAGAAATCATGAATCAACCGTAGATGCCTCAAAAGATTATTGGTTCCCACAAAACGAGAGTGGCAAACATGGCCCATGATATCAATTAAGACCGAGTGAGATGGGAAAATAACTCAAAATACAGATACAAGAGCTTTTAGTGAAAAGTGACAAATATGTTGCCCACCCGGAGTCATTTAACAACTAGTGCAGTAGCCTGGCCCTAACCTCAGCAACACGTGGGCTCTCGTGGACTTGACCAATATCTATGTTGTAAATGGTTGTCTGAATGAAGGTGTACATGTTGTGGAGCATCTGGTTGTACATGGTACCAAATACAAAGTGTGCTTTAAAGAGTTCGTCAAAAGCTCCTAGGGTACTGGTTGACTTGCACGGTATGACCTGCTTGTCCATAATAATGAAGAACTCATGGATGGTGCTCCTCTTCATCCCAACAGCAACAAGATACGGTTGAGTGGTGCATTTGATTGCATCAACATGTTCTTGAAGACTGGTTCCACTCTGAGGATAAACAAGAAGTCAAAATTAAAAGTTGAAAATCACATTAATTAAAAAACAGTCCCATTCTCTTATTGCCATCTGTAAAGATAATCCTCATAGGATTCTGTTGTTTATGATGCTACAGAAAAGCTTTCCTAAGTTGCTGCTTACAGCAATGCCTCTGAAGTTGTTTGGATCTAGTTTGTCTCCGTTTTTGTAGATTGGTACGATTTGATTTTCTTTCCATGGCCGTGGGAAATGACCAACAGCTAGAATCAGATTGAAAAGTTTGAGAATGGCTTGCTTCAGTATTGGGCTGCTGTGCTTAATCATTTCGTTGTGGATCCCATCACACCCACATGCCTTTTTGTTTTTCAGGGTTTTTATTTTTTCGTTTAGTTCAGATAGTGATAAAGGGGTGTCTAGATTGTTCAATTTATTTTTTACTTCTGATTCCAATTCTTGCAATTTATTAGTCAATTCTGTTTGTAGTCGATTAAGTTTTTCTTCACTGTAGAGGTGCCCAAAATGGTCTGTCCAGATGTTTCCATCACATAGGGGGATCTGCTTAGTTTTTTTTGGAAATCTCAAGTTTGTTCCATAACTCCCAAAATAAATTTTGATCTACAGCATCTTCTATATCTTGTAGCTTTTTATTCATGTACGTGCCTTTTCTGTCTTATTAGTGATTTATATTTGGTAAGGGTTTGTTGGCATAGTAACTGTGTGCTTATATTTGCGTGCTCCCTATGTTTCTTATTTGATAGTGCTCTTAACTGTTTCTTTAATGTTTGACATTCTTTGTCAAACCACTCATTCTTTTTATTTGTAGATTTCTTTTTCGTGTATTTTATTTTTAGTGTTTTGCTGGCCTCTAAAGTAAAAATTTCGGATAACGTTTCTGTTGCTAGATTTATGCCTTCTCTATCCTCTTGAAATTTTGTGAACAGAAATGAGTATATCAAATTTTCAGTTTCGGTACTATTAAGTTCAGTCTCATATTGAAGCACACTGTCAGTCCCCCACCGAAATTGAGTTGGAAGGGGATAAAGTTTGGTTTGGGGTTTTTGGGATGTTTCTGGTTTGACTTTAGTTTTTATACTTAGAGTGATGTGGCTGTGGTCTGAGTGGGATTTGGGGCATAACCATAAAATAATTAATGTAGCTTGGATCAATATCTGTAATGGCATAGTCTACAACACTACTACCAAGATGTGAGCAGTAGGTGTACCTACCCAGAGAGTCACCTTTCATTCAGTGTCCTGCAGCATGAGTCCTGGTCCATCAGAGTTCTGCAGTGTGTTTGCTAATTCATCTATGTAGATATTAAAGAGTGTAGGGCTTAACCCATTTAAGCCGGGAAAGCATTACCGCTGTTCTACCATTAAAGCCGGGAGCGCTGTTGCGTCATTCTACCTTTAAGGCCGGGAAAGCATATACGTCGTTTTCCGGTATAAGGGGGGTTTTTGCCCAAATTGTCGGCCTCTTGGCCAATGAAATGCTTCAAAATAGACACGTGATAGTGCCCCAAATGTTTTGCCATTAGTAGCTTCAAAAAAAATTCGTTGGCTTTCTCGCTTTGCTAAGTACCGTCTCATCCACGACAGCCAGGTTTATAGCTCAAAGTAAATTAGGCAAGGAGTGAGTTGTGAGTACTGGTAGTTACAGAATAAGGTTATCTGTAGTTGTTAACGATTGTTACTTGCTTAAATGTAGGTTTACTTGAGGTAAATGAAAGGGAATATGGTATCATAGAGGGCTATATTAACACTAAGCTAGCTTGCTATGTTGTTAAAACTTTCTCCAGTGAGCAAGAGTGTGAACGAGCGAATTATATCGACATCTCTCTATTCTTTGCATTATTATATATTCTAGTATTTCGAAACAATAATCAGTCCCTATAGAATGTTGTTTATAATCAGTTAATGCTACTGAATCCTCGTTTGACTTTATTATAGTGAATGCTTTGGTTGCCTTCCATTTCAGCCCAGCATACAGTATTTATCAGTTGATAAATAAGATGTACTCGAAATTTGTTTTTTATTTGAATTATTCCTGTTTTTTCCCTTTGAATGGAATATTTGACACTAAACTAGTTAATCTGTATCTCAGTGATAGTATCCAAATGAGCATAAAAATATCACTGGTATATAAAAACTACATGGACAACAAAATAGTTATAATTGTTGATCAAATTCTTATTCCCTTCTGCTCATAATACAACAAGTAAACAACTCAGAGGTTGACACTGTAAGATCCATTCTCCATCCATAGTGTCCAAATGAGCATAAAAAATCCCTGGTATGTAAAAACTACACGGACAACAAAATAGATGTGAATCGTATTCCCTTCTGCTCATAATAAAACAAGTAAACAACTCAAAAGTTAAAACTTTCCCTTTAAGAATTATATACTTATAATTATATAGTTATATACTTAATTCACTTTGTTATATACTTTGTCATATAGCCAATTAATTTTTTTTCTACTGTTTTGTGCTGATCCTGCACTTTTACATATTTTTTTTTACTTTTGAGAAGGTGTATGTAAATATTGTAAATATTTGTAAATAAAAATTGAAAGCCACAGGTGTAAGCTCTCAAATACTTTTTGAATTGTGTTCCTATCTGTTACAGGGGCTGAGAAATCAGTAATTTAGTAGGCGTTGACACAATTGCTGAATTTCTAGAAAAACTTCAGGTGTTGGGGGCTTTTCTGAAATCGCCTATAGGTTTTACAGGCATTTTTTCCAGGCGCTTTAGGCCTAAATGGGTTAAACTGCAGCCCTGTCGGACTCCCCTATTTTGGTGGAAGAATTCTGTCCTATTATGGCCAATTTTAACAGCGCATTTGCTATTTGAATACATATATTTGATTACATTGTATACTTTTCCTCCGATACCACTCTGGATGAGTTTATACAGTAGGCCCTTATGCCAAATGGAATCAAATGCCTTCTGGAAGTCCACAAAGCAAGCAAATATTTTTCCTTTACTTTGGTGTACATATTTATCAATGAGGGTTTTAATTGTGAATATATGATCTGATGTGCGATGGTGTGGTAGGAATCCAATTTGATTTTTATGCAAGATGTTGTGTTCTGTCAGGTGATCAATTATTCTAGTGTTTATTATGCTGCAGAGCACTTTACCAAGGTTGCTGTTGACACAGATGCCCCTGTAATTGTTTGGGTCCAGCTTGTCACCACTCTTATATATGGGTGTGGTAAGTCCTTCATTCCAGGAATCAGGGAAGTAACCAATATTTAATATGAGATTGAAAAGTTTTAGAATAGCCAATTTAAACTTCACGTCTGTATGTATGAGCATTTCATTCAGGATGCCATCTAAACCACAGGCTTTTCTGGGCTGTAGTTTGTGTAGCTTTTCATCAAGCTCTTTTGGAGTTATTAGGAAATCCAGTGGGTTTTGATTTTCTTTTATGACTGTCTCAAGGTTTTCTAATCTATCTGATATTTGTTGTTGGTCAGAATTTAGGGTGATATTGTCGAAAAGATTTTTGAAGTGCTCTTTCCATATATCACCATTCTGAATTGTAAGGTCATCATTGGGCCTTTTGTTCAGATGATTCCATTGATGCCAGAATTTGTTTGAGTTGATTGATTCCTCTAGATCATTAAGCTGGTTTTGTATATATTGTTTTTTCTTTGTTCTTACTGTATGTTTGTATCTTTTAAGGCATTCCATGTACTGGGCACGTATTTCTTGGTTGTCTGGTTGGCGATGTTTTTGATTTAATAGTTTTCTCAGGTCTTTCCTTTGTTGTTTGCATTCAAAATCGATCCATTCATCTGTTTTTATTTTCTTTTGTTTGTTTTTATTGGTGGGCAAGCTTGAGATTTGAGCCACATGATTAAATATTTGGTTTAGCTGATACACACCCAGATCAATGCCTTCTTTGCTGTGTGGGTAGTGTGTCACTAAGAATGCGTTCAGAAGTGACTGAGTATCTGGGTGGGCTACTGCCCTTTGATAATTTTCAGAACGGTCTTTACACCAATTATAGCTGGGTTTTATTTTTAACATTTGTCCAGGCTTTATAAAAGTGTTGGGGGGTTCTGTTCTGTTGAAGTACACAGTTATCTGACTGTTAAGACAATGGGGTTTGTAGCTTGACTGTGTAGGCTCTCAGAAAAGTCAAATTTAAATCTGTTATGGCATAGTCCACAGTGCTACTGCCAAGAGCAGAGCAATACGTATACCGGCCAAGGGAGTCGCCCCGGAACCTACCATTGACAATGTACAGACTCAGACTTCGACACAGACGCAGCAGTTCCCTTCCATGTGCATTTGTGTTTTTGTCATAGTTCTGTCTGGGACAATAAACAGGGAAATGGATGTTATCTCCTGTAATGAAACTATCACCTTGTGTGTTGATAAAGTCTAGTCCTTCTCCAGTCCTAGAATTTAGGTCTCCACAGATCATAACATTCCCTAGGGACTGAAAGTGGCTGATCTCGCTCTCCAGATCATAAAAGGTGTCTTCGTTGAAATAAGGGGATTCTATTGGGGGGATGTAAATTGCGCATACATAGAGATTTTAATTTTCAGCCACAGATTATTGTCTCCTTTTTTGACCAATTCTATAGATTTTGGAAGTTCTGATTTATACCAAATGAGCATCCCTTCTGAGTTTCGCCCTTATGTTACACCTTTTAGCTTACTAGAAGGGACAACTAATTCTTTATAACCTGGGGGACAGCCAGTGGGCTCATCTCCTTTACACCATGTTTCCTGTAAAATTAAGATATCAACATCTTTCATTGCTGAAATGAACTCAGGGTCCCTACTCACTCTCTCTTCTTTTCTCTCTCTCACTCACTCTCTTCTTCTCTCACTCTCTTCTCTCTCTCTCACTCACTTACTCTCTTCTCTCTCTCTCTCCCTCACTTACTCTCTTCTCTCTCTCTCACTCACTCTCTTCTTCTCTCTCAGTTTCTTTTTCTCTCTCCCTCACTTACTCTCTTCTCTCTCTCTCTCTCACTCTCTTCTTCTCTCACTCTCTTCTCTCTCTCTCCCTCACTTACTCTCTTCTCTCTCTCTCTCTCCCTCACTTACTCTCTTCTCTCTCTCTCTCTCACTCTCTTCTTCTCTCTCACTCACTATCTTCTTCTCTCTCACTCCCTTTATTTTTCTCTCCTTTCTTTCACATTCCTATTTTCTCTCTCTCTTCCTCATCCCTGAACTGGTTTTGTCTCACTGTCACCTACACATTATGTGAAAGAGAGTTTGTGTGTGTGTGTGTGTGTGTGTTGGGGTGACCCCCCTACATCCTGTGCTTTGAAGGCCTCTGGTCCTCTAACAGTCACAGCTCAGACTCAAGGAAAACTATACACCATGGCCAGAACACACACACACACACACACAAACACACACTGGCCAAGGGGCGCATCACATCCCCAGCCGCTCACGCTGCCGGAAGCTATCTCCATGGCAAGATCGCAGGACGGGAGTAAACTCACAGTCAACTTCAAAAAACATGAATGCGTACACACACAGACACACACACACACATATACAAATGAACACAAAGACACACACACACATATACACATGCACAAAAATACACACACGCAGATAAATACACACATATACACATGCACACAAATACACACACACATACACTAACAGAAATACACACATACACCACACACGCACTCACACCTACACACACTCACACAAATACACACACACTTACATCACACAAATACACGCACACTCACACCGATACACACACACACTCACATATATACATATACACACACACACACAGAGACACACACTCACACAAATACAGACACACATATCCTCTCTTTCCCCTCCCTGTTCTATATTTACAGTATATATTGTTGTTGTCAGTGATTTCTATCTTTAGCATTTCTGTGTCTTTTTCCTACACACACACACTGACTTCTTCTCTTTTTCCCTCCATCTCTCCTCTTCCTCATGTAAGTTACACACACCTACACATTCACATACTCTATTCTATGGTCACACATATACGCACTCCATCACTACACACAGACACACGCTCAAACACACATACACACACTTGCACATACACACACTTGTGTAACTTACATGAGGAAGAGGAGAGATGGAGGGAAAAAGAGAAGAAGTCAGTACGCACACTCGCATTCACACATTCACTCACACACTCCATCAATACAGACACTCACACACACATACATTCACACTCCATCACTACACACACATACACTCACACTCCATCACTACACATTTCATAACTGCACACACGTAAACTGCATCACTACACGCACACACACTCCATCACTACACACACACACTCCATAACTACACACACACTCCATCACTACAAACACACACACACGGCCACTCCCATCACTCCACAAACACTTTTTTCCCCATCACTACACACACACATACACTCACACACACACACTCTCACACTCCATCACTACACACACACTCCATCACTACACACGCACACTTACACACACTCCATCAACACACACACACACACTCCATCACTACACACACACACACACACTCCATCACTACACACACACTTCATAACTGCACACACGTAAACTGCATCACTACACGCACACACACTCCATAACTACACACACACACTCCATAACTACACACACACTCCATCACTACAAACACCCACACACGGCCACTCCCATCACTCCACAAACACTTTTTTCCCCATCACTACACACACACATACACTCCATTACTAGACACACACACAGACATTCAATCACTACACACACACACACACACACACACACACACACTCCATCCAGGCTTACTCCCTTCTTCCATCTCATCCTGCTCTCTCATCAGATACATCTATCAAATGGGGTTATTACTCAAACACACACACACATGCACACACACACTCTGTCTCACACATGCACACACACACACACACACTCCGTCTCATCAGATACATCTATCAAGTTATGGTGTTATTACTCAAACATGCACAGACACACACTCGGTCTCACACATGCACACACACACACACACTCCGTCTCATCAGATATATCTAGCTGGTGTTATTGCCTAAACCCACACACACATGCACACAGATGTATTTTTGTGTGAGGTGAGACGAGGTGATTAGTGAGTGTGTGTGTTTGTGTGTGTGTCTTTCCATCAGTGTAAGCGTGTGTGTGTCTAGATCAGTGTAAGTGTGTGTGTGTCTGTCTGTCTGTCTGTTTTTGCATCAGTTTGAGCGTATGTGTGTGTGCGAGTGGGTGCGTGTCAGTGTGTGTGTGTTTGTAGATCAGTATAAGTGTGTGTGTATGTGTACATAAGTGTAAGTGTGGGCTTTCTGGGCCCTGACTTATCGCTTCATTCATCCCTAGATGAGCTGCAGGATGAAGAGGTCTGGGCCTTTACACACACACACATAAACACACACACGGGATGTGGGATAAGGAGGTCTGGACCAGCCTCAAACACCAGGACTGAGAGTGAGCCATAGAGGATCTGTGGCCAATAAAACACACACTCAAACACACACACACACACTCACACACACACTCACATGCACACATACTCAAACACACTTGCCTCTAAAAATATCCTTTGTGAAGTCAAACGGTGTAAAATAAACGTGTTATTATTGCATTTCTAGTGAGAAATCAATGTCTAAATTTTACAATATAACAGAAAAACAGTATTTCATGAAGCAGAGAAAACGTAATTACAAACATTTTGGTACCATTGATTTGATAGGTATCGCTCAATCCAATATGGCGGACACAGACGGATTGAGCGCTTCAGAGTTCAGAGTTTTGTATATATATTCAGACTTCGTTTTGTATATATATTCAGACTTTTGTATATACAGTACTGTGCAAAAGTTTTAGGCAGGTGTGAAAAAATGCTGTAAACTAAGAATGCTTTCAAAAATGGAAGTGTTAACAGTTTATTTTCATCAATTCTTCATAAATTAACAAAATGCAGTGAAGGAACAGAAGAAAATTCTAAATTAAATCAATATTTGGTGTGACCACCCTTTGCCTTCAAAATAGCATCAATTCTTCCAGATAGACTTGCGCAGTTTTTGAAGGAACACGGCTGGTAAATTGTTCCAAACATCTTAGAGAACTAACCACAGATCTTCTGTGGATGTAGGCTTCCTAAAATTCTTCTGTCTCTTCATGTAAACCCAGACAGACTCGATGATGTAGAGATTAGGGCTCTGTGGGGGTCATACCATCACTTGCAGGACTTTCTGTTCTTCTTTAAGCTGAAGATAGTTGTTAATGACATTGGCTGTATGTTTGGGGTTATGTTCCTGCTGCAGAATACATTTGGTGCCAATCATACGCCTCCCTGATGGTATTGCATGATGGATTAGTATCTGCCTGTATTTCTCAGCATTGAGGACACCATTCATCCTGACCAAATCTCCAACTCCACTTGCAGAAATGCAGCCCCAAACTGGAAAGGAACCTCTACCATGCTTCACTGTTGCCTGCAGACTCTC
>NC_137925.1:10455624-10465624 GCF_963457725.1 Sprattus sprattus
ACAGTTTATTTTATTGAATAGCAACAATGTGATGAAGTTGATATTTCTTACAGTTAAAACAGCCTGGGGTCACATTGACCCCATACAACACCTAAAACATGTGTACAGGACATTGAAAACATATTATCATGTTAATGTTGTGTTTACCCAGTTGTCCCCATTAAATTAGGAAAAGTCATTAAATATGAAGCAAAACAAATTATGTCAATCATTTATTTAGAGATGTTTACATAACATTGAAAAGGGTCAAATTGAGCCCAAACATGATAGGAGGGTTAACTGAACCCTCTGACATCTGCTCTGCCTTTAACGACCATTTTGCTGCAGCTGGGCAGCTTTTTAATAATACTGGCCACACTACTGATCTTCAAGCAGATCCCGGCACACATCCAGCTATCTCAGTTCCACTTTCAGAGTCTTTTAGTCTGACAATATTAAATTCAGTTCAGGTCTGCAATGCCCTGATCAAAATAAATCCAAAGAAATCGATTGGTGATGGCAAGCTGGACCCTTTCTTTCTGAAAACCTCAGCTACTGTCATTTTTGAACATATTACTCACATCTTCAATCCCTCCATAACAACTGGTGTTATCCCTTCAACCTGGAAAACAGTCCATGTTCTCCCACTTCACAAGGGTGGTAGCACTATTGACATGAACAACTACTAGAGGCCAATTTCAAAATTATCATGTCTCTCAAAAATTGCGGAATCCTTTATTAATACCCAGCTAAAGTCATTTTTATCACTATCCTCTTTCTTGAGTCCATCTCAGTCAGGTTTTAGAGCCCGACATAGCACTATTTCTGCAGCCTCCCTTGCTTTGAATGATGTCATTGCTGCCTTGGACAATAAGCAACATTGTGCCGCATTATTTGGGGACCTATCAAAGGCCTTTGATACGGTTGACCACCATCTGCTTTTACACAAATGATCAGTTATCGACTTTGACCATATGAGCCTAGAGTGGTTTAAGAGTAATCTTACTGGCCGCTCCCAATGTGTAAAGGTGGGCAAAATAGCATCACTTTTTTTAGATATCGACAAGGGGGTACCCCAAGGCTCTGTCCTTGGGCCTTTACTTTTTATAATACATATCAATGAAATTGCCTCCACACTCACTGCACTTGCCAATGACACAGTTCTGTACTGTAGTGCCTCTAACATTGACTCTGCTATAAATAGGCTGCAGCTCTTCTTCCACATGCTAGAGATGCAGTTAAGTGACCTGAAACTAGTCCTGAATTGTGCTAAAACCAAATGGATGCTTTTGACTGAAGTACTGATTTTAACAGTTTAAAACTCTGCTCTAGAAATGGTACTGCTCTGGAAAGGGTCACCAGTTATAAGTACCTAGGCATTTGGGTTGATGAGAAGCTTGATTTTAAACCGCATGTGGATCAACTGGTAAAAAAGCTAATGAAAAAATTGGTGCTGTTTCACTTTACTAGCCAGAAAATGCTATTTATGGGAATGCATCCCAAAGCACACTGATATCCCTGGATGCTGTTTACCATTCTGCGATGCATTTTATTACTAGATATTGCTATGACACACACCATTGTGCTCTTTATAACAAGGTTGGCTGGCCAGCCCTGTCTGAAAAAAGGGATGGTCATTGGAAGGTGTTTGTTTACAACGTGTGTGTGTGTGTGTGTGTGTGTGTTTGCAGGTGTGTGTGTGGTGGGGAGATGTCACTGGGAAAACCCCCTGCCCACCTGGATCCAAATTTGGCAGAATGGCACAAACACACCTGAATACACACATACTCACACACACACTAACACACACACAACTGAATACACATATACTCTCACACACACACATACACACCTGAATACACACAAACACACACCTAAATATACACACATACACACACAAAACACCTGAATACACACACACACACACACACACACACACACACCTGAATACACACACATACACACACACACACACACACCTCAATACACACACACACACACACACCTGAAAACACACAAACACACACACGCAATATCCTTACCTGCTACTTTTGTCAGTTACTGGAGCAACACGCACACACACACACACACACACACACACACACACACACACACACACACACATTCAAACCAGGCTGTAAACAATCATTTGGAGAGTGGGATGTAGCACACAGGAGCAAAGGGATAGAGAACAAAGAGTGAAGGAAGAGTAGAGAGGGATAGAGAAATAAGAGGTAGAGGAGAGAAGAGAGGATAGAGAAAGGAAATGTAGAGGAAAGGACCGAGGGATAGAGTAAGGGGAGGTAGAGGAGAGGAGAGAGGGATAGATAGATAGATAAGGATAGATAAGTGACTAATAGACTTCTGCAGAATTGTGACTCTCGCTTTCTGATTCTTCCCTCTCACTGTCTCTATCTCTCTCTGTCTCTCTCTCTCTCTGTCTCTCCCTGTCTCGTTCTTTCGCTCTCTGTCTGTCTTTCTCACTGTCTTTCTCTCTCCCTGTCTGGCTCTCTCTCTCTCTCGCTCTCTCTCGACCTGAGTGGACGTGTTTGTGGTGAGCTGCGTGCGTGAGTGAGTGTGAGTGAGCAGGTGCTACTTCTAACTTTTCTCCCTTTGTGTGTTGTTTATATGTGTGTTTAATCATTTAATTATTTTTGGTGGCACTTAGTTTTACAACTACTGGGGTTTTGGTTTAGCTGGGTGTTGTAAATAACTCTCTTGTTTCCCCGTGGAGTCTGCGACCGGCTTGTTGCTGGGAGTATGGCGGCCGCGGGAAGCATGGATTTTGACAAACTAACCCGCCAGCACGGGATCAAAATTGAATGTACCGCAAGTGTGGAAAATGTTAGTTTGGCGGTTGGTATTTTAATTGGGCACGGTAACGTGAAGTCGGCTTCACTTATGAATAATGCGGTGGTGCTATTTCTCAGCACAATTGAGAACGCTAATGAGGTAAGTGTGAGGGGTATAGTACTCAATGATTGCCACATGCCAGTCCTCCCACTCAGTACCCCCGCCAAGAAAGTAATCATTTCAAATGTACCCCCGTTCATCAAAGATGAGCTTATTGTTAAAGAGTTGCAACGCTATGGCAAGCTGGTTTCATCTGTTCGAAAAATCCCTTTGGGATGTAAATCGCCCCTTCTTCGACATCTAGTGTCTTTTAGAAGGCAAGCATACATGGTCCTAAATAGTGGCATGGAGGCGATTGAGCTAGTGTTCAAATTAAGGGTGAACGTGTTCGATTATGTGGTGTATGCAACGTCAGACACTGCGCTGAAATGTTTCAGTTGTGGTGGAGCAGGACACATTGGGCGTTTTTGTCCCGGTAAAAAGGGCAACACAAAGGAGGACACTCCAGCCAAAACCAATGTGGCTGAGTCCCCCATAGTTGTTCCCCCAGCCACTGAGGTAGAACCCTCGGAGGATGGGACCGAGGGAAGCAGACTTGAGGGGGGTCTTCAGTCCGTAGTGGATCTGATTGTGCTTTGCCCCGAAGCCGTGGCCGGTGATTCGGTGCTGATTGAGCCAGCCGTGGCAGAGCTAGTTGCGGCTGGACCAGGTGACACTGGGAATGAGAAGGGGCATTCAGTAAAGACACTGACAGTGCCTCAAACGTCAGTGAAGGTGGCTCAGGCTGAGGCTATCGACATAGACCCAGTCTTCAAAGTACCGGTGAAGAGGAAAATAGACCCGGTGGAGGTTACCGGGACTAAACTGAAAAAGGACACACACACGAGTGGTAATCTGGATAGCGATTGTGAATCCATTGATTCAAACTGGTCCGAGTGTTCGCAGGGAGAGGCACAGCTCTCCAGCGAAGACACTAAATATACTGCAGAGAGCATTAACAGTTTCCTACGCGACACGAAAGGGTTGTGGAAAGTGGAGGTGGAAATGTATTTTCCTGATTGCTCGCAGTTTGTCATGATGTTCATGAGGGAGGGTGCATTTGAGGATAACGATGTTTTTCGTCTCTGGAAAATATTGAGCAAATTGAGGAAAAGTTGCGTGATAAAACAACTAAGCCTACTTAGTTTATCTGTATGTGTAAGGAAGGGTTTTGTATGACTTGTAATATTGTTTCCTCTTGTGTTGGAATAACTGAGCCTGTTTTCAATTGTGTGTTATAATGTACAGTGATTTTTGTTTCTGCAAACCAATGGCAAATATTTCTGTGAAAAAACTGTGTGCTCATTTGATGATGTTTTTATTTCCGTTTGTTTTGAATAAGGTGTAATATACTGTTGGCGTTAACTGTTTACAAAATAAAAGTTTTTTATAAAATCAAAAAATCTCCCTCCCTGTCTCTCTCTCTCTCCCCCTGTCTGTCTCTGTAGTGACATGGTTGTGTGTGTGTGTGTGTTGGGGGGTGGGGGTGGGGCTGGGTGGTCCTTTCTAAATTCTCCTAATTGGGGTTCTTGGAAGACCTGAATTACTCTGGCTGCACAACCCACCCATACACACTCTTTCTCACTCTCTCTCTCACACACACACACACACACTGATGCACAGATACACTCTCTCTCTCTCTCTCTCTCTGTGTCTCTCTCTCTTTCTCACTCATACACACACTGATGCACAGATACACTCTCTCTTTCTCACTCACATACACACACACTGATGCACAGATACTCTCTTTCTCACTCACATACACACACACTGATGCACAGATACACTCTCTATTTCTCACTCACACACACACTGATGCACAGATACACTCTCTCTTTCTCACTCACACACACACACACTGATGCACAGATATACTCTCTCTCTTTTGCTCTCTCTCTCTCTCACACACACACACACACTGATGCACAGATACACTCTCTCTCTCTCTCACACACACACACACACACTGATGCACCAATACACACACACACATATAAACAGTCTCTCTCACACACACAAATGCACACACAGAAACATACACTCTCTGTCACACACACACACTGATGCCCAGATACACACACTCTCTTTCTCTCTCTCTCTCTCTCTCTCTCTCTTACACACACATACACAAACACTCACTCACACAGACTTTCAGCTATCTGGCAGCACTGCCTGGTCAAATTGAGTAGGCGTTTTTGGGTATGCTCCCTGTGTGTGAGTGTGTGTGGGAGAGTTTTTGTGTGTTCTCCCCCTCCGCACACATTGCTGTTATCCCATACTATTGCATAAGCTTTTGGGTACACTGACTGACGCAGTGTGACTTCACTTTTACGTCAGCAAGAAGCTACACCCCGGGACACACACACACACACAGAAGAAAACAAATGGCTATGTCACGACACGCACGCACACACACACACACACACACACACACACACACACACAGAAGAAAACAAATGGCTATGTCAGTCAGGCATACACACACACACACACACCCAGTAGAAAACAAATGGCTATGTCAGTCAGGCATACACACACACACACACACACACACACACAGAGAAGAGACCAAATGGCTTTGTCGGTCGGTCCTAAACCCTCAACCCAAAGATAGGACTACAGCAGAACCTGATTAAAAATGCTAAACAGTACAGTTTAAAACAAGTTTATGTGTTTGCGTCTGTGTGTTAGCGAGTGTGTGTGTGTGCGTATGTGTGTGTGTGTGTGTGTATACAACAGAAGTGATTATAATATGAGTTTGTGTGTGTGTGTGTGTCTGTAGAGTATTTCATCTCATAAACAATCAAACACAAGCACTCTAGTAAGAAAGACACTGACACACACGTTAGAACACCTCAGATCCCCGACACACGGCACACAAGTTAGAACACCTGTATTTACTGAGACACACGTTAGAACACCTGTAATCGCTGACACACACGTTAAACCATCTTTAATCCCCAACACACGTTTTCGAACACCTGTGATTTCCTTTGATTCAGTGCATACATACTTACATACATTGTGTTCTGAAGAACTCGGGTATGTGTAAATGGATGGGAGTGTGTGTGTATGTACAGATAGGATAGTGAGTATGTTGGGAGTGTGTGTGAGTATGTGGGTATGGGAGTGTTTGTGAGTATGTATGGAAGTGTGTGTGAGTATGTATGGAAGTGTGTGTGAGTTTGTGTGGATGGAAGTAACCGTATGTCTGTGTGTGCATATGGTAATGAATGTGTAAGTGTGTATTTGTGCGTGAGTATGGGAGTGTGTGTGTGTATGTACGAGAGTGTGTGTGTATATTAATGGGTGAGTGTGTGTGTATGTGTGAGAGCATGTGTAAGCGTGTATGCACATGTATGGATGTGAGTGTGTGTGTGTGCATGTGGGAGTGAGTGTGAGTGTGTTTGTGTGTGTGTGTGTGTGTAAGTGTGTGTGTGTAGTGTGTGTGTAGCGTGTGTGTGTGTGTATTGTGTTGGCCAGCAGCAGACAGCTGACAGCAGACAGACTCATGTTGCCCTGTGTTTGGGGTTTCCACGGCGATTAGCGTCCCGGGAGAAAAGCAGCATCATCAGAGGATTGGCCACGGGGAATCAGCAGCCACAGGCACTGGGTCAGTCCAAACCCACACACACACACACACACACACACACACACACACACACACACACACACAAAACCACATGGACAAGGAGAGCAATAGAGAAAACCACAATACAGCTGGGCTGCTGGAAACACCGAGAGGGGGAGAGAGGGAGAGAGAGGGGAAGAGAGAGAGAGAGGGGGAGAGAGGGGAAGAGAGAGACTGAGAGGGAGGGAGGGAGAGAGAGAGGGATGGAGGGAGAGAGAAAGAGAGAGGGGAAGAGAAAAATTGGGAGAGGAGAGATAAAATGCGAGCTTTCGCAAGTTCTTCTATTCTAATCTGTTTGTTACTAGGTTAACAGGCTCAATCTCTTGCGTACTTTACATACTTTACATTAGTCACGTCAGGAGAGAAGAGGAAAGGAGAGGAGAGGTGAGGAGGAAAGGAGAGGAGACAAGAGGGCTGATTTAATCTGAGAGACTGAAGAGATGCAGAAGAAGAGAGAAACACACAGACAGACAGGAGACCCTCAGACAGACATGCTCTGCAGCCCTGACTTCAGTATTTCCAAGAAGTGCTATATGAGACAAGGCCTATGAGTCCCACGCACACACACACACACACACTACACACTACACACACACACACACACACACACACACACACACAAACACGCACTCACACACACAAACTAGTGATGGGAATTTCGATTCACTTAGAAGATTCATAGTCCTTTGAGTGAATCACTAAAAAGATCCGAATCTTTTGAGTCCTTTGAATCTGAATCAGTAGAAATTTTGTCGCTGAATGAGCCCAGCAGCCCACTCCCTAGTGCCTAATGCGCACGCTCACAGCAAACCACTGTAATGGAGTTTTGAGGATATCCAGGGGAAATACGCAAGCACACACACACACACACACACACACACACACACACACACACACACACACACACAGTAAGCCTAGATACATTGAACAAATTGTAACATGATAGGCTTGGCTGGTTAGGCAGCTTCAGAATTAAATAGGCTATGTAATTTCGGAAATTGTGAATAGATAGCCTAGGCCTACTTATTTTTTATTCTAAGGCCTACTTAATTTAATAATTCAATTGTCATGTTTACAATAAACAAATTTCACGAAAATTGTTTCAGACGAGTTACAGTCGATTTTGACTGAAAGAAGTCATCAAATGATTTAGGCTAAGTCAGCTTATCTACCTTACCTTACACGTTAAACACGGCCTGAAAGTAGCGTTAATGCTGTTACAACCGTAGAAAATGAATCTGACGACGGGCCTGCTTGCTGTATCAATCAATTGAGGTTGGGTGAAAGACTTAAGGACTCAGGTGAAATGGGTCAGATTCGTAGGCTATCCGGTTGGGTGAAAGACTAACTCAAAGGATTCAGGTGAAATGGGTCGGACTCGTATCCGGCTGGGTGAAAGACTAACTCAAAAGACTCAGGGGAAATGGGTCGGACTCGTATCCTGTTGAGTGAAAGACTTACTCAAATGACTCAGGTGAAATGGGTCGGACTCGTATCAGGTTGAGTGAAAGACTAACTCAAAGGACTCATATTGAATGGGTCGGACATATTTGAATATTAAAAAGGATGCAAACATCGGAGATGTCGCCAACGTTACTATCAGTCTCAGATAGCAGTCAAGTTGGCGACATCTCCGATGTTTGCATCCTTTTTAATTTCACCTGAGTCCTTTGAGTTAGTCTTTCACCCAGCCGGATACGAGTCCGACCCATTTCACCTGAATCCTTTGAGTTAGTCTTTCACTCAACCGGATACGAATCCGACCCATGAATTCGCTCAGTCTATGGATCTGGATCTGTGTAGCCTACTCTGTCTACAGGAAGTTCTTATTCAACCACGCAGCTGGCAGCTCCGGGTCCTTATATCAATAGCTATTAGTGGTGGTTGAATCTGAGTCAATCGGATTCAAAGATCCGAATCCTTACATTCACCCATGAGTCACGAGTCCGTGGTCTCAATTAACCCGAATCTTTCGGTTCTGGCTGCTACGGACGACATTATTAAAACAATGCACGAATGTCATCAAACTGTAGGTCTATAACAACATTAACACATCCGTTTTTCATCTGCATATAACTTAGATTAAGCATAGCTATTGATATAAGGACCCGGAGCTGCCAGCTGCGTGGTTGAATAAGAACTTCCTGTAGACAGAGTAGGCTACACAGATCCAGATCCATAGACTGAGCGAATTCATGGGTCGGATTCGTATCCGGTTGAGTGAAAGACTAACTCAAAGGATTCAGGTGAAATGGGTCGGACTCGTATCCGGCTGGGTGAAAGACTAACTCAAAGGACTCAGGTGAAATTAAAAAGGATGCAAACATCGGAGATGTCGCCAACTTGACTGCTATCTGAGACTGATAGTAACGTTGGCGACATCTCCGATGTTTGCATCCTTTTTAATATTCAAATATGTCCGACCCATTCAATATGAGTCCTTTGAGTTAGTCTTTCACTCAACCTGATACGAGTCCGACCCATTTCACCTGAGTCATTTGAGTAAGTCTTTCACTCAACAGGATACGAGTCCGACCCATTTCCCCTGAGTCCTTAAGTCTTTCACCCAACCTCAATTGATTGATACAGCAAGCAGGCCCGTCGTCAGATTCATTTTCTACGGTTGTAACAGCATTAACGCTACTTTCAGGCCGTGTTTAACGTGTAAGGTAAGGTAGATAAGCTGACTTAGCCTAAATCATTTGATGACTTCTTTCAGTCAAAATCGACTGTAACTCGTCTGAAACAATTTTCGTGAAATTTGTTTATTGTAAACATGACAATTGAATTATTAAATTAAGTAGGCCTTAGAATAAAAAATAAGTAGGCCTAGGCTATCTATTCACAATTTCCGAAATTACATAGCCTATTTAATTCTGAAGCTGCCTAACCAGCCAAGCCTATCATGTTACAATTTGTTCAATGTATCTAGGCTTACTGTGTGTGTGTGTGTGTGTGTGTGTGTGTGTGTGTGTATGTGTGTGTGTGTGTGTGTGCTTGCGTATTTCCCCTGGATATCCTCAAAACTCCATTACAGTGGTTTGCTGTGAGCGTGCGCATTAGGCACTAGGGAGTGGGCTGCTGGGCTCATTCAGCGACAAAATTTCTACTGATTCAGATTCAAAGGACTCAAAAGATTCGGATCTTTTTAGTGATTCACTCAAAGGACTATGAATCTTCTAAGTGAATCGAAATTCCCATCACTAATAGCTATGCTTAATCTAAGTTATATGCAGATGAAAAACGGATGTGTTAATGTTGTTATAGACCTACAGTTTGATGACATTCGTGCATTGTTTTAATAATGTCGTCCGTAGCAGCCAGAACCGAAAGATTCGGGTTAATTGAGACCACGGACTCGTGACTCATGGGTGAATGTAAGGATTCGGATCTTTGAATCCGATTGACTCAGATTCAACCACCACTAACACAAACACACACACACAGGAAATGTGCATGTGAGCCAGGGGCAAAACTACAGACAATGCAGCTAAGGAG
>NC_137925.1:10470624-10473124 GCF_963457725.1 Sprattus sprattus
TCGGATATCTCCTTTCCTCTCGGCATTGTTAATCTGTGTGGGTACACCTTGGCACTAAAGTAGTTTGGTTGGTTTCCTCTCTCTTTTAATTTTTAAGTTGCCCTACCCTTTTCCTAAGGGTGTCTCAGTTGATTGGTTTGCTTAGTTGACTAATTAAGCACCCAAATATGTTTCACCGAATCTGTTACCTACTTAACTTTACCAATGTAGCTGGGGGTTCACTTACTTTTGCACATACACTAGTTCCATGTTTCATGTATTTTTTGGCTACTCAAACAATTCCCTCTAAACAAGTACATGCAATTGATAAACATAAACCTGACATTTCATCTTTGGAAAATTGGTGATGAAAAAAATGAAAAATCATGGTTAAACAACAGAAAACTCTTAACTGCTCAATGGGGTCCACATACTTTCAAGTGGCACTGTACATACGACCACATGAACCTCATCACACTGAAAAATTGCTGTGGACTGTTCTCTCCTACACACTTGCACACAAATGAAAACAAACACACACACACACACACAATTGCACACAAACAAACACACACACACTTGCACTAAATCACACACACACACACAATACAGACTTGCACACAAACAAACACATACACACAGTTGCACACAAACAAACATACACACACAGAGCTGCGTCAGCAGACGTGGGCCTCGGGCAGCGCTGTGTGTTTAACGGCACGGAGGCGCAGGTGAAAATTTGCCAGTAAAGTATACGAGGGCTCATTAACAGATGAGAGTGTGTGTGAGTGCATGTGTGTGTGTGTGTGTGTGTGTGTGTGTGTGTGAGAGTGTGTGTGTGTGTGTGTGTGTGAGAGGGTGTGTGTGTGAGAGTGTGTGTGTGTGTCTGTGTGTGTGTGTGTGTAAGAGCAGGAGGCCTATAGCTCCTCCCCCCCACCGGTTGGCAGCCCTTTATTGGCTTGTGAAAGGGCTGATTGGCAGCAGGAGAGTGGCGATGCATGTGCTGTGATAGAGCCTCGTAAAACTGGATGACGACAGCTGACATTATACACACACAGAGACACACACACACACACACACACCGACATAAAACCAGCTACACAGACACACACACACACACAAGACCCAGAACCTAATCCTTATCCAGAACCTGTCCCACACCAGGCCAGATCAGCCACAGAGATAGGCGGAGTCTTGCTTGGACTTCAGGTACTGGCCCTCACTCATGCACACACACACTCATACATGAACGTGCACACACACAGACAAGCACACACAAGCACACACACAGGTAGAAAATAAACAGCTCTGACTCAAGATGTTCTTGGACTGAGATAAGGTATGTCCTTCCAGGTCATGCAAGGGTCATGTCTCCTGTGTGTATGTGTCACAGGTGAAAGGTCATGCAGGGGTAATGTCTCCTGTGTGTATGTGTCACAGGTGAAACGTCATGCAGGGGTAATGTCTCCTGTGTGTATGTGTCACAGGTGAAAGGTCATGCAGGGGTCATGTCTCCTGTGTGTAGGTAACGGAGTTAAAGGTCGTGTGGCCCTGGCATGGGGTGAGTTCTGGTTTACACAGCCCCTGCCTGCGTCTGCTCAGTTCAGAGGGGAACCGTTAAACCTCTGCCGGAACACAGAACGTGGAACATCTTACTTCACTCTCTCTCTCCTCTTTCTCTCTTCTTCTCTCTCTCCTCCTCTCTTTCTCTCCTCTCTCTCTTCCTCTCACTGTCTCCTGTCTCTCTTCCTCTCACTCTCTCCTGTCTCTTTCCTCTCTTTCTCTCTTCTTCTCTATATCCTCCTCTCTCTCTCCTCTGCTCTTTCTCTCCTCTCTCTTCTCCTCTCTCCCCTCCTCTCTCTCTTTCCTCTATCTCCTCCTCTGTCTCCTTCTCTGCCTCTCTCTCCTCTTCTCTCCTCCTGTCTTTCTCTACTCTCTCTCTCTCCTCCTCTCTCTCTCCTTCTCTGCCTCTCTCCTCACTCTCCTCCTCTCTCTCTCCTTTCTCTCCTCCTGTCTTTCTCTCCTCTCTCTCCTTCTCTCTCTTTCTCTCCTCTCTCTCTCCTGTCTCTCCTCTTCTTTATCTCTCCTCTCTCTACTCCTCTCTCTCCTCTCTCTATATCTCTCCTCTCTCTCCTCCTGTCTTTCTCTCCTCTCTCCTCCTCTCTCTCTCCTCTGTCTCTCTCTCTCCTCGTCTCTCTGTCTCCTCTCCTCTCTCTCTCACCTCAGCGAGGGACAGAACTAGTCAAGGCGGGTCAGAACAGGAACCGGGTCAGCTGATAACTACTGCTGAAACCTCAGACACACACACACACATACACTTTATGCATACATACACGCACATGCAAGTATTCAAACCCCCCCCCACACACACACACACACACACACACACACACACACACTCATGCTCAGCAAGCCCATTTACCAGTGTTCATATCCATGTAGAAAATGGGAGCGCAGCTCCTCATAAAGTGCCTCATCAGAAAGAGAGTTTCCACTGCAGTGAAATCATCACTGTTACACT
>NC_137925.1:10485624-10490624 GCF_963457725.1 Sprattus sprattus
AATTACTTTTAAGCAGTCACACACATACACACAGACACCCACACACACACTTACACACACACATCAGCTCATCAGCTTTGTTAATATTCCTGATCCCCTGCATCCCTCTCTAAACATACTGACTCCTGTGACACACACACACAAACACACTCTACCCCCCCCCCCCCCCCCCCTCTCTAAACACACTGACTCCTGTGCAAGTGGAAATTACAGACATGGACTCTACTTGCTTTATTTCTGTCTGTGTGTCTTTCTATTTATATATGTATATTGACATGTCTTACACCTTTCACCCATGTATGATATGTGCATGTGTGTGTGTGTGTGATGGTGTGTGTGTGTGATGGTGTGTGTGTGTGTGTGTGTGTGTGTGTGTGTGTGTGTGTGTGTGTGTGTGTGATGTTGTGTGTGTATTTGTGTGTGTGTGTGTGTGTGCTTCCAAATACATTCTCCAAAACCCATGGCTTTCAAGGAAATCACCTTTGCAATGTCCCAGACACACACACACACACACACATTCACACACTCACACTCACACACACACACTCACACACATATACACACACACACTCACACACATATACACAAACACACACACACACACACACACACACATATATACACACACACACACACACACACACATACCAACGAGCAGTAGGGGGGAAAGAAGCTCCCTGGGAGTCTTTCGCAATTAGTTAGAACACTCTCTCTCACACACACACACACACACACACACACTTTCTCTCTCTCTCTGTCTCTCACAAACACACACGCTTACTCTCTATCTCTCTCTTGCACACACACACACACACACACACACACACACACACACACACACACACACACACACACACACACACACACACACTCACATCAACACACACACTCACATAAACACAGACCATCTGGAAACATCTGCCACAACACACTTATCATCTGCTTCTGGGGAACACAGCCCCTGAGCCAAACACACTAAATTCCAGGCAAAAAAAAGACAACGCCCCTTTATCGGGTTTGGCGAAGCAATTTCTGATAAATTACCATAGTAACATATCTCTTAGCACTAACCTGCTCTAGGGCAGGCTAAAATACGAGTACCTGGATTAAGTTTGCCACACACCCCGGCAAAATGAGGGATCCCACAGTTCTAGTATGAGCGCTACCGATTCAGCCGACAAGGAATAATTAATTTGCAAGACCTTCTCGAGTCATTCATTGCAAACACGAACATTGAATGTCTTGCGCTTTTTTGCTAGTGAATGCATAACGTCTTTGAACCCAGGAAATTTGAGCACATAACCCATCTCCCTTACGAAGATATCGGCGAAAGTTGTTTTACATACCTAAAAAAAAATGATTGTATCATGTCCCTTCTACAATGACGATGTTATTAACCATACGTCATCAACAAATGCAACTTACATCATTGCAAACGTCTAGTTTTGCAAACGTGTCTAGTTTTTGTGCAATAGTGAATAAAGTACTCTGTCTACTACACCATAGCATATCATTTTTGTAGAAAATGATTAAGGTGGATGCATGATAAGAAGAGAGAAATACACACAATATATTTTCATTGCTTCAATTTATTGAATTTCTTATTAATACATTTACATTTAGTAATTTAGCAGACGGTTTTATTCAAAGCGATTTACAAGTAGATGTAAAACTATATTATTAAACTATATATTTGACCAAGGAAAAGATTTCACGTGTTAGACAGCCTATAGACAGTTTCTTATATTGCTGTCGCAGCCGCGGAAGTGTTGGATTTTGACATGATTATGGGCTTGAATTCTTCAACGCGTTCATGGTCATATCCTGCCTTAGCGGAGAAAAAAATGAGTCTTTTTCTTTGAGTTTAGACTAATGTACCCGTAAAAAAATATCATGGTTTTGGTGATCGACCTTTCCTGCCTTTTGAAGCAGGACGTGCATGCGCAATAGTTGATGATTTTAGCCTGGGACAAATTAACTTGAGGTTAAAATAAATTAGCGCCCGTCGCCAGACCGGCTTGGCCTGTTCTCATTTAGTGAGCTAGATTATGTCATGTCGCAAGCTAAATTAATTATCTTAGCTTCAGTTGTACGCCGAACAGGGCCCAGAAGGCCTTCACAGCCATACATATCCACACACACACACTTAACCCTTAGAACTCAATTGACGCGCCGACGCGTGAAAATGTGACTGACGTCACTCTGACACGTTTGTTTCTGACACTTCAGGCTTCATTTTGATTCCATGTATGTGTGGTTTGGTGCAGTAGAAATAAAACTATCATTATTTAAACAAAACATAAACAATACCACGACCGGAATGTTGTTAGAATGTTATGACTTGAATTCGCGGCAGCGAAAAGCTACACATGAAACAGCGCGGACAAACCAAAACAAACGACGCCATTCCTTCATATGACAGACCACTGATCTGTATTACTGTAGGATAGTACATGTACCATATCCAGGAAGTGGACAATCCACAGGAAACACTTTTGTAGATCAGAGCAGGAGTTTCATGATAAGAGTTTTGCTTTTATATGAGAATATTAATCTGTTTTAGGTATTATATTGCACATTCTAATGAGATTTGTTTTTTAAAAGTGTTAATGTATGCTTTTAATCTGTAAATAACCTTGGATTTATGTGTAAGGGTGTGTGACAGCCATCATCTCATCATCATGGCCATCATGGGTTATTTATGAAAAATATAAAAAACGCCTATAATAGATTTTTGTTAAATTACCATATTTATTTATTTTTGAGAATTATATTGCACATTTCAATTAGATTTTTATGAAATAAGTGTTCATTTATCAGATTTAGGCAATACAAACTCTTTAATCTGTATATTTGACATTGTCTATACTCATTTAGTTAAACAAATCGGACCACACATTTTTTTCATGATCATTGCCCTGTCATTTTCATATAGTTGGTTAAAATACAACACACCCTACATTATCATATTGCTTAGGTTCTGCTGAGAAAAATGATATAAGATACATAGTAGTGGACCTCTCTGAAGGCCTCCCACATGTGTTTAAAGCCCGATATACAATACGCTCTGAGTTCTAAGGGTTAAACAGCCACATATTTATATACACGCACACACACACACACACACTTAAACAGCCATATTAATACACACACACACACACACACACACACACACAATTAAACATCCTCATTAGTACACACACACACATACACACACACTTAAACATCCATCCATATACAAACACACACTTAACCCTCTAGATCCCATAGCGGCCGTGGACGGCCTTCTTGTAGAATCCCATAGCGGCCGTCGACGGCCGTAACTTTTAAAGACACGGTGTTAATACTACAACATTAATATATGAAAAAATACACCGCTAATGGATAGATTAACTTCTTACTTTTATTTTGAAACCGGAAACGGGATATGCTGTCATTGGCTTTTTTTAAGTATTTGCTAATTTAACCTTGCTACTGACAGATCGCTTGAAGATTACAGTGTCTGTTGGAGTAAAGGCTAGAAATCAGAGACGTCTACATCTGTTCTCACTGGATGATACCGTATTTTTGTGCACCAATGACGACGACTAATCACGTTTGTATGACAGTAACGATCTTGTTTGAGAAGTCAGAAATAAAAAACCGTATTAAAATAGAAATATAAGTATCCTCCTGTTTATTTCTGACTAGCTAACTCGCCAGTAACGTCTTCGTATGGCAGTAACTGAGAAGTGTTGGTTTACAAATAGCACCAGCCTCATCGTATAGACAAAAGTCATAGCTAGATCAGTGATGTTTGAATAGATTGTAAAGCCATGACAGTTTTATTAGCAGAGATATGTAACATTTAATAATTGGTCTTTGAGGGACGTTCAGTAAAGCTAATTTTCACGTTACCTCACTTGTGGAAATGGCGGTCAATTCGTGACTTTAGTTTAGCAACCTACGAAGGAAGCACCCGCGTCTGTGGGTGAGAGCTATTATTTGCACAAATAAACGACGTGGGTAATCGGCTGTGTTTTCTGGTTTTCAGAAGAAATGTCTTACAATTTGTATCGTCATCTCAATTTCCATGACCAGTTTGCCAGCTTACTTGCTAGCTACATTGACTGAGGTAACGTTAGTCTGAGGAGTTCGTCTGGAGTTGGTTGATAGCCAGCTATTGACTCAGCCTCATCACTTACTAAACTGATCAGTTTAAGATAAATAACATGTCTAGTAAAAAAACTTCATCTCTACTAGTATTTCAAATCCCTCATTTGTTTTGAGCTGTAAGCTTATGGTAACAACAGTAGCTACAATCAATAGCAAGGTCATCATTGAATATTGAAAACCTCATATTGAAATGGTATTCAGCAGATTATTCGACAGCCAACTAGTAATATGTTATGATGTTAAATTTTAAGCTTGTACAGCTTTTATGCTGTGGAAAAGCTAATCACAATGAAATCAGGACCAAGGTATAGGACATCACTACTACATAAAATGCATAGTAGATGTAATATAGCTTGTCTGTATGTAGTACACACTGGGATATTGAGCTGATGTTGTGGCATAAAACAATTGACATAAAAATGGATGAAACAATAATGACTTCCACTGTGATGGCTTACAATAATAGGATAGTTTTTTCTTTTTCTTTTATGTGTCAGGATGTCAGTTGTTCCACCTCATCTGAGGGTAGAGAAGTGAGTGAGGGTGCTGTGGCAGCAAAGAGAAGTGAGGACATGGGGGGAGAGGAACAGCGAGAGGCCTGATGAGCATAAGGAAGCTTCAGTAGGACATAGTAGGTTTCTCACTGACGGAATTGAAGATGGAAAGTTGTCAGCTTACAAGTGGTGGTGTTTGTATAGGTAGTCTGACATTACAGTCTGTAGTCTATAGTAGTCTGACATTAGATCTATTACTACCCTCACATAGTGTACTGGTATGCTCGACGGGTTAAGTGTTCTGGGAATGTGTACATGGTATTTGAGACGAGTGAAAATAATTGGAAAAAA
>NC_137925.1:10495624-10498124 GCF_963457725.1 Sprattus sprattus
ACATACACATAAACACACACACACACACACACACACACACACACACACACACACACACACACAGACACACACTTATAGACATACACATGAACACACACGCACACACACACACTTTAAGACATACACATCAAAACACACACTTTTATAGACATAAACAAACACACAGACACACACACCCACAAACACACTTATAGACATTCACACACACACAAAACAAAACAGAACCCACACACACAATAATTGAAACACACATGCACACACACACAACAAAACAAATAAAACACAAACAATTCAAAACAGACAAGCAAACAACAAATAAACAAATAAGTGTAGTAACAAAAGTAACAAAAAACTCTCACACAGCAGCCAAAAATACACACGGCATAAACACATTGAATTGCATAACAATGTTGTTATCTAACACACACACATAAACACACACACACTGTGAAAAAATGTGTTGGTCTCCTACTTCCAGCCCAATGACAGTATTACTACAACCAACCTCCTCTCCTCCCCTCTCCTCTCTCCCCCTCCTCCTCCTCCTCCTTTCCTCTCCTCTCCTCTCCTCTCCTCTTCTCTCTCCCCCTCCTCCTCCTCTCCTCTCCTCTTATCGCTCCCCCCTCCTCCTCCCCCTCCTCTCCTCTCCTCTCCTCCTCTCTCCCCCTACCCCTCCCCCTGCCCCTCCTCTCCTCCTTTTTGATCCGCTGCCTCTGGAGGTCTGTCATGTCTGCAGGAACAGAACTTCACTAGTCTAATAGTCATACTAAACCCTCACTACCAACTACTAACTACTAACCCTAGAACAGCACTCTAACTGTAGAACAGCACTCTAACCCTAGAACAGCACTCTAACTGTAGAACAGCACTCTAACTGTAGAACAGCACTCTAACTGTAGAACAGCACTCTAACCCTAGAACAGCACTCTAACTGTAGAACAGCACTCTAACTGTAGAACAGCACTCTAACTGTAGAACAGCACTCTAACCCCTAACCGTAGTGAGAGGAAAAGTGCCTGTGTGAAAAGAAATAAATTCCGGAAGACACACACACACACACACACTCACACACACACACACACACACACACACACACACACACACACACACACACACACACACACACACACACACACAAACGCACACACAACTAGACCGGGAGAGAGGACGAGAGTCTTGGCATGCTTAGACTCATGCTGCTGTTCTTGAGGCTTCCACACACACACGCACACGCACACGCACACACACAGACACACTCACATACACACACAAACACACACACACACACACTCCCAGCTGTGTTGGCTCCTCGCTCTCTGTGCCAAGCACTTCATCAGAGTAATAACTGCAGTAATATCTGACGTCAATAATAATTACTTTTAAACGAGACGGGCTCACAATCACCACAGCAGGCTCGTAACCAGGGCTTACTTGACACACACACACACACACACACACACACACTGGAAGCTGAGGCTGGAGAGGAGATAGAGGGAACGGAAAAACAATCAGAAGGAGGAGAGAAAGCGAATGAACGTGTGTCTGATTCACTTTTCCCAGAATGCACAGCAGTTAAACTTTACAGTCAAACACAAGCCCTTGCTAACACTAGTGCTAAAGGCCCCAGTAACACTCCACTACACACACACATACACACACAAACACGCTTAACGCCCCACAGTGGACTGAGGGATTGTGTGTGTGTGTGTGTGTGCTTGTGTGTGTGTGAGAGTCTATGGATAGGTGTGTAGTTGCTTGAGTGTGTGTGGATGGGCCATGGGGAACGGACGGTGTGTGTGTGTGTGTGTGTGCGCTAGTGTGTCCTAGTGTGTGTGTTTGCTAGTGTGTGAAGGTGGCTGGGGATTATGGGGGCTTTGGTGTAATGTACCCCAGTGTGAGATTAGGAAACTGGTGCTGCTAGAACCAAAACACTTTCCACTGTGTGTGTGCCTGTGTAAGTGTGTGTGTGTGCTAGTGTGTGTGTGTGTGTGTGTTTCTGTGCGTGTGTGTGCGTGTGAGTGAGTGTGTGTATGTGTGTGTGTATGTGTGTGTGTATGTGTGTGTGTCTGTTTGTGTGTCTGTGTGAGTGTGTATGTGCGTGTGTGTGTGTGTGTGTGAGTGTGTATGCTTGTGTGTATGCGTATGTGTGTGAGTGCGTATGCGTGAGTGTGTGTGTGTGTATGCGTTTGTGTGTGTGCGTGCAAGTATATGTGTGTCTGTGCGTGTGTGAGTGTGCGTGTGTGCTAGTGTGTGTGTGTGTGACTGCGTGCGTGTGTGAGTGTGTGTATGTGTGTGTGTCTGTTTGTGTGTCTGTGTGTGTGTCTGTGTGAGTGTGTGTGTGCCTGTGTGTGTGTGTGTGTGTGTGAGTGTGAGTGTGTATGCACGTGTGTGTGTGTATGCGTGTGTGTGAGTGTGCGTGTGTGTATGCGTGTGCATGTGTGCGTATGCATGTGCGTGCATGTGTGTGCGTATGCAGGTGTGTGCTGTTGTGTGTAGGTGT
>NC_137925.1:10513124-10528124 GCF_963457725.1 Sprattus sprattus
TGTTTCTCCGCAGCAAAAAATAATTCCATTTTCAACGTCTTGGTTTGGAATTATAAGAACTTTAAATTAACGGTTATCATCAACGCACTATAGAATGTTTCATCGCGGAGTGATTTATTATTAGCTGTGAAAAGTAGTAGTTCCAACTAATGGAACGTCTCTCGTCCAATCAGAGACAGCTAAATAACGCGATAGAACCCAATTGTTTTATAAAGCCACATATAAACAGGCATTCCCCATCACATACATATAAACAGGCATTCCCAATAGCAGGCTGAAGACGCTGACCTCAACTCTGCAGCCAGGTGCCTCTAGCACCCTCTGGTGGATAAGAAAATCCAACACAGGTAGGAATACTAATTGTTCTTCACTAATGACCATCACATCTGAAAACACTGCCACTGTCTGCAAGCTCTTCAACAATCAGTCTGGTTTAAAGTCCATCACTCACTCAACACTAACAAAGCTCATCTAGAAACCCTTTCCCACACTAGGCAAACCAACACTACGCAAACAAACACTACCCAAACCAACACTACCCAAACCAACACTACCCAAACCAACATTATGCAAACTAAACTCTCAGGGCCTCATTTACTTACATTGCGACCGCAGAGCAACTAGCGCATTTGCCAAACCGCAAATAGCACAAGGTATTTTGCAGCCTTTTTATCAAATAAGAACCTCTTCGCGCCATCTGCGCCTAACACCTAACCATCAGTGTTAGCGCCCCGCTAATATAGGGAAGAAAGAGCCTGCGTTCTACTGCCACCATGGATGATGAGTGAAAATTAGAATTAGAGCTTTTGCTTGACGAGGTTACAGCAAACTAAATATAGAAACTCATAACTATTTCTCTGTTTACTTTAGCCCTTCCGTCTACACTAAATGATGTGATCACTTTGAATTCAAGACTGTCTTTTATTGGTGAGCTGATTTGGGGAAATTAAACTTTTCAGCTAACATTGAGTTTCTGGGTTTCTATGGTTACCCCTCAGGGTGCCTGTGCAGCTTCATATTAACGAGTTTATGTTCACAAATTCATATTCACACGAGTTAAACACAGCAACTGTAAACTGTTAAGATGGTTTTCTAAGCTAGAGATAGCTAGGATAGGTAATAGCCAGGTTAACTGCTCCATAACACCCCGTTAAATAGTCTGGTAGGAATACACAACACCCCTTACTTTAAAACGGCGTATTCCAACACTGAACACCGTGCTTTTCAAAATGCTGCCCTTGGATGATACATTTGAAACTGGAGTTGTAGTGTGGACATGGGAAACTGTGGTTTTCAGACGGCCGGTTGCCATGGCACTTGGGGTAGCTTGCGCTCGAAAGGCTATAACATTAAATTAAACATGAAAGGTGAAATTGAAATGCTGCTCTGTCTTTACAATTTACTTAGTTAGTGTACTTTGAGTACAAGCTCTTTTCCTGAATAGATACACGTTACTCCAATGCCGAAGGACACGCACTGTACTTGGTGTGCTTGAACTATGGACCCAGATAGCAAGCACACGTTGGCCCAACTGCGGCATTGGTTGGCGACTGGTTGGAAAGGTTGGCGGTGGAATTCCAACCTTGGGCCAACGTTGAACCAACGTCAGCAGTCTCGTCAAAATGCAACGGTTGGACAGTTGACGTTGGTTCAACGTTGGCCCAAGGTTGGAATTCCAACTCTGTGTTTTTTACAGTTGGAGTTGGAATTCCAACGTTGGGCCAACATTGACCCAACGTCAACTGCCCAACATTAATATAAAAAGGCAATTGGTTGGGCAGTTGACGTTGGGTTCATGTTGGCTCAACGTCAGCTGCCCAACATTTTGATTGTGTGTTTTTTTTTTTTTTTTTTAACCATTCCACCTTTTTCTGCGGGGCATATTGGTAGTCAATCCTGTGTTTTTTTTTATTAAGATAAACATGAGTATTAAAAGCATATAGCCTACTGGTGGCCAGACATTGTGATTCCGCGTCTCTGTAAACACTTTCAGAATATAGCCTATCTCTGTATCACTGCGTAACAATACAAATAGCCACGAGCTTATTTTAAAATTAAAAACCGTTAGCAGATATTGTGAACTGCCTTCGTCACCTTTTTCTGACTGTAGCGAGTCATTTCAATTTTCAATAAGTTATTTAAACTTTTGATCCACATTCATCAGTAAAGGTAGGAACCGTATCGTTAATTAACCACATAAGACGTAGCAATATCGACTAGGTAACGCAAGCAGGCGCAGCATTTACATTCTTGTCTACGCTAAGCGTGATTTTGTTAGCTGGCTAGCTACCTGTCATTTATGGAAAGCCAAAAATGACATAATTAAAAATACATATGTAAAAATGTGAGTCATAAATAAACAAAATGACTAAAAATGCACCAAAGAAAAGCATTAGAAAAAATATATCATGCAGTTATGTGAATGGAAATGGAAAATTAGTCCTTTTTATTTACTGTTACATTTATTTACGCTTACATTTATTCCCAAATACATTTCTTCCTCCTTTTATTTTTCTATTTATTTACACATTTTTTACCGTACTATTTCCCGTACCGTATTTATTTCTTCTCGCGCCTTTTTACATTTCTTTCTCCTACATTTACATTTCTGGCTGCATTTATTTCTGGCTGCATTTATTTCCGTATTCATTCTTGTCTCAGTATGCAAATGAGGTGGGCTATCATTGGCCAGCGCACCGTTTCGCTCATTGGTCTCGCTAGGCCTCTGGCCTAAGTGTTGGTGAGAACTGAGAAGCTGTATGGAGAGATCGGAAGAGATTGAAAGCTATTTTGATGCAATTTGAATCACAATTTTTTTGTAATGAATCCACCGATCACTTGGAGTATGGTGGCGAGGGAGCTTCGAGGCTTTGCAGAGATGGCTGAGCGTAATAGGATGTCTATGTGGCTGAGACCTTGACTCCAGATTTCTTACCCTGCTCGCTCGCTACAATACGCCATACTCAAACGAAGATCCCCGCTACCTGTTGTGCAGTGGGATGTAGCAACAAAATAGGGGACGCAAACGTCTCATTTTATAGCTTTGGTGTATAGTACTTTCATTGTAGATGCACGACAGTTCATTTCCACTAGGGATCAATAAAGAGACTATCTATCAACTTTTTGAGAAAGTTAAAGAGCTGCACACATTGCCTTAGAGTTATTACAATCCTCACGTTATGTGTGGCCTGATTTCATGGGTTTGGGTGACAAATCCAGCGATTTTTTTTTCACTTGTCATTAGGGGGATATTGTGTTGACAAAGCTCTGCAAAAGCTATGTATCACGTCCTGCAGTTCACGTTACAACCGAGCTGACGAGAGCGGACAAGGATCTCAACTGCTGATGTGCACTGGTTGTGGTTAACTTGCTTAGCTTCTGTTAGCTAAACTAACGGTGCACTGTTTAACTTGGTTAGCTTCCGTTAGCTAAACTAACTGTGCACTGCTTAGCTTCCGTTAGCTAAACTAACTGAACCATGGCAAGCAAAACGATAAACCTCATACGTTAAGGTTGACAGCTTGGGTATGATCAGTGTGTGTGAAGGTGATATGTGTGTGTGAAGGTGACTAACGTGAGTTAGCTGGTTAGCTTGCATAGCTTTGGTTATAAGAATACAGAGCTAGGGGAGAGTGGGGTAAGCAGCTCGACCAATGAGAGAGACGGTGCGCTGGCCAATGATAGCCCACCTCATTTGCATACCGAGACAAGAATGAATACAGAAATAAATGCAGCCAGAAATAAAAACAGCCAGAAATGTAAATGAAGGAGAAAGAAATGTAAAAAGGCGCGAGAAGAAATAAATACGGTACGGGAAATAGTACGGTAAAAAATGTGTAAATAAATAGAAAAATAAAAGGAGGAAGAAATGTATTTGGGAATTAATGTAAGCGTAAATAAATGTAACAGTAAATAAAAAGGACTCATTTTCCATTTCCATTCACATAACTGCATGATATATTTTTTCTAATGCTTTTCTTTGGTGCATTTTTAGTCATTTTATTTATTTATGACTCACATTTTTACATATGTATTTATTTTTAATTATGTCATTTTTGGCTTTCCATAGTCAATTAGTTAGCAGCTGAGCTATCTCTACGGCTGGTGATCCGGTGTCCAGCGACAGCAGCAGCATGGATGACGGCTCTGATGCGGACTAGCCTACCAAGACTAATTTATTTGTGTGTTCGCTTGTTTTGTCTTTGCTTGCGTGTTGCCAACAATAAATGATTTTTACCTGTAGGTAACTGCTGTCTGTTTAAATTCCTTACGGGCCGTGCCTAGGCTATCGACTTTGTTGCCATTCGCGACTGTACAAAACAAATCGGAAAATACGGTAAGAGATGTTCCTGCTGAGGGTCAAACAAGACTTCATGCATTGTCTACACACCTGTCACTTCTGAAATATGTAAGGTTGATTCATTAAACCATATTTATATTGATAAAAACATTTGTTAAGCGGATTTTTTGGTGGCCCGCGGGATAGGTCGCGTTACGATAGGTTGGTTTAAGATTTTGGATGCATTTACTGTGGTGGCAAGAAGTATGACCGTCCTTGGATTATTGGACATTGTAACACCTTATCCTGATTTGAATTATTGAATTATGACATTGAATAGACATCGGGTGGACTTCTGTAAGATCATAGAAAGCGAAAAATAGCTTTGGTTTAACAAAAATAAGCTAAAGTTGGCAATTGGTTATTAGCCAACGTTGGCAATTGGTTATAAGCCAACGTTGGCAATTGGTTAAAAGCCAACCAAAACCCGACACTCACTCCTATTTGCCAACGTTGGGCCAACATTAGGCCAGCGGCCTAAATGTCGTAGGGCCAGCGTTGGCTCACACCGTCAGGCCAACGATATGCACCGTTGGCTCACAACGTTTTGCCAACGTAGGGCCAACGTATGCTTGCTATCTGGGGATGAAAATACAGTTTAAACCATACAATAAGCGGCGATTCTGGGTAAGACATGACCAAACCGCTAGCTGGTAGGACAATTTTGTGTATGCCTATATTAAATGATATAACATTTAAAAAAATAAAATTTCTGATGTTTGTGTTTTTCAAATTTCTCGCACACACATAGTTTTCATTAAGTAGCTGATACGTCATGCTGAAACACCTCTTGTTTCCTTACTAATACATAATCAGGCGCACTTTACGCATTTCCTCCCATCTCTTTGTGACGAACACCCACTTTCCCTTGTACCCGCCCAGCAGCGTTAATCTAAAGTGCGCCGCCTTTGTAAATACGATTTTATGTTTTTACCCGCTATTTTACGCCTGAAATTGGCCCAATCCTGTTAGTAAATGAGGCCCTCAGACTCACATAGAACCCCTAGTCTCAGGCACACAGTAACACTCTTGCCCCACTAGAGGGCGCTGTCCCTTACACAGCTATGAAATGCTGGATCACAACACTATTTTTCGCATATTCGATAGTTTCATCTCTTGTATTGTTTTCATTGATTAATTCGCCTGTCTATTCAGTTCTGTCGACTGTTAGTATGATGCAGTGTGTACTCTACTCTACTCAGACCTGTAGACTGTTAGAATGACTGCAGTGTGTACTCTACTCAGACCTGTAGACTGTTAGTATGACTGTCGTGTGTGTGTGTGTGTGTGTGTGTGTGTGTGTACTCGAATAGACAGGGTAAAGACTGAATATCGATGTACAGTATTACTTTTTATAAGGTCAGCTATGGGAGATCACAGGTCAAAATGGGGGGGTGTGTATCTGTTTAGGTACTGGTTGATCATGGGATACCTTTGGGTGATAGGTCAAGTTGGGCAAATGGGGATGGGAGTGGGAGGGGAGGTGAGGTGACCACCAGCCCCCACGGAATGTTCCGGAACATGCTTACCTAAGGTCCTGGTATGTGTATTACATAGGCCATGAATAGGGAGGGGATGTCTAGAGAGGTTCCGTTTAGCATAGGCCATGGGTGAGGGTGGGGGGCCAGACTGTGAATAAGCATGGCACACACACACAAGAGCATTCATGTATGCAATGGTAATTATATGACTATATCAATTTCCATCAGTACTCATCCAGGTGAGGTCCTGGGCATCTGAATCAGAGTGAACCACTTGTGTTTGCCACTGACTGGCTCACAACAGGAGCTTCTGTACACCTTCCATTAAAATGCATCTCATGGCCAGACTGAATGGAGATGTGTTAAACCACACACACACACACACACACACACACACACACACACACAAACCTGATGACATGGACCCTAACCCTGGCATTAGTATGTGTGTCCAGTGTCCTCGCAGAGGTCCCACTGAGATGCTATCGCTGTGTCCAGCTCATGTCCCATCCTGCTCCCCTGTGCGCGGCCTCAAACACACAACACATTATTTGGGCTGTGGTCAGCACCACCACGGTGCAGAAGACCATCTGGATGTTGGACCACAGTCAAAACTGATGGGAGAGGACAGTGATAGAGAGAAGAGTGATGGAGACTATTTATGTTTCTACTGCAGTGAGGCCTTGCCCTGCCCACTGTTGGATGGGAACTACTGAGGACTGAGGAGAGGGTATCTCTGTGTGTGATGGAGTATCTGTGTGTGTGATGGAGTATCTCTGTGTGTGATGGAGTATCTCTCTGTGTGATGGAGTATCTCTGTGTGTGTGTGTGATGGAGTATCTGTGTGTGTGTGATGGAGTATCTGTGTGTGTGTGATGGAGTATCTGTACACACCTGAACACTGAAGATGGCGATGTGGGTGTAATTCCTACTCTGGACACCAGATGGCACTTGGTCCATAGAAATAGAGTTCCAGACAAAACAACTGACAAGGAACTCCAACACACACCACTTATAACACACAGACCCATTACTAATAACACACACACACACTCACACACCAATGGAAACGCACAACTACTGTCCGTACAAGTGCCCATTTTGCTGTGTCCCAACAGAAACACAACAGACAGAGAGACTGGGAGTGTGTGTATAGAGGGATTATTATGATGCCTATGAGCAAATCAAAGGTTGTGTGTGTATGAGTGCTGTTGCTTTCTGTCTGATACAGTTATCTTTCTCTCTCTCTCACACACACACACACACACACACACACACAGAGTAGCTACCCTGGCACCTGCGCTTCAACAAACAGACTTACAATTATGTCTGCAACACTTGTTCTTAAATACACTTATCATCTGAGCACCCCTTCCACACACACACACACACACACACACACACACACACACACACACAAACTCAGAACGTGAGTATGCACCACAAGCACTCAATGCACACACACAAACACTCACTCACACACACACACACACACACACACTCAAACAGTTTGTTTCCTCGACACTTCTGTTCTACATCCATACGCAAGGCGTCACCGGATTTACCTTAAAAACACAACTCCTCCACGATTTCGAAGACACGCTCTCCATCCCGGCCCGTAAGATCCACACATCTTTTGGTTTTCATGCGCGCGAGCAGGATAACTCCACAGACAGCGCGGCACAGTGAATGCGCACGAGATGCAACGGGGCCCTCCGGTTGCCGTGAGAGAACTCCCAGATGAACCCACGGCGGTTGGCTGTTAGCCGCGCATACAGATGCGGGTCCATCTAGTGAGTGAAGCAACGTCCAGACACACTTACCTGAACCCGCGCGACTACCGACAACCACGGGGGATGGTTTGTGCTAAAACTTCCAATATCCACAAAAGACAAAGAGTCATCAACAACTACAGATCCAATATCAATTCCACACGGAGGGTTCGCGGATAAACGATTTAGCAATATCCACAGGCACTGAATGAAGTCTTCGGTTTGATTCCGCTACACTCGAGTCCGCTCACCTCGCGCTCACAGAAGAGATTGCACTCACGAGCGGCTGCTTCTGCCGGAGCAACTCTTCTTACCCAGCCTAAAGCCCCCACGAGCAAGGTATGCCGGGGAATGAGGTTCTCCTTACACGAGCTTTACCACAAGATGCGTTTGCGCGCATGAGAGCGGAGAGGAGTCCTATGGTGTGTAAAGCACGTGAGTAAGAATGAGTTCTGTCCCCGTCTCTCTCTCTCACACGCACTCATACACACTCACACACACACACACACACACACCCACACACACACACACACACACACACACACACACTCATAATGCCAAATCTAAAAAGACTGTGTTCTGTCTTTTAATCTACAGGAATCATTCCCAAGTATTTCAGCTGACATCCATTAATAATGACACTTACTGTCAGTATTACAAACAGACATTAGGCCAATCTCAATAACACTCACACACGTTTGTGTATTCCATCTCAACATATTTCCCCCCCACAAATACAAACTCATATGGAGACACAGTCTCTCCCTCTACAAATCCAGATGTAACTGTGTGTGTGTGACTCTGTGTGTGTGTGTGTGTGGTCTGGCTGAGCGTTGCGTGACTGCAGAGCAGACAGCGAAACACACATTCATTGTCTTCAGTCCTCTAGCCCAGCCCCCCGCTCTCTCTGCATTCTACCACACATACACACACACACACACACAAACACACTCAGCAGCATTCCACAGTGCTGAGCAGCACACACACACACGCACACACACACACAAACATTCACAGACAACACACACACACACCAACACAAACACATTTAAAGACCACACACACACACCACCCACACAAACACACACTCGCAGACAACACACACCCACACACACACACCATACAGACACACACACACACACACACACACACCATACAGACACACACACACACACACACACACACTCACAGACACCATCCACACACACACACAAGGATGGGAATTGATACGATTTTAGCTAATGGGTTTATTGACATTAATTTTCTTTTATATAATATTCTTTGAATAGATGATGCACAGCATATATATATGTATACATTTACATGTTTATATATAAAAAAAGAAAACCTAAGAATAGGTCAACAAACTCTCAAAATGGGGTCACTACTCCTGCAAAGTTGTTGCATGCTGTGTGGACAAATAATGGTAGTATTTCCTCCCTATGACAAAATAGACATTTTGCAAGCATGGCAAGTGGCCCTGTCATCTTTTGACGTGAAATATAACCACACTTTTGAACACCTCTGCCTAGACGCCATGTTGGCTGCGGGCGTCTGATGTCACTGGAATCAATGGCGGAATCGTCAAAGACTTTGACTAACAATTCCAAGGAATCGATCCATTGGGTACCAGTTCTCAAAAAGCATACACACTCTCAACCCGCCCACTAACACAGACACACACACACACACACACACTGGTTTCAACTGCATGCTCACACACACCTGTATTTCACAAAAACAAACACACACCTCTAGTGTGCAGTGGCGGCTCCTGAAAAAATCCTCAGGGGTGGCAATTTTTTTTATAATGATTAAGGCGACCCATTCAGTAGACATTAAGTTAGCTGATTTAGTCATACAGCAATACCTTTTTGTCCACTATTGGGAGCACACAACAGTAATATTTCCTCTCTTGCTACATATCTAGAGTAAGTTACAGGTGGAAAGCTATGGAAGAAAGTTGCATCCAGGAGCCTTTATAAGCAAACATGATGTGGCTCCACATTAAATGATCCCACTTTTTCATTATCCACATGTCTCAAATGTTGTATGATGTAACATAGCTTAACAGGCGTTAAGCTAGACAGTAACAACATAAAGAAGGGGGCAACATAAGTCAAAACCAACGATATCTATGGTGCCATAATCCATCCATTTCTTGACGATGGATTTAACATAATTCCAGGGGATGTTAAGTGCCTTGGACATTTTTTTGTATCCTTCCCCTGACTTATACTGTTCAACAACCTTTTCTCTGAGCTGCTTAGAGTGATCTTTGGTCTTCATGGTGTAACAATAGCCAGGAATACTGATAACTGAATACTGACCTGTGATCAGTCTACCATAGATCGGTCTATTTAAAGGGGGTGAAGACTTATGCAATCACTTATTTACATTACACATTTTTATTTAATTGACATAACTGTGTAGAAATCTGTTTTCTCTTTGACATTAAAGAGGGCTTTTTTGTGATTTTATTTGGTCCAAAAAGCCAACTTATTTTGACCATGACTGATTTATAAAAGCAATAAAAGGGTAAAACATCCAAGGGGGTGAATACTTATGCAAGGCACTGTATATATGTGTCAGTGAGTATGTGTGGGTTAGTGATTAAAAGGACACAAACAGTATTCAGTTATCATTGTTTATTACATCACATCACTCTGCCCTTCTATTCTGTTGTGTCTGTATTTCCATTTCCATTCTCACACACTCACACTCACACACACACACACACACACACACACACTTTAGCACAAAAGATGTGTAAACTTCATGCTGGTCCCGACTCAAAAAGTGAAAAAGTTTGCTGGATGTTTGGTCCAGTTTGTTTGGAGTCACTCACACACAAACAAATACTCTCCCTTACACACACACACACACACACACACACACACACACACACACACCCTTCTCTCTCTCACACACACACACACACACACACTCACACAGGCCCTCTCACTCCCTCTGCAGCAGTGACTCCTGAACACACACACTTCAAGTATCAGTTTGTGACTGTTCTTAGTTTTTGCTTCTCTGGAACATTATCCCAACTTTAAAAGAAAAATTAAAATAAAATTATAAAAAAGTATGGAAACAAAATAAACCCCGCCCCCTCTGAGGAGGTCCAGGGGCAGGTCCTCCAGCTGACCAATGAGCTGTCTCACGCCAGATGACATCAGCAGAGCTTCTGGCCAATGGGAGGCCTCAACCAAGGCCTACGTCCAGTGACATCATCACGATGAATCCCAGGATGGAGGTCCAGGAGGCCAACTTCCCATTTCCACTGTAAAACACACACACCCACACACACACACACATACACATACACACACACACAGAGACAACACGACAGTTATAGACACATATAGTCAGGTGGCTTAATGCACAATTTAGGGTCGATCGTGACCGTGGTGATAAAAGCATGACATTTGGCACACAGTTAGCTTTTACCCTACCAAATGATACTAGAAGGGGTGCCCAAGAGAAACTGCTTGTTTTTTCGTTTTAAGGAGATTTTTAGTTTTGACTGATATCAAGATATGCGTTACCTGTGGTACGATTTTCAAAACAGTTTTTTTGCCTAGAAATGCTCACCAAATAAGTAATAAAACTGTTATTCATGCATGTTTGTGTTTTCTAGTTTGTTTTTTATATGTATTGGTTTAAACAAAGTAGCAAAATTATAAAAAACACACACAACACGACTGAGTTACACACACACACACACAACACAACTGAGTTACACACACACACACACACACACACACACACACACACACACACACACACACGACTAAGTAACACTAACACACACACACACAACACGACTAAGTTATACACACACACACACACACACACAACACAACTGAGTTACACACACACACACACACACACATACACAAACACAAACACAACAGAGTTTGTGGTGGTGCTGGTGATGGCGTCTGGTCTTATTTGTGCCACTTAGAGATCAGTAGAGTCTTAAACACAGTGATGATGATGATGATGATGATGATGATGATGATGATGATGATGATGATGAAGGATGAATCTGTTCATCTCAGTTCTCCTAACCAGAGATGATGATGATGTCACTCCTAACCAGAGATGATGTCACTCACCTGACTTGGGCCTCAGGGATGATGTCATCGACCACCACGTACACCATGGCCCCAGCAGCGAACGCCAGCGCGTATGGTAGCAACGGCTCCGCAAGCACCACGGCAACCGCACCTAGCAACCCAGCCAGAGGTTCCACCATTCCACTCAACTGCCCATACCTGAGGAGGGAAAGAAAAGGAGAGAGAGAGAGGGAGAGAGAGAGAGGAAGAGGACGAGAGAGAGAGAGAGAGAGAGAGAGAGAGAGAGGGAGCGAGAGGGGGGTAGAGAGACCGATGGGGAGAGGGAGAGTTGAGGAAAAAAGATGCAGTATGTGTGAGTGTGGGGGGGGGGATAATCCAGTATATTATAGGCATGAGGCATTGAGCGGAGTCCCTCTCACACACACACACACACACACACACACACACATTAAAGGTTCATCACTATAGGTACACTTACCTGTTCCGCTGTGCAAGCCAAGCGCTCAAATGTAATGTCCTTATTCTAGTTGTGTGGGTGTGTGTGTTCTGTGTGTGTGTGTGTGTGTGAGTGTATTACAGGTGTGTGAGTCTGTGTGTGTTTGTGCGTGTGTGTCATAGGTGTAGGTGCGTGTGTGTGGGTGTGTGTGTGTATCGTAGGTGTGTGTGTGTGTATCGTAGGTGTGTGTGTGTGTGTTTGTGCGTATCGTAGGTGTGTGTGTGTGTGTGTGTATCGTAGGTGTGTGTGTGTGCGCGTGTGTGTGTGTGTGTGTGTGTGTGTGTGTGTGTGTCTCACCAGAAGCTCTTCCATGTGGAGACCCCTGAGCCCCTCAGAGGCAGACTAACTGCAAGGCCTTCTGGGAAATTCTGGATGCCAATCCCAATGGCCAGATTCCTGCACACAGACACATACATATTAAACACACACTCTCTCAGACACACACACACAAACTCTCTCTCCACCTCTCTCTCTCTCTCAGACACACACACACACACACACACACACACACGTGGTGTGTGTATAGCTCCACAGGATTCAAACTGTCAGTGCTTGTGTTCACATGCCTTTTGTGCACAGTAGTACCAGGAAATGTAGAACTATATTTAGCACAGTATCGTGTTCGAACAAGTGTGTGGTGTGTGAGTGTGTGTGTGTGTGTGTGTGTGTGTGCGTGTGTGTGTGGTGTATGTGAGTGTGTGTTGCACTGATGACCCAAGTTCTTCTCAGTGATTACGATCAGATGCTATGAAAGGGCCCATTGTTTTCAGACTAATGACATCAGAAAAGAGAAGGTTTCAGGGGAGAGAGAAGCAGCTAAAGGAGGCAGCAAAGGGTAGAACATCTGTGCAGTTGGTTACAAAGAAGCAAACCAGCAGGTGAGACAGAGACATTGCATTGTGATAAAGATGACAATGTGTAGGCTAATTAATTAATGTGAAACAGGCTCATATTTTCAGACTCATATTTTTAGCCTACTAATGGCAATTTATTAAAATGACATTACATTTAAGATGAGGAGCAGCTACAAGCCTCCAGACCAGAGGAAAATGTGGACCAGGAGACATATAGGACAGGTAGGCCTGAGTGCTGATCACCAAATATGAGATGAAAGAACCTTGCTAGAAAGAGTCAGAACTAGGGATGCACGATATTATCGGCAAGACATCGGTATCGGCAGATATCGGCTTCAAAACGTAATTATCGGTATCTGCAGATATGAAACATTTCTGCCGATATACCTGGCCGATAAGGTGACGTGCAAATTATTCGCACGCGAAGCAAATGTTTATGAGCGTCGGCTGTGTGGCAGTAGCCTACTTCACAGTATCAGAGGATGATGACAAAATGCCTATTTGTCAGAAAACTTTTCAGGAGAAGAAGGAGGAGATGCAGCTTGGCCATAACGTAGGTTGCATGCATAGATGAAGACCACCCGCGTGCCACGCTTTACAACATTACCTGTCGCGCTCATAGACGTTAATAAGTTACGGAGTTAGCTAGACAACACTAGCTTGTTAGCTTGCATGCTACGTGACACCAGAGAAGTTGATGATACCTCATTTCACGGGATGTGTAACGTTATGTCACAAGCCCACGCTATCTGTACATGGCTCACTTTTGCATTTATGGAATTTATACAGCTAACTTGGCAATAACGTTACATAGATTAGTCTAGAAATCCTAGAAGGGACGTTATTAAACTGTAAGTCAGTTAACCAAGGTTAGCTTGCAAAGTTAGCCAAGCATGCTACGTGACACCAGAGAAGTTGATGATGCCTCATTTGACGCGATGTGAAACGTTATGTCACGAGCCCACGCTATCTGTACATGGCTTACTTTTCCATATATGGAATTTATACAGCTAACTTGTCAATAACGTTACATAGATTAGTCTAGAAATCCTAGAAGGGACGTTATTAAACTGTAAATCAGTTAACCAACGTTAGCTTGCCAAGCAAGCCAAACTGCATTTCCAGAGTGTGGTTGTTCAAGTTCAAGGAGGTACTGTTCAAGTATGAAAATTGTGACGTGAAAATATAAATAAATCTGTTATATATATAAATCTATACATTTATATATAAACCATTTCAGTTTCATGAGTGAATGTCTATTTCTAAAATGATACAAATCAAGTCTGTAATGTCCTGTATTTACAGAAATACCCTAGCATAATACAGATTAATTCTAGTACAGGAGAGACTTTTCAATAATTAAAAAGATGAGGTGTATCTATCGGTATCTGCATCGGCAATGGGCCAAAATGAGCTTGTAAATATCGGCATATCGGATATCGGCTAAAATTCAATATCGTGCATCCCTAGTCAGAACCAGACCCATATGAGAACAGGGAAAGGAGAAAGTCAGGACAGGATGACAACAAGGGAGGATATTGAGATGGAGAGTGAGGCCTTTCCTGTGCAGAGCAATTCCTGTGCACGTCCCTGCACATCTCATACTAAATTCTTCATGTGTTCGGTTAAGGCAAGGGGAAAATAAGCTTGCAGTACTAGAGATATTCACTAGATGGTAGCATTGGGAAGCAGAACTGAGAAAATGTAAATGAATCACCTGATAACATCACACCTCTCTCACACACACACACACACACACACACATTCTTACATACATAGACCAACCTGTTACACCTCACACACAGACACACACACACACGCATTCTTTCATAAATACCTGTTACACACCAACAGTCCCCAAATCCATACACCCACCAGTACCCCCCCCCCCCCCCCCCCCCCACACACACACACACACACACTCACACACATAAATATACAGGTATACAGAACCTCATGCACACATACAC
>NC_137925.1:10530624-10533124 GCF_963457725.1 Sprattus sprattus
TGACACAGACTGCTGCTGCTCGTACACTCACTAAAATAATATGAACACATCTCACCTGTACTTGCCTCTCTGCATTGGCTCCCTGTCAAAAGTGGAATTGATTTCAAATACTCCTGCTTACAGACAAAGCCCTAAATGACTTGCCTCATTAAGGAATTAGTTGTCCCCTATTCTCCTTCAAGACCGCTCTGTTCCCAGAGTGCAGGCCTCCTCGTAATTCCAAGAATATCAAAAACCACAATAGGAGGCAGAGCCTTTAGTTACCGAGCCCCCCTCCTCTGAAACAATCTCCCTGCCTCCATCCGAGTTGCAGACACCCTTTCCATATTCTAATCGAAACTAAAGACATTCCTCTTTAGTGCATCCTATAGCCACAAGTAATTGCGTCAGCAAACCCATCACCTGTCGGGCCAGCCAGCCAGCCAGCATAACTTAACATATCTAAACATATACAAAATCCCCCAAATCTATAAAACTGTGCTACAGATAGCGTATGTTGTATGGTGAAGGAGGGCCTTTACGGATCCCAGGCACAGCATACGGCGCGTGTTGCGGCGGTCTCCAGCCAGTTAGGAACTGTTGTGTATCCTGCCATCCTAACTAAAATCTGCATGCACCATGTCAGCCAACCATAACTAAACATAACAAAACTAAATGCTAAATAATATTCCCATACACCTACCCAGGCAGCCTCTCTGTATCCCTCCTTTTATATCACATTGCTAATGCCTATATTAATACTGATAAAATGGCCATATTACCTACTTTTAAGACACTACCTGAAAGGATCTCCACAGTACAGATGTCAGGGAATACAGTTTGTATGTGTATGTGTGTGTTTGCCCAGTTAGTGTGTGTGTGTGTGTGTGTGTGTGTGTGTGTGTGTGTGTGTGTGTGTGTGTTTGCCCAGTTTATATCAAAAATATTTTGCAGCCACTGGTTGGGTAATGTTCCTCCACTCCAGTCAATGCCATGGTGTCTCACTGATCTGTTGTCTGTGTCTCACTGCCCTGGTGTCTGTGTCTCACTGTCCTGGTGTCTCCTGGTGTCTCACTGCCCTGGTGTCTCCTGGTGTCTCACTGCCCTGGTGTCTCACTGCCCTGGTGTCTCACTGTCCTGGTGTCTCACTGCCCTGGTGTCTCACTGCCCTGGTGTCTCCTGGTGTCTCACTGCCCTGGTGTCTCCTGGTGTCTCACTGCCCTGGTGTCTCACTGCCCTGGTGTCTCCTGGTGCCTCACTGCCCTGGTGTCTCCTGGTGTCTCACAGCCCTGGTGTCTCACTGCCCTGGTGTCTCACTGTCCTGGTGTCTCACTGCCCTGGTGTCTCACTGCCCTGGTGTCTCCTGGTGTCTGACTGCCCTGGTGTCTCCTGGTGTCTCACTGCCCTGGTGTCTCCTGGTGTCTCACTGCCCTGGTGTCTCACTGCCCTGGTGTCTCCTGGTGCCTCACTGCCCTGGTGTCTCCTGGTGTCTCACAGCCCTGGTGTCTCCTGGTGTCTCACTGCCCTGGTGTCTCACTGCCCTGGTGTCTCCTGGTGTCTCACTGCCCTGGTGTCTTACTGCCCTGGTGTCTCCTGGTATCTCACTGTCCTGGTCAGAGGTTCCACTAGAGAAAAATGTTGCCGGTCAAAATGACCGGCAGAGTTTTCATTTTCCAGACATTTTAATAATAAGCCGGTCATATATCTATTTCTTCTTCTAAATTAGCCTATTGAAGAAAACTGACGCCATGTTTAGCTTAAAGAATTACATAATCAGGTCGTTTAGAATGAAACATGTTTATTTGGCTAAGTTTACAATGGGAAAAAAAAACATAAATGCCTGATGCGCGTCAATAAATGGCCTTTAATCGCAACCTGCTGTGTGAAATTGAGCGCTGCATCAAGGTCATTGCTCTGACTATGTTCCATGACAGCGGAGATTCTAAAATGATTAGACCCTCTTATGAATCCGTTGAGTCGTCCTGCCATTTCGAAGAGCTAACAGAACATTTTACTGTTACCAATTACTTCGCACCTTAGCCATGGGAACTTAATTCGGACATAAACGCCCGACACTTCGGCCTTTTCTCTGGTAAAGCTGTTTGAACATCTAGGGCTTCAGGTAGGCTATTCAATGTTTGGAAAGTTCACTTTCTACATGAACTAGTTCAGTTCATAGTTTACATTTTGAACTAAGTTCACAGCTCCAAAAAATGAACTTGTCCAGTTCTTTTTTTCAATATGTTGCGAGCTATTTTTCAAAATCTCTATCTGTCTGTCTGCTCTCGGCCTCTACGCAACTTCGGCGCTCTCACGCACGGGCATAGACAGTAGAATGAAATGAAACACGTTCATACGCAACACTGCAGGTATTACAGGTTCATCCTCATCAGAAGGTTCACCCTCATCAGTTGCGTTTGGCATCTGAAAAAAAACTTTTAAGGCTAGTCTGCTTGGCCATGTTTGATACTAATCACTCAGCTCGCTCCGTTTGTAACCGACGGTTTGCGCTTTAGCCTAT
>NC_137925.1:10535624-10538124 GCF_963457725.1 Sprattus sprattus
GCAAAGCAAGAGAAACACCGATTGGAACATGAATCACACTGATCAGAGTAGATAAGAGGAGGAGGGGGGGGGGCAATCAGAAGCGGTGTCACTCAGAGGTACAGGAGCACTACACTCGCGTGTGTCTGTGTCTGTGTCTGTGTCTGTGTCTGTGTCTGTGTCTGTGTCTGTGTCTGTGTCTGTGTCTGTGTCTGTGTCTGTGTCTGTGTCTGTGTCTGTGTCTGTGTCTGTGTCTGTGTCTGTGTCTGTGTGTGGTTTATAGGTGTTGTACAGTCTGGTGCCCTAGTCAATGAGGGTTCCTGGTGGTCGGGTCAGAGTTCAGAGGTGAGGGTCGTGGTGATGGGTGTGTCGGGGTCAGAGTTCAAAAGGTGAGGGTCGTGGTGATGGGTGTGTGGGGATGAGAGTTGAGGCTTGCCTGGGTAAGCTCCGCCTCTACCTATCCTAATTGACAGCTCCTGGGCATCTGTGGGCGTGGCTAGGAAGTCTTCCTGCTTCTCTTTGGTCAGTTTGGCTTCAGGGGAGAGGGCCAGAGCAACATGAGGGTCCGCCCCCACTCCCTGCAAACACAAACAAACATCATCAAAACAACAACACACACACACTTTGAACATCATCTAACCCAACACTCATCTTTACACAAACACAAACGCACACGCACACATGCACACACGACACTATATGGTTTTGGTCATAATTAATATGCCTCTGACTGGGTTAAGATTGAACTGAGAGAATCTGAAGAACTGTGAAGAGCAAAGTGTGTGTTTGAGTGTCGATGTGTGTGTGTGTGTGTGTGTCTGTGTGTGTGTGTGTTCATCTATTTTTACCTAATCAGCCAATACACAAAAGGATTAACATGGTAAATGTTTGCTTTTGTCTATGTGTGTGTGTGTGTGTCTGTGTGTGTGTGTGTAATGCTGGGATACAGAGGAGGTTATCTGCCTGTGGCCTTCTCTTATGTGTGTGTGTGTGTGTGTGTGTGTGTGTGTGTGTGATGATAATTTTATTAGTAAGCGTTGTGTCATTCTCATGTCTCATTTGTTTAAACGCCCAAAACAAACACACATGCTCGTACACACACACACATACACACACACACACATACACACACATCTACATAAACAAAACACACACACATGCATTTACACACACACACACACACACACATCTAAATAAACAAAACACACACACACTCTCACATCTACATAAACAAAAACACACACACATGCACGTACACACACATCTATATAAACAAAACACACACACATGCACGTACACAAACACTTACACATACATCTCCAGGGTTCCCACGCTTGCCTTGAAAAAAAACCTCCTGATCCTCATGCTACCTCCTGATTTTCCAGGTACCATATAAAGTGATGATCTATAGGCCCCTGAAGCCCCCCCCTTCCATCACACACACAACCCCCTAGAACACCTGACTACTTACTTGATTTAAAAGATGTGTCAGTCAAGTCTACATTGTAAATGCTTAGAGATTATGTCTTTTTTTTTTATAATATTCATGCATGAAATAATGCAACAAGCTGTAGATGAACAATCAACTGTGAGGTTGACCTATGCTAGAAGTTGGCTAGAAGTCTCTCTCTCTCCCTACACCGATCCCCTGCCTCTCTCTCTCTCTCTCTCTCTCTCCCTACACCGATCCCCTGTCTCTCTCTCCCTTCACCGATCCCGTTACTCTCACCCCAGTGTGCTGGTGTAAGGCCCTCAGAAAGCAGTGTGCTGGTGTAAGGCCCTCAGAAAGCAGTGTGCTGGTGTACGGCCCTTAGGGACACGTTTCTAACCCAGCTCCCATGGCCCTCTCTTCCTCCCGTCCCTGCTGAGACCTGCATGTGCTTGCTAACCATCATTAATGAATCCACATTCAAAACAAACTCCCCTAAATGTGGTGAATAACACGGTTTTAGGAAAAGTCAATGAGTAAAACTGCATATGGGGATCAAACATAGTTCTAGTATTTTAAAAGCAAGGTAAAAATCAGCAAGTTGCAGCCAGCTAGTTAGCAAGATTGCACTGCTTACTACCTAACATTGATAAACCCAGGTTTACTGCACAGTTAAAACAATAACCCTAACTTGCGTAAGATGTTTCAGTGTAGATGTCAAGGCTCCCATGTTGGCTGGGAAATGTATGTATTTGACCCTTCTATTGAGATCGCGAGTAACGTTTCTTGGCTATATTCCCTAAACAAAGCACACACACATGCACATACACATCTACATAAACAAAACACACACACATGCACGTACACAAACATCTACATAAACAAAACACACACATGCACGTACACACACACATCTACATAAACGAAACACAAACACACACATCCACGTAAACAAAACACACACACACACCACACACACATCTACATAAACAACACACCACACACACCACACACACACACACACACACACACACACACACACAGAGAAGGTTGGCTGGGTAAGACGACATTGAACAAGGACAGAAGGGTCAC
>NC_137925.1:10543124-10548124 GCF_963457725.1 Sprattus sprattus
GAACACGGGAGAGAGAGATGGAGGGATAGAGAGGTAGAGACAGATGAGGGGGAGATAGAGAGGGAGGGAGAGAGAGATGGAGGGATAGATAGGTTGAGACAGATGAGAGAGGGAGAGAGAGGGAGAGACAGATTAGATAGATGAGAGGGAGGTGGAGAGACAGAGGGATAGAGAGATGAGAGGGAGGTGGGTGTCCTTCTCTTCTCCTTGTACTCTAACAGAAACAAAGTGAGCCAATCCACAGAGGTCAAACGGGGTCAAGACAATGATTACACTGTCACTACGCATCATAAATCCACACACACACACCCCTACTCTCTCCCGGGATAACACTATATTAATTCATCCTTTTTCGAAATCCAATTCTTATTTCCAACCTTGACCCAACCCCATACTCTCAGAGGGAATGAGTCAATACCCTTTTCACCATTTAGGAGAAAAAAGAGCACACACAGCTCTCCAACAGCACACACAGCTCTCCAACAGCACACACACACACACAAACACACACACACACACACACACACACACACACACACACACACACACACACACACAAACACACACAGTACGCTTCATTAAGTCACACACACACACTCCAGTGAAGGAACATCAAACATGCAGAAAATCTTTTCACACACCAAAAGTGTCTGTGTATGTTGCACTGCATGCGCCAAGTTAGACATTGGTATGTGTGTGTGTGTAAGCAGCTGAAACTACACCACAACATGCCAGCAGAAATTACATCACTTTTGGTGTAGACACCTGCAGCCTCACACACATCTGAGCAGCATCACCCTCACACACATCTGACCAGCATCACCCTCACACACATCGATCTTTTAATTAAAAAATGTAAAAAAAACACGTTTTGTGATGAAATGCAAGCTGCATAGATTATTGCATTGATTATTGCAATGTCTCATAGAAAGTCATAATTGTGACAAGGAAAAGCTTTTTCTCTAATAAAAAAATCGAGATGCATCGATAATCGTTTTATCGGTTTAGAATTGATAATCGGTTTAGAAACCGACAATCGGATTAGAATCGAATAGTGAGGTGCAAAGAGATTCCCACCTCTAACACACACACACACACACACACACACACACAGTTACAATGGCAGTCTGGTAGCTGTTGCCATATCATAGCAGAACAGCGCTGCGGACCCCCAGAACAATAAACACAATTATTCTACCAAACACACAATCATACACACACACACTGGAGGTCACACACACACACACACACACACACACACACACACACACACACACACACACACACACACACACACAGAGGACACGGGATGGGGGGAGACAGGGAGCAAAAGGTAGAGAAGGAGAGAAATAGAGCGAGTGAGAGTGAGAGAGAGTATATCTTTGTATCATACTAGTTTGGGTACACCTCTCTTTCTTTCTCTTTTCTTTCTCTTCTCCTTCTCTCTCTCCTCCTCTCACCTTCCCTCTTCCCCTCCTCCTCCTCCTCTCTTTCTGTCTTTCCCTCTCCATCTCTCATTCCTTCAACTTCTCCCTCTCCTTCTCTTCCTCAGACATGATATATCCATACAGCAGTTAATTGATTAATTGCCAAATAATATTTTGCCTTTCAATTTGTGTGAAGAATATTTAAGTTTTGTTATTTCAGTTTTGCAGCGTTTCTTTTAAAATATCTCAGGTTTCTATGAAATATCACAAAAAAACCAAGTTGTAGATGGCAGGGGGTGTTGTGGTAATGAGAGAAGTCAAATGAAACAAATGTATTTATATTAAAACACTTTTTTCCAGAGTTTCATGTAACTCTTTACAGGCCTGTTAATAATTCATTATCAAAATGCAAATAATTATTTGTTTTTCTAATGTTTTTGGAGTTTTGGATAGTTGCGGCAATGAGATTTTTCAAGGACTTGTTTGGTAAAACGTGAATAAAAATGTGATATAATGTCAATATATGTTGTGAGATTATTTGCCCCGATTACCTAAGACCTTGTTTTATATATTTAAAAAAAAAAATCACCTCATTTTAGGCTTTTTAAAATGTTCATGTTTGAAATCTTTGAAACCAGGATTTCATGAGAATGACCCATGTTTAAATCCCTGGTGGAAACCAGAATAGTGGCAGCAAATGGAGAACACGGCTGAGTCCAGGCTCCCTCATCATCTTCCTCATCATCTTCCTCATCCTCTCCCTCTTCTTTCTCTTCCTCTGCTCTCCCTCTCCCTCTCCTCCTCAGACAAGGGTTTGAAAGTTTTCCGATTTCTTTTTAGTTTTTCCATGTGTGTGTGTGTGTGAGTGTGTGGTGTGTGTGTGTCTCTCCATCCCTCTCTCTATCCCACTCTCCCTCTCTCCATCCCTCCATCCCCCTCTCAATCCCTCTCTCCATCCCTCTCTCCATTCCTCTCTCCATCCCTCTATCCCTCTCTCCATCGCTCCATCCATCACTCTATCCCTTTCTCCATCCCTCTAGCATGTGAGAGAGAGAGACACCAGCATGTGTGAGAGAGACACCAGCATGTGAGAGAGAGAGAGACCAGCATGTGAGAGAGAGAGACGCCAGCATGTGAGAGAGAGACACCAGTATGTGTGTGAGAGAGAGACACCAGCATGTGTGTGAGAGAGACACCAGCATGTGTGTGAGAGAGACACCAGCATGTGAGAGAGAGACACCAGCATGTGTGACAGAGAGACACCAGCATGTGTGAGAGAGAGACACCAGCATGTGTGTGAGAGAGATACCAGCATGTGTGTGAGAGAGAGACCAGCATGTGTGAGAGAGAGACACCAGCATGTGTGTGAGAGAGAGACCAGCATGTGAGAGAGAGAGACAACAGCATGTGTGGGAGAGAGACAACAGCATGAGAGAGAGAGACAACAGCATGTGAGATAGAGAGACACCAACATGTGAGAGAGAGAGACAACAGCATGTGAGAGAGAGAGAGACACCAGCATGTGAGATAGAGAGACAACAGCATGTGTGGGAGAGAGACACCAACATGTGAGAGAGAGACACCAGCATGTGTGTGAGAGAGACACCAGCATGTGTGTGAGAGAGACACCAGCATGTGAGAGAGAGAGACAACAGCATGTGAGATAGAGAGACAACAGCATGTGTGGGAGGGAGACACCATCATGTGAGAGATCGTCATTGGATGAAGGTTCAAACATCAGAATGACATTTGTATTTTGTCTTCAACCTCCTTCAGGCTGCAGTTGGCGCACACACACACACACACACACACACACACACACACACACACACACACACACACACACACACACACACACACACACACACACTCAAATCACTTCCTCTTGGTCTCTTCTCATTAGTAGTGCTTACACTTTTATTTATCCATCCTTTATTTTCCAATCTCATTCTTTTTTTGTCATCATCACCATTTTTATACCATGGTGATAATTAACAGTAGTATTACTATTGTAATTCATGAATCAAGCTATCTCTCTCTTTCTATGTCTGTACAAACTTTGACTACACAAAAACTCGTCCTGTCAATAAAGCCTTTGACGTTGTTATTGACAGAGAGAAAGAGCAGCGGAAGAGAGAGAGAGAGAAAGGAGAGAGGTGGAAAGAGGAGAGAGGGAGAGGAGAGAGGGAGGGAGGGAGTGGAGAGAGGGGAGAGAGGGAGATAGGAGAGGAGTGAGGGAGATAGGAGAGGAGTGAGGGAGAGGAAGAGGAAGTGTCGGCGGGTGGAAAGGCACGTACCCCTGCTGCGAATCCCAGACTCCCGTCCAGAAAGCGTTTCTGAAGAGGAGAGAGACACGAGACGTCAAACACAAAGGCCAACCTGCCAGTCACACACACACACCAATACAAACACACACACACACAACGACACACAGACAAACAAACACACACACACACACACACACACACACACACACACACACACACAGGTTCGTAGCAGCCTATAAAGGACCCTAGCAGCCTATGAAGGACTCATCCTCACACCTAATGAATCTTTCCAGTGAATGCTGTCTGTCTGCCCTATGTCCTGCTGTGAAACCCAGAGAAGAGATTCTACAGATAGACACTGATAAGGAAATATAAAACTCTGTCTTTAATCAAGTATGAATGTTTTAATCAAGTGCCTTGCATTAATAATTACCTTGTATGAATCATGTGCTTATGTTAGCAGGAACATAACAACATTTTAGTTTTTCTGTGTGTGTGTAACTGACGCCACTTAGTCTGCATATCTGTAAGAGCATGTTTGGACCAGAGGTGATAAGAAGGGTCGAACTGTGCTTGTTTCGACCTGGTGTAAAACTGACATCTGTGCAAGACAGGAAGCATAGTAAGATGACCTCGATCATCAGAGACCCACCACGTGGTTATCCCTGCTGGCAAAGTGTTTTGGCATCAAAGAACACTTACTTTTATCTATATAAACTTTGTGCGATGCGATTAAATTTGCTTCTCTCTCGCCTGCTGCATTGTGAGAGTTCGTGCCTCTCTCTGGCCTGCCCGGACGTAGGTGAGCCTGACAAGCTTCTTGTTGTTGTTAAATAAATATACTTATACTCCGGAGTGCTAATATAACTTGAGTGAATTTTCACCTAACAGGCACCTCTACACACAGTGTTTAGTGGGAACACGCGCACGCACCCGTAGGCGCAGGCACATGCGCAGGCGCAGGCGCGCACACACACACACACACACACACACACACACACACACACACACCATTTAGTGGAGCACTCCTCACCTGGCGGCTGGGGAAGATGAAGACTAAGGCGGCCCCAGCAGCCGTGAGCCCCCAGGTGAAGAGGGTTCCCAACAACGCCTGACTAACCGGACTGTAGCCTGGCAACATCCTGTCCCCTGACCTGGGAGAGAGGGAGAGGGAGAGAGAGAGGGAGAGAGATGGGTGTAGGTTAGACTGTTGTTTGCATGTTGCCCTAGACATCCTGTTAGCACACAGCAACCCAACCCAACCCAACCCAACATAGGCTCAGTAAGCAAACAAGGCTGGAGTGGC
>NC_137925.1:10553124-10555624 GCF_963457725.1 Sprattus sprattus
GAACCAGTTCACCAGCGCCTTCTGCCTGACGGTGATGAGCGTGGACCGCTACCTGGCGCTGAGCGACCCGCTGCGCTTCGCCGGCTGGCGCTCCCCGCGCCGTGCCAAGCTGGTGTCGCTGCTGCTGTGGCTGCTCTCCATGGTGCCCGTGCTGCCCGTGGCCGCACACTTCTCGGTCCGCGGCGGGTTCTGTGCCGTTGACCCGGAGCTGGCCGAGGGGGGCGGCGGCCTGATGTTCCTGTGCTGGGCCTTCGCTCTGGGCCTGGCCCTGCCTCTCTGCATCATGCTGGCCACCTACGGGGCGTTGGCATGGCGACGGCGCGGAGGCCAGGGCGTGGTCACGGAGACCGAGCGTGCGGAGCGCCAGGTGACCATGATGGTAGCCGCGGTAGCGGTGGTGTTTGGCGCGTGCTGGCTGCCGTTCTACCTGCTGAACTTCCTGTCGCTGTGGCTGGGCGAGTGGGCGGAGCAGGCGGGGAGGGCGGAGGCGTTCATCCACGGGTTCGAGGCGGCGGTGCTGCTCTCCTACGCCTGGAGCTGTGCCAACCCCCTGCTCTACGCCTGCCTCTCACACTCCTTCAGACGCCACTTCAGCGCCCTGCTCTGCCCCCGCAAGAACACGCCCAGGAACCCACGCCAGCCAGACACCGAGCACTACGACCTCAACGACAGCGCCCTCTACGGGCCGGACGCAGGGGTGCGGGTGTGAGGACATCTTTACTTCTCTTCCATCTACAAGCTCAAGTCTCGAACTGGGACAAAAACGTCATCAGAATCATCCCTGGAGTGACAGCTGCTGTCCTCTGCTCAACCAATCAGGTAACACGTCCAGGACAGAGGGGCGGTGCCAGGAGGTGGGTGATGACCAATCAGGCGACAGCAGGGTGGAGCCAAAACTGAATGAGAAGGAAGCTCTTTCATGTTGGGGGGGGGGGGGAGGTTGCATAACCTGTCTCCCTCATTAACGTCCGTCCAATCCCCCCCCCCACACACACACACACCAGCAGTTTTAAACAAACTGAGATGATGTCAGTGTTGCCATAGAGACCAGAGCTCTCTGGATTCCAACACAACATGAAATTGACTCGGCTTCACACAGACAGGCAGACAGCAGTGCCTCACTGTGTGTGTGTGTGTGTGTGTGTGTGTGTGTGTGTGTGTGTGTGTGTGTGTGTGTGTGTGTGTGTGTGTGTGACAGCAGGGCCTCACCAGTTATCTGTTATGATGGATGATGTGTGTGTGTGTGTGTGTGTGTGTGTGTGTGTGTGTGTGTGTGTGTGTGTGTGTGTGTGTGTGTGTGTGTGTGTGTGTGTGCATGTGTGTGTCTGACAGCAGGGCCTCACCAGTTAACTCTTTTGATTGATGATTTGATGTTTATCCAAGATAGTCACAGGGTAGAGCTTTATTTCTATAATAGAAATGTTTAGATACAGGTTAGAGGAACAGAATTGATTTAAATATTTACTTTATTCAACTAGCTGCTTGTAGTGTTCACTTGTTTTGATAATCATTGTAGTAATGGTTACAGAATAAACACACACACAGACACACACACACACACACACACACACACACACACACACACTCACACACACACACACACACACACACACACACACACACACACTGAACTGACCAATGACAATGAGGCATTTTAGAACCAATGCACATTAGTGTAGAGTTTACAGAGAAGGAAAGACCACTGCAAATATAAATCACATGTAGACACGACCACTGCAAATATAAATCACATGTAGACATGACCACTGCGAATATAAATCACATGTACCACTGCAAATATAAATCACATGTAGACATGACCACTGCAAATATAAATCACATGTAGACATGACCACTGCAAATATAAATCACATGTAGACATGACCACTGCAAATATAAATCACATGTAGACATGACCACTGCAAATATAAATCACATATTCACTGTAGTACAGTATACTAGACATGACCACTGCAAATATAAATCACATGTTCACTGGTTTGTAGTATAGATATGACCACTGCATATCCGTACTACATGTTCACTGGTGTTTACTGTATAACCACTAAATATATAAATCACATGTTCACTGCAAATATAAATCACGTGTTCACTGGTGTTTAGTATAGACATGACCACTGCATATCCGTACTACATGTTCACTGGTGTTTAGTATAGACATGACCACTGCATATATAAATCACATGTTCACTGGTGTTTAATATAGACATGACCACTGCATATCCGTACTACATGTTCACTGCATATCCGTACTAAATGTTCACTGGTGTTTACTATAGTCATGACCACTGCATATCCGTACTACATGTTCACTGGTGTTTACTTTATAACCACTGGATATATAAATCACATGACCACTGCATATATAAATCACATGTTCACTGGTGTTTAGTATAGACATGACCACTGCATATCCGTACTACATGTTCACTGGTGTTTACTATAGTCATGACCACTGCATATCCATACTACATGTTCA
>NC_137925.1:10560624-10568124 GCF_963457725.1 Sprattus sprattus
CGTAGTTCAAGTGCAATTCAAATTTACAGTAATGTATTGGGTTATCTCAAAGGATGATTTGAATAGAGTATTTTACTGTGAAATAACCCCATACAATGCTGTGAAATCCCGGTATCGTTTTTTTCACAGTAACTTACTGTGTCTACATTGATTTCACAGTAAAGTCTACATTACAACAAGACATTGTGATTATTACAGGTAAAGCCTGTAAAGTAACATTACGATGATTTATTGTGAAATATATCAGTAAAATATTGTAAAACTCTGGTAACATTTTACAGTGCATATACACTTGTGTAACATATAATCACACACACACAGATATATGCACACTGAAACACTCAAAAACACATACACTGATACGCACACTGAAACACACACACACACACACACACATACACACACACACACACACACACACACACACACACACACAGACGGACGGACAGGGTAATGTCCACCGGATGTTTAGGCCAAAAGCACTTATGACTCAACCTCCAACAAGGGCGGTCTCTCTCTTTCTCCTCCTGTGTGTGGGTGCGTGTGTGTGTTTGTGTGTGTGTGTGTGGGTCTCTCTCTCTCTCTTTATCCTCCTGTGTGTGTGTGTGTGTGTGTGTGTGTGTGTGTGTGTGTGTGTCCTCCAACAAGGTCATTTCCAACTTTTAAGGGTGGCGACACAGGACACACACACACACAAACACACACACACGCATGCCGAAGAGGTCGCAGTGAAATGTGTCCTCTGCATGTATCCCACCCTGGGCTGCCCTTCCTCCAGGTCAGCCAGGCGCCCAGGGACCAAGTCCAGTGATCATGTCTGTCTTGGTCAGGGATGGACAGGAGAGTTATCTGTTCTTCTGCATCTTTTACTGCTGGGGTTCTTAGTGCAGGAAACCCCTTGTGAACACGGGCGAGAACATGCAAACTCCACACAGAAAAGCCCGGGAGATAACCCACCTGAGCACTGAAGATCTGGATAGAACCTTCCCCCCAAGAACCAACAGCGCCCAATGACCTTTTTGCTGTGAGGTGGCAGTGCAAGCACCTGAACCATTGTGTGTGTGCGGGCGTGCGTGTGTGTGCGGGCGTGCGTGTGTGTGTGTGTGCGTGTGCATGTGTGTGTCTGTCTCTTCAGCTGTTCAGCTAATGAAATGATTCCCTTTCCCTATGGCAGGCTTCCACGTATCTTGCTGTGATTGCTTTCCATTTCTTCGCCAAGTAATATTTTTAAAATTTGATTTTCCTCAGACTTTTCGAAGTTTTGGTGGATAGGGTATGTTGCTGTGATTTTGGCACTTTCCATTTCTTCGCCAAGTAATATTTTTTAAATTTGATTTTCCTCAGACTTTTCAAAGTTTTGGTGGATCATTTTGAATTTAGGGAAGAATTCATCTCTTATATTTTTTAGAAGGCAACATTCATTTAAAAAGTGGAACTCCCACTCATGCCCAATCACAGGCTTTGGCCAAATGCAATAATTAGCCAAATCACAGGCTTTGACCAAATGCAATAACTAGCCAAGCACAAGGTTTGGAATGGACTTCACACCTGACTGTTTTAGTGTACTGGGTTTCACCACTGGATCCTGGCCATCCATCTCCCTCGCCATCTCCCTTCCCATGACTGTGTGTGTGTGTGTGTGTGTGTGTGTGTGTGTGTGTGTGTGTGTGTGTGTGTTTGTGTTTGTGTGCTTCAATGCTATCTCCTCTCATCATGCCCATAAGTATGTCCAAAGAGGTCCTGCCATTCTCAGCATCAACCCCCCAAATAGAACATCATTTATAAGGGGGCGAGGCGGCCATTGAGAAATGACAGCGTAGTCAAGCGCTTCTAATGGAGATGGATGTCATCTCCCGTGAGAACGGCACCTACCGAGGTCCGGTTTCCCGTTATCTTCTTCCCACAAGCGGGATTATTTTTAAAACTCGTGGGGAGGTGATGCACGAAATAAATGTGTGTGTAAAAGAAACGGACGATGAAAAACCGATGACAGTGTGTGTGGATGTGTAGTCATAAAATACCAACGCTGAGATACGGTCTACTGCCACGCGGACGCAACCGGGCTTGGTGGAGTCCGGTCGTAAAGACGAAGAGGCGGCGCGAGCTCAGCGGGTCGGCAGCTCCATCTACATGCACAGCAGATATCTGCAATCTCACCAACAGCACGCGAGGACCCTCACTCGGACGAATTGGTTATCGTCACCTCACGGACTCGCTCGCGCACCTGACACTATCTCCGGGGAACTTCGGCGTGATGCGTAACAGAACGTTGGAGCGGTCAGTTCTTATTCTGCGTGCCATAAACTTTAAAACAAATCCTTAAATGCGCATCAAGACAAAACACCAGTCAGCCTATGTCGATGGTCGAAGGAAATATTCGGGACTATCTCCCCGTCTGAATGAATGAGTTCTGAGGGTCGTTAACGCAGTGGCACAACAGCCAGACCGCGTGCAGCGGATTCTGTCTTTCGAGTATTGAAACTTCCCAGTTACAGGTAAGCAATCCCACTGCTCCGGTGAAGGATTTTATATTTCTGTAAGTTAACCATTACAATACACTATTTTTTTTCGCATTCACTGTCATTTCTACACTCTTAACAATTATGAGTCTACAATGTAGTATATGTCAGTGTGTGTGGGGAGCAAACTTGACTTTATTAAGTCTATTAGTTAGTTGGGGCCGAGTTTTTAAAAATGAGATTCTCTGATGCAATTATTCTTATTATTGTGAAAGAACTGAACTGGATTGGCATCTTCTTTTCGCCACCTGGTGTGTGTGTGTGTGTGTGTGTGTGTGTGTGTGTGTGTGTGTGTGTGTGTGTGTGTGTGTGTGTGTGTGCACAACCTGATACTCGGCGAGTCCCGATGGCAGACCAGAGTAAATAAGTTCAAACTCAAAATGGGAAGATTAAGTTCATTATCAAACCATCACCTCCTTAAACGGAGGATAATCTGTCCGCCACTAACCTGCCTGTTATGACAGGGGACCGCACGTAAACGATTTAAGCGGGAGCACTGGTCACTCCTCATGCTAATGATGGCGCAGTGCCCGGGGGGGAACAGCTGCCTAGCGAGTTTAAAATGGGACAGAGCGAGCGCTACATTCATTAATACTGGTTAATTACCAGTTTTTCACAAAGCGACACAGATATCTGCCACATTCAGCCAACTGTTTCTACCTCGCGGCTCTTGTTATCCATGTCGCAACACCAAGGACAGCGGGGTCGCGAGATGATCCCAAATTAATGAGCACAGCGCGCGGACAGGAGCTCGAGCGTCGGCGTGATGTCCTGGAGCACACAGCAGGAGAGGCGCGGGGCGCCTGTAAACAGACACAACAGCCTTTCGATCCACACATATTTACAAGCAGAACAGCTTTCATAAAACTGTTTAATCATGACGTCCTCAGGGTTTTAATTAGTCATGAAATTAAATAAACGTGGCTGCGCGTGGGGGGTTTCTGAGAGCACAAATCAATTGAGTCAACACACAGTGAGCGGAGGGGAGCGAGGCACGAGGCCAGTCTCTTAGGGCCAAAGTACCATTGGACCCGAGAAAGTAAACAAGGTGAGAGAAAAGAGCGCTTCAGTTGGAGAGTGCTGATCACAGTTTACACTGTGAGAAATCAGGCACGGGCTTAGCTTAAAATCTTAAAAAACTGTTATAAACTGCATAAATTCGACTTGCTAAATTTGTAAGTAACTCTAACTAATTATTATTCACTAAATGAGCTAAATTAAGAAAGTAATAACAACGTATATAAACATATTTGTTGTGTGAAGTAACTGTATTATGTTCAAGCTTCAGCATTTTTTCATTTGGTAAATTCAACCTTATTTCTTTAATAAAGACAAAGAAAAAAGATCAAAACGAACTCTTGCGAATACTTGATTTTTGTCACTTTGTTTTGAAGTTTTACTTACACACATTTAATTCCATACTAACACACACTTAATTCCATACTAACACACTCTTCATTCCATTCTAACACACACTAAATTCCACACTAATGGAAATTTTATTTGGAGGCTCATCTGAGTGGAAAGGATGCTGGGAGGTGAATGGGGGAGGGGCTACAGATGGGGAACTATATAACTAGCCAATGAGGATTCATCAAACTAACCATTTCACATGGTCCCATTGGAACTGTATAGTTATAAAGCCATGGGTCCCATTTGAACTGTATAGTAATAAAGCCATGGGTCCCATTGGAACTGTAGTAATAAAGCCATGGGTCCCGTTTGAACTGTATAGTTATAAAGCCATGGGTCCCATTGAATCTTAAGCCCTAACCCTGTATAGTTATAAAGCCATTGATGGGGAACTGTATAATTGTATAGTTATAAAGCAATTGATGGGGAACTGTATAATTGTATAGTTATAAAGCCATTGATGGGGAACTGTAACCCTGTATTTATTAAGTGTCCCAGATGCTCTCATACATATCAGGCTGAGATCTGTCAATCAGACTACTACTCCTCCTGCTCCTGGGGCAAGGGGTGGGGTCTGAAATCTGTCAATCAGACTATTACTCCTCCTACTCCTATAACAGGGGGTGGGGTCTAAGATCTGCCAATCAGACTATTACTCCTCCTACTCCTGTAGCAGGGGGTGGGGTCTGAGATCTGCCAAGCAGAAGATTACTCCTCCTACTCCTGGGGCAAGGGGTGGGGTCTGAGATCTGTCAATTAGACTATTACTCCTCCTACTCCTATAACAGGGGGTGGGGTCTGAGATCTGTCAATCAGACTATTACTCCTCCTACTCCTGGAGCAGTGGGTGGGGTCTGAGACCCATCTCATGAGAAGTCCATCTCTCTCATATGCACTTATCGCAATGCATTTTGGGTACCTGTGTTCCAATGTCAATGGACAGATTGACAACGGACACGAATACATTCATTGGTTTGCTTGTTTTTGTTCTTAGGTGGCTGATGGTTCTACTGTGTTCTGTGTAGAGAACTGCTCCATCAGTACCATGAACCCAACCACTGATGACGCGGACCCCTGGCTGCTCCCTCACCCAAACCCAGCCCTGCCCACCCTGGCAGAACCGGACCCGCTGCTCTATGTCGCCTTCTTCTTGGGCAACGAGTCCGAGGTGTCAGTGGCTCCAACCCCAAACGGAACCCAGGCGGCGCCATTCGATAAGAACAGCTCGCCGCTCATCACCTTCCTGTACTTTGCCGTGTGCGCGGTGGGGCTGTGTGGAAACGCGCTGGTCATCTACGTCATCCTGCGCTACGCCAAGATGAAGACGGTCACCAACATCTACATCCTGAACCTGGCGGTGGCGGACGTGCTGGTCATGGTCAGCCTGCCCTTCATCGCCTCCCAGCTGGCGCTGGTGGACTGGCCCTTCGGGGCGACGCTTTGCCGCGTGGTCCTCACGCTCGACTCACTCAACCAGTTCACCAGCATCTTCTGCCTGACGGTGATGAGCATCGACCGCTACCTGGCCGTGGTGCACCCCATCCGCTCCACCCGCTGGCGAAAGCCGACCGTGGCCAAGTGGGTGAGCGTGTGTGTGTGGGGCGCGTCGCTGGTGGTGAACGTGCCGGTGATGGTGTTCAGCGGCCTGAACGCCCGCGGCGACACACACGTGTGCACCATGCTGTGGCCCGAGCCCCAGGACCTCTTCAACACGGCGTTCATCTTCTACACATTCCTGCTGGGCTTCTGCCTCCCACTCGCCGTCATCTGCCTTTGCTACCTGCTCATCGTCGTCAAGGTGATGCCCACTACACAACTCAGTCATGTCAGTCAGAACTATTTACTAAGTGTAATATCAATAAAATATCTCAGTCTGATCAATGAAGTATTAATAATATACCTCAATCTGTGTTCAAATGTTATCACATGTAGACATTTTTGCTGATAAAGAGGGAAACAAGCACAGAAGAAGCTTCATGTTGGCTAAGGGTTAGACAGTGAAAGGTTTAGCTTCATTTTGGCTAAGGGTTAGCTTCATGTTGGCTAAGGGTTAGACAGTGAAAGGTTTAGCTTCATTTTGGCTAAGGTTTAGCTTCATGTTGGCTAAGGTTTAGCTTCATGATGACTAAGGGTTAGCTTCATGTTGGATAAGGGTTAGACAGTGAAAGGTTTAGCTTCATATTGGCTAAGGGTTAGCTTCATGTTGGCTAAGGGTTAGACAGTGGTAGGGTTAGCTTAATTTTGGCTAAGGGTTAGCTTCATGTTGGCTAAGGGTTAGACAGTGAAAGGGTTAGCTTCATTTTGGCATAGGGTTAGCTTCATGTTGGCTAAGGGTTAGCTTCATGTTGGTTAAGGGTTAGACAGTGAAAGGTTTAGTTTCATATTGGCTAAGGGTTAGCTTCATGTTGGCTAAGTGTTAGACAGTGGAAGGGTTGGCTTAAATTTGGCTAAGGGTTAGCTTCATGTTGGCTAAGGGTTAGACAGTCAAAGGGTTAGCTTCATTTTGGCTTAGGGTTAGCTTCATGTTGGCTAAGGGTAAGACAGTGAAAGGGTTAGCTTCATGTTGGCTAAGGGTTAGGGTTAGAATTCAATCTGCTGGGTGACTGTAACAGAACCTGTGTGTGGCCTCCAGGTGAAGTCGTCGGGTATTCGTGCGGGCTCCAGTAGGCGCCGGCTTTCGGAGCGGAGAGTGACGCGGATGGTGTCCATCGTGGTGGTGGTGTTCGTCCTGTGCTGGCTGCCCTTCTACGTGTTCAACGTTACCTCGGTAACTGGCTCCATCAGCACCACGTCGACGCTGAAGAGCACGTTTGAGCTGGTGGTGGCGCTGGCCTATGCCAACTCATGTGCCAACCCCGTGCTCTACGCCTTCCTCTCCGACAACTTCAACAAGAGCTTCCAGAACGTTCTGTGTCTGCGGCGCACCCCCGGCCTCGACGACATCGAGCGCAGTGACAGCCGGCACGAGCGCACTCGCATGGTCAACAATGTCACCATAGAGACACACGGCATGCTGCTCAATGGTGACCTGCAGACCAGCATCTGAGCAGGCACTCCCAAAGGTCGAAGTTCACATGATCGCTGTGATCAGGACCCATCAGGTGTCTTGAAGGTTAGGGTCAGAAGAGACATCTATGGGCCTCTCGTCCTCTACCTCTCTTCCTCTAGCTCTCTCTATCTCTCTCCCTTCCTGTCTCTCCCTCTCACTATATCTCTATCATGCCCTCTCTGTGTGTGCCTCCATCTCTGTCTCTCTCTCTCTCTATCTCTCTCTGACTCTCTCTCTCTGTCTGTCTCTCTCTTCCTCTATCTCTATCTCGGTCTCTCTCTCTCTCTCTGTCTCTCTCTCTGTCTCTGTCTCTCTCTCTCTCTCTCTCTCTGTCGCTCTCTCTATCTCTGTCTCTCTCTCTCTCTCTCTCTCTCTCTCTCTATCTCTCTCTGACTCTCTCTCTGTCTGTCTCTCTCTTCCTCTATCTCTATCTCGGTCTCTCTCTCTCTCTCTGTCGCTCTCTCTGTCTCTGTCTCTCTCTCTCTCTCTCTCTGTCGCTCTCTCTATCTCTGTCTCTCT
>NC_137925.1:10570624-10575624 GCF_963457725.1 Sprattus sprattus
GTTCTTGTGTGTGAATCAGTGGAGGACCCTTCAACTGTTACTAAATGTCTCCCTCTAGTGTTGCCTTTGAAAATTATTTTCATATTGTGCATTTTGACACTTTACCCTGTTGGACTATAAGACACATGATACATACGACACATGATAACTCAAACATGCTTTGTACAGATAAACACAATGTGAATAATTAATGGTCATAATTGTAAAAGATAAACACAATGTGAAGAATTAGGGTAGTAATATTATTATATATAGTATAATAATAATATTTTGGCAATAGTCAGGCAAAAGCCAGTTGCTACACTCCAGCCAATCACCCCTCTGTATACTGCATGACCCTCCTCTCCCAGCCAATCACACCTCTGTATGCTGCATGACCCTCCTCCACATCTGGAGTTAAAGGGCTGTATATATTAACTCTCACACACACACACACACACACACACACACACACACACACACACACACACACACACACACACACACACATACACACTCACACACACACACACACACATCAATATCATGAACAGCTGTAGCTCTCTTAAAGGCAAGCACACTGAACATCTTCACTATAACCAGAATGTCAAAAAAATTCAAATGTTTGAAATATTATGTACCTTCCATCCGTTCTTGGAAAGATCATACTGTGCACTAAACTATCATTCTCTGATCAGACCCAGAGAGAACCTAGAACCACACAGGTCAGTGATCAGACCCAGAGAGAACCTAGGACCACACAGGTCTGTGATCAGACCCAGAGAGAACCTGGGACCAAACAGGTCAGTGATCAGACCCAGAGAGAACCTAGAACCACACAGGTCTCTGATCAGACCCAGAGAGAACCTAGAACCACACAGGTCTGTGATCAGACCCAGAGAGAACCTGGGACCAAACAGGTCAGTGATCAGACCCAGAGAGAACCTAGGACCACACAGGTCTGTGATCAGACCCAGAGAGAACCTAGGACCACACAGGTCTGTGATCAGACCCAGAGAGAACCTGGGACCAAACAGGTCAGTGATCAGACCCAGAGAGAACCTAGAACCACACAGGTCTCTGATCAGACCCAGAGAGAACCTAGAACCACACAGGTCTGTGATCAGACCCAGAGAGAACCTGGGACCAAACAGGTCAGTGATCAGACCCAGAGAGAACCTAGAACCACACAGGTCTCTGATCAGACCCAGAGAGAACCTGGGACCAAACAGGTCTGTGATTAGGCCCAGGGAGAACCTGCAACATAACCAGCATATGAGAAACAGCAGCACTGTAGTCAAGTGTGTGTGTGTGTGAGTGTGTGTGTGTCGATTGCGTGTGTGTGTCGAGTGCGTGTGTGTGTCGAGTGTGTGTGTGTGTGCAGAGTGCGTGTGTGTGTGTGTCAAGTGCGTGTGGATGTGTGTGTCGAGTGCCTGTGTGTGTCGAGTGGGTGAGTGTGTGAGTGGGAGTGTGTGTGTGTGGAGTGCGTGTGTGTCGAGTGCGCGCGTGTGTGTGTGTCGAATACGAGTGTGTGTCGAGTGCGTCTGTGTGTGTGTGTCGAGTGTGTGTGTGTGTGTGTCAAGTGCGTGTGTGTGTGTCAAGTGCGTGTGTGTCGCAAGTGCGTTTGTGTGTCGAGTGTCTGTGTGTGTGTGTGTGTTTGTGTCGAGTGTGTGTGTGTGTGTCGAGTGCGCACGGGCGTGCGCGCGTGTGTGTGTGTGTGTGTGTGGAGTGTGTGTGTGTGGAGTGTGTGTGTCGTGTGCACGTGTGTGTGTGTCGAGTGCGTGTGTGTGTGTGTGTGTGTGTCGAGTGCGTGTGTGTGTGTGTGTGTGTGTGTGTGTGTGTGTGTTTGTGTTTTCTGGAGTTTCCTGCTCTCTGTTCTGAGCCTCTTCTAATCCCTAGAGTCATCAGATATTCCACGACTACCAGTTTCTACATGACGGCTACTTTCAGATTACTACACACTCAACAGGTGCAGTGTGTGTGTGTGTGTGTGTGTGTGTGTGTGTGTGTGTGTGTGTTGTCTACTAGTTTCTACATGCTGGCTACTTTAAACTTCGAACAAGTAAGTGTGTGTGTGAGGGGCTGTGTGTGTGCAATACATTTGTAAATTATAGTTTCACTGTTGGCCTGTGGCTAAGTGTCTTGACTACATCTGTTTCCTGTGAGTGTGTGAGTGTGTGTGTGTGTGTATGTGTATGTGTATGTGTATGTGTGCGTGTGTGTGTGTGTGTGTGTGTGTGTGTGTGTGTGTGTGTGTGTGTGTGTGTGTGTGTGTGTGTGTGTGTGTGAGTGTGGGTGTAAGTGTGTGTGTGTGAGTGTGTGTGTGAGAGGATTGTTAATGCTCCACCCTAACCATTCTACAAAACGGGTGCTATTTGAGTCCACAGCATTTCATGAGCTTCAAAATATGTAAAAAATAGTCAAAATGTGTTCCAAAAGTTCAAGGTTGTTAACGGTAGTGTTTTTAATTACATAATTAATGTTTTTGCAAAACTAAAACATACACTTATTAGTTTTATTATTATTAGTAAGGATATGGCTGTTTTGCCATGTCCGCAATGACCAACATGGACTTTGCATTAACCTATTTAGCTTTTTATTTCTAAACAAAACCTTTATTATACTAAGGAATAGAGTTATGCCCCTGACACTATAAAATATATTTATTCAAAATAAATCATTATTATTTGCAAAAGAAGTCATTATTTGTGCATGTCCCCCATATTGTCCCATAACCCCGTAACACTTACAGTTGCTGCCTATTATGAATGCACTGTTGGTGGATTTATTCCATGCATATCTACATAAATTCAAAAGACACACTTTTAACATAGTTCAGCAGTACTCTTACTGCAGAAAGTAAAACAAAAACTGTCAAAAGAAGAGGCAATCATATACATTGACTTTTCTAAAATAACACATGCAAGTACAGCTCAGAGATCCAGTCTGTTCGCTTTGGCGCCTCACAAAATCAAGCTACACTACACACTGGTGTGCTTTACCTAGGTGGGAACAAAGAGGTCGTGCCCTTCTGCTCAGTATCACCCTACAAACAAAAGGGGACCCCAGCTATAAGGGAACACATGGCTCCAGTGCTGGATTATGTGCAAACTACTAACCCTTCAAGTGTCTTTTGTCCACTTTCTCAATGATGGGCCATGCCAGCAATATACAAACAGAAAGGGAATCTTTACCTTTTCAGCAATAAGCTTTCAAGAAGAGGCCTGAAAGGTGGTACATGGCCATTTTTTTTTTAAGCCAGTCATGGCAAGGGGGCCCCTGATGGCGTGGGAGGAGGCTTGAAAAGAACGGTGGACAAGTTGGTCAACACCGGCCGTGACATCCCTGATGCACATGAGTTGTTCCAGGCCCTCTCAGACACACCTACAAGCATCGAGTTGTTCTATATTCCGGCGGAAGCTGTGGAACACGCAGTGCAGCAGATGCAAACTCAGATTCCCCCGGTGCCATCTATTAAGGTGCTGACAGTCATTCCAGGCGAGGTCCTCTATCATTTTACATTTACATTTACATTTAGTCATTTAGCAGACGCTTTTGTCCGAAGCGACATACAAGGGGGAGAACAGTCAAGCTAAGAGCAATAAACCTGGTGTAACAATAAATACTGCTTTTTTTCTCCAAGAAATAGAAAACGACATAGAAAGAAAAGGAAGTGCGGGACTGTCACTGCTTAAGTGCAAGTTTAGCCAAGGTGAGGTGAGCTACATGTACTCCACCAAAAAGCAGCTGAACTGTCAATGCTTTAATAGGAGCCATTTGAGTATTCAGTTGATATTTCAGTTTGTGTGACTGTATTATTATTAGTGATTTGATTTGGATTGAATTATCCCGAATTAGTAAGTTGTAATTGTTTCTGAGTGTGTGCACCCTATAGGTCAGACATTAATTGGCATTAGGATCCGGCCTGCCCATATCATCATCATTGACCGTGACCGGGAAACGTGACCGGGAAGCGTGGCCGTGAAACGTGCAGAGCTTTGAACCGAGCTGAACCTCATTAGAACGAAACAAAGAAATACAAGCAAAGACTTTATTGCTTTAATTTACTTTTGATGTACGAAATAAAACGGAATTAAATTCATTATATCCGCTTCTCCTGGACTCACACGTCAAGATATACAATCACCGGAACTCCAAGAAGTGTTCAAACACATTTGCAAGATTTCGCCACTACAAATACACTGCACTTCAGCGTTCACAAGCTTGCCCCAAATGCCCCAAATGTGCCAGTGGAGAGAGAGGTGGAGAGAGAAGGCAGTGATTGGGAGAGTAGAAATGTCATCGGGACGTGGTGTGTGATCAAATATGACGGTCACCTGTGAACACAAATGAAACCATGCACAGGTGAAATGCTTGCACAAAGGCAGTAACAACAAATTCTTTTGGCCTATCAATAACGACATCCTCTGGTACCTGTTTGATGATGTGCTGGGAATTATTCAACTACCACAGCCTGTGACATCCCGTCACGTTGGAACCTAAAAGGATGTATGGAAGCGGCTTACCGCAACACTGCCGTGATCCAGTGAGATTCTCGTGCACAGATACATTTTGTGAGAAATACTTTTCGCTAAATAACTAATAGATCGGAACAAATGTGTATGTATGTTTCTCTTTGAATTTCTTCTGATGACTTTACTTGAAAAAAGAGTTCTGAGTTAATAAATGTTTATTTGAATTGATGTTCCAGTGTGGTCATCAACTGTTGATAAACTAATGACAATGAGATTGTCTTGTCAAATTGATTGTCAAATTCTTGAATGTATCCCTACAGTCCTGTTGACTAGCATAATTTGCACTTTTATGTGTTGTTTTATTAAATACCCTTATATATAATTTGGATATTGCATTATTATGTCATCCCATGTTCACATCTATACTCAAAATGAATAATGTTGTTAGTAATAAAACATGAAAATACATAGGAATAGTCAGAGTGAACCACCCCGTAACATGACTTACCACCCCATTACAGTGACGTTTTTATAAAATAAAAATAA
>NC_137925.1:10580624-10583124 GCF_963457725.1 Sprattus sprattus
CACATTCAGTGGAAATCTAATAATCATGATTTCATCACACTTGACCGGTTTTACCTGTAGACACGCGTGCTGCTCTCTGGAAAAGTCTGTCCGGTGAGCGGAGTGGTTTTGGCGATGTCCAGCAGCTGCCGGGAGGGCGAGTTCTGGGATGGGCTCATGCGGGAGTGCATGCCCTGTGAGATGGTGTGTCATCAAGCTCACGTGCCCGTGCGCTGCACCGATTACTGTGGTGAGTGCTGCTCATGTATGTTTATGTGATGTTCAGTTAACAACAACAACAACAGTGTAGCTTTTTACACCTGGCAAACACGCACAGACACACACACACACACACACACACACACACACACACACACACACACACACCACCCAAACACACACACCTGGCAAACCATTCAAATGCATTTTGGGGGATAGTGCTTGACCACATGAAAGTACAGCAGTAAATGCATTGTGACCGCATTGAACACAAATGTAAATGCAATTGCAGTCTCAATACACACACAACAGCTATGTCAACACACACACAACAGCTACTGTATGTGGGCATAAGGGTTAGGGTTAGTGGGCAGAAGTATGTCATTGAGTGTGACTATTCCAAACCAGCAATGTTTTAAAAAGCAAGCAAACTCTCTCTCTCACACACACACACACACACACACACACACACACACACACACACCTTAAGGTGAGTCAGAACACACACACACATACACACCTGAGGGTAAGTCAGAACACACACACACACACACACACACACACCTGACGGTGAGTCAGAACACAAACACACAGTTGAGGATAAGTCCAAACACACACACACCTGAAGATGATTCAGAACACACACACACACACCTGAAGGTGAGTCAGAACACACACACACACACACCTGAAGGTGAGTCAGAACATACACACACACACAAGGGTAAGTCAGAACACAAACACACACACACACCTGAAGGTGAGTCAAAACACACACACACCTGAAGGTGAGTCAGAACACACACACACTTGAGGGTAAGTCTAAACACACACACACACACACACACCTGAGGGTGAGTCCAAACACACACAGACAGACACACACACAGAGACACACACACACATACACACATACTCACAAACACACACACACTTGAAGGTGAGTCCGAACACACACAAACACACACCTGAGGGGGAGTCAAAAAACACACACACACACCTGATTGTGTCTCGGCTACATGTCTCTTCTGTTCCTCCTCATCAGTGTCTTCCCGTTGCCGGGCGACCGCAGATCACTTCTACGATCAGCTGCTGAAGAAGTGTTTGTCGTGTGCGCTGGTGTGTGGAACACACCCACCTGAGTGTGTGAGGCAGTGCCATGGTGAGTCCTAACACACACACACACTCTCTCACACACACACACACACACACACTCAGACACACACTCACACACACAGACACATACACTCACACTCACAGACACACACACTCCCAGACACACATACACACACTCAGATACACACACTCACACACACACTCAGACACACACAATCACACACACACACACACACACACACACACACACACACACACTCACACTCACACTCACAGACGCCCATACGCACACTCAGACACACACACTCACAAATGTATGAGCCAGTCCCGGGGTGAACGCACGAGCACACACATACATAAACACACACACTCCTGAGATAGTGCCATAAACATCTCCCCCTCTCTCTTGTGCGTGTGCGTGCGTGCGTGTGTGTGTGTGTGTGTGTGTGTGTATGTTCCACTGCCGTCTGCAGCCCAGGCCCCAACAGTGAGTGATCTCAGGCCACCGGTGGTGGCTGCAGTACCAGTGTGGTCCAGCAGAGGGAGTGCTGTGCTGGTGTTGTCTCTGCTGGGTGTGTGTGTGCTGCTGCTGGCCTGCTCCATCTGCCTCGCCCTGCTGCTGCACAGGAGAAACTCAGACCGCAGGGGGCAGCAGAGAGCACAGCAGCAGCTCACACGACAGCGCAAGCAGAAAGCCCAGGATGTTGAAGGTATACGCACGCGCACACACACACACACACACACACACACACACACACACACAAGTACAATCATATACAAACACACACACTAGTACACTCGTACACACACACGTAACTCACTCCTCTCAATCTTTCAACTGTTCCAAATCTCAGGTGTGACATGCATGTACTCTGTGTGTGTGTGTGTGTGTGTGTATGAGGTCAGGACTTAGGAGTTGTTAAGATGTGAGTGTGTAGATTAAAGTTGGTGCTGAAGAACTCAGGCGTGTTTGCTCTGTGTGTGTGTGAGTGTGTCTGTAGGTCAGAAGTGGCATTGGGCCACTGAGACATGCGTTCATTACTCTGTGTGTGTGTGTAGGTCAGAAGTGGCATTGGGCCACTGAGACGTGCGTTCATTGCTTCCCGAGGTCAGAGGAAGGAACACCCGCTCCTCACCGATTGGCTGAATCACAGAGCCCACCCACTCCTCACCGATTGGCTGAATC
>NC_137925.1:10591994-10611994 GCF_963457725.1 Sprattus sprattus
CACACACTGATCAGCACTCTCAACAGACGGACACACGCGCACACACACATGCAGACACACACACTGATCATCACTCTCAACAGACAGACAGACACACACACACACACACACACCCTGATCACCACTCTCAACAGACGGACACACACACACACACCCTGATCACCACTCTCAACAGACGGACACACACACTGATCACCACTCTCCACAGACGGACACACACACACACACACACACACACACACACACACACACACACACACACACACACACTGATCATCACTCACCACGGACAGTTTCGTATTATAACTAATTGACAATATGTCTGATAAGAAGTTGTCAAAAGAAGTCCTGTTCAGATCTTTATGTTGAAGGAACTTACACAATAGTTTTGTGTTTGGCATTACACCATCTCGTCTGGTGCTATTGCAAATGCCAAAGGGGAAAGTGCTTTATCATCAAGTGGCAGCACAATGGATACACACACACACACACACACACACACACAGTACAATGGACAGGGTTAGGGTTTATTATCAAGCATGAGTTACAATGGACATTGAAACTCTAATAAGGCAATGATCAGCGTCATAGTAAGCATTCCAGTAGAGTTACAGACAGACAGACAGACTACTGGAGTTGGACAGACAGGTAGTTTTGACGTCTTTCTTCATTCATGCAGTTATACTTTATTCATTTTCCACCGACCCTTTACTCTCACACACACAAACACACACACACACACACACACACACACACACACACACACACACACACCACCAGTCGGGTGCCGATTGAAATCCACTGGTGGACTTGCTATCTGGGGTACAAAATAGTGTTGGGGGTTACCAAGGTTACCTGAGACCGATTTGCTACCTGAGTGTGCAGGAATAATTTACATTCAGATCTCTGGTACAACTGACACTTAGTTGCCACATCCAACAATAAAGACGAGTAAACGATCTGTCAGAGGTTTCACACACACACACACACACACACACACACACACTGGTGAGCCAATCAGAGTGATCTCTCGCACTGATGAGCTGGGGTTCCGACTACAGACACTAAAACTAGGGGCCCCAGACGCTCGCCAACATGTGTGTCACAGTATTTACACACACACACACACTGAGACCAGACCCCTCCACACACACAGACACACACACACACACACACACACACTGAGGCCAGACCCCTTCACACACACACTGCCCTCAAAACCAGATCCCTCTAAAAACACACACAGCCTATATGACCAAACTCCTCACACACACACACACACACACACACAAAGACCCCTCTAAACACACACACGCCCCTCTACCGGACTGCCAGTATACACATTCAGCCTGCAAGCTCCACAGCCGAAATCCCTGTGACAGCACCGAGTCCTTCCCAGCTGTTGACCGGTGCTGCAGTGCAGTAGGTGGACGCAAAGCTGGTTTTAGGCAGCTGATGCGCGCCCATGAGATCCGGTCAAATCGCAGCAGCCGGAGTGTCCCCACGGTCGGCTACCGGTACACACATAATACGGTTGGGCATGATCGGCTAGTGTCAACAAAGGAGGTAGCTGGCCAAAACATGATCATTGTGCATGCCAATAACACCTCGCCACTGGAGGGTGTCACTGACATCCTACGAGCAACTCTATACCCAGCCTGTCAAGTGTGTGTGTGTGTGTGTGTGTGTGTGTGTGTGTGTGTGTGTGTGTGTGTGTGTGTGTGTGTGTGCGTATGCAACTGTATACCCAGCCTGTCAAGTGAGCGGGGGAGCAGGCGAGCTGCAGGAGGATGCTTGAAAGTCGACATGCAGAATACACGACCGAGAATCACCACCCCACACACACCACCTCACATGCAACAACTGGCTGTCATGATGCGTCTCAGTACGGCTACATCTGTTACCTTTCGTTTCCTGGTCTCGGGCGTCCCGCTCCACACAAAGCACTGGTAGATCACGCGCATGTTCTGCCTCCAGTTGTCCACCTTAAATGCGCTCACGTGCGAGCACCCCGCTGGACTCATGACGGAAGCGGCATCCAGTTCTAGACGTTTACTGACCAAACGTGCCTTACCGAGGCGAGCAGAATAACCCACTGAGTGTTCCGATTCGGTTGGCTGTGAGGGTAGCCACGGGCCGAGGGAGAATGTGTTCGGAACACATCAAGGCAATCCTCCGATTGTCTAACAGTTACTGTTCCAGAGACACAGCTTCTCTGCAAAAGATCAACATTAAAACGTCAGGCCTCCCTCTGTATGCTTCGGCAATAATGTATGTCCAACTCGATTACTTTAGTGGACGGTAATGGAATTCAACAAAGTACCATAGGCAACGCAATCGGTATAAAAGCGTGCTCTCATAGGCCAAAACACAGGCTAGTTCGTCTAGGCGGTTAGATTTCATTTCTGGCGTTTCCTGTTGACGTCCCACCTACTATCAGAAATACCATGCTGTGATTGGTAGTGAAAGGAGCCTGTCTTAATTGAAAGCAAGCATTCACCAGAGGAAGGCTACCAATTGGCCACAAGAGAAACGTCGGAAGAGAGGGCAAGAGCTTTCATTCCAACTTGTCAATGAGATCCAAAGAAACATATTGGCCACGGGACTTTTATTGCCTTTAATGCGTTTGCAAAACACCAGCTGCATGTGTGCTAATTACATTAATTAAGTTGTATCTTTCTGAGCGCAATACACGTTGTTCAGGTATCAATTAGTTTCTTTGGACTCCAAAATCATCTAAGATAAGGCTTGGATGTATGGGGTTGCCATAGCGGGTTGCAGAGTTGTTTACAGTCCAAGCTGTATGAGACGTCACTTCCGATGTTGATACAAAATAAACATACACTACAGACAAAAATATGTTTTTTAAATGAATCTAAAAATGAAATTAGTACCTTTTCGCCAAGTACATTTTTCATGAGCATAACAAAAACATTTTCGTTTTAGACATGTCCGGTGTCTTTGGGGGCGTCTCCTAGCAAAAGGCGGTGTTATGGTCACGTGGAACATTAGTTGCGGGAAAACTGAAATAGCTTCATCTTGAGATCTCAACTATTACACTGTGGTTTACCAGCCTTCTTGTGCACAGTCCTGTGTGGTTACTGCGACATTTAAAGGTACGTTTAATAAAAGGCCACTTCTACATTGTTGCAAGGATGCGCAATCAATGTTGTCTTATTAACCGCGTAATTGACCTGCTTCATTAGCTAGCTAAAGTTTCGTGAACATTGACCGTGCAGGGTAGCATTAACTAATATAGAACCAACGCAAGATGTGATCATAACGAATAGCGATTCTAATTGAATGTGTTGATCGGGTGGACATATTTTACTTTGTGTAGATGTCTGTGTATGGTAAAATACGTGTCAACCCCACCAACCTTACCTGAAAACTGTTCAGATGAACTAGCCAGTGCCATTGGCTATAGCAGGATACCGGCTGACTCTTGGGTATCGTATGTGACGGTAGCAAATGGCTATCTCACAAAACACAACCCCTTTCCCCGACCTGAAATCATCTGTCATTCTATCATTTGTCCTGTCTGAAGTAGTACATTAGGTCATTTCTAGTTTAGACTCCAAGTTTAGCTTGTGAACTGTCAAAACATGTAGAGAAACGAAAGTTAAACTGAGATGACAGCTCGCGACGTGATTTCTACTGGAACGTCTCACGTTGGTCCTCTCGGTGAAATGCTTCATCGTCCACAAAGTGTGTCACAGCACCGACTGTTATAATATGCAGTTAATACCTCACTCAGGTGCGACATTGGGGGATGACTTGACGGCCTCTCGTAAACAGCTCTTCTGCATCTCTTTGCACCATTTTAACCGATTCTTCAAAAATACACGCACATACAAAATACGTACACACGCACACATATATGAGCATAGCCTAAATTGACTAATATACAGAAAATGTAGTTCGAATAGTTAAACAATGTAATGCAATTCATAAATAAATGTTACGCCATTCACAAATGTATACGCTGTTACATTAATTTAAAGGCTAAGGAACGTTAATCACAAACCACTCGCGATTTGTGAACATCCCTGCATTCATTTGTGCATTTTCGAAAGTTTCCTGACGCGACGTGATTCACAAATGACTCTTTTTCCCAAAAGGACATTCTCAGATGTCTCTTACAATTTCATCCAATCACATACACGCAAGTTCGAGGGCATGATTGAATGTGACCACACTGCGTCACATCTGCGCAGGGTCCATAACAGGCATCTGCTTACCACTGATTACACGAAGAGGAATCCATGGTCAATGGCGTTTGGTAGCTGCCCACCAAGTGGGAATATAACGTGTTTATTTTGTTAAGCTTGTTATACGTGATTGAACATGCTTGGACTACGAATATTTAAAATGTCCTAAATTTCCCTCGGGATTAATAAAGTATCCATCTATCTATCTATTTGAAAGAGTGACCAACATCTGACCTTCCATCCCGAGCAGGATGCTTTTCTGTAGCAGAGCAGCTGCTGAGGGCACTCTAGACCGCAGGGTTCTACTGGACTAACCCAGCAGTACCGGTTGCTATGGTAACCAAGCCGCTGGATACTACTGGACTAACCCAGCAGAACCGGTTGCTAGGTTACCAAGCCGCTGGGTACAACTGGACTAACCCAGCAGAACCAGTTGCTATGGTAACCAAGCCGCTGGGTACTACTGGACTAACCCAGCAGAACCGGTTGCTATGGTAACCAAGCCACTTGGTGAAGTGGACCTACAATGCTGTGTGAACCGTTTCCAGACAGATGGGTTTATTTCAAATCATTGTAAGAAATGATAGAGGTTTCTTTGTTTCTGATGCAGCAATCTTTATTCCAATAATGTGCAGTGACGAAGCAGCCTTACTCCGGATTCAGCGGTGTAGGACTGAATAACAAGCATCCACAATTCTAGGCATATATACTGTTTTAAGACTACTCCTAGGCCTCCAATGTAAATGAGCTAGGCTTGTAATGCAAACAGGTCTTGCAACCTTTTGTGTTGTATATGATAATCTGGTTTCTCTGTCTGAGATGGTTCTCAATGGCTTCCCCCATTCCCATACTATGATTAATTGCAGTCACTCACACCTCAGTTTGCTTCCTGACCCCAGGTGTCTGAGGAAATCCAGTGTGGGGCCTTTTCCTTTGTGACCATGATAAGATAACCATTTTGGGTATTCCGCTGGCCAACTTCTGGTGGTCACAGCAGCTGCTTGATCATGGATCTTACACCATATACTAGTTCATGTTCAAACACAATGCTTTGTCTGTACAAACTTTTCAAGCTATTTTGAAAGTCACACCTTCTTCTACCAGCTCAATTTCTTTTCTAATGTGTCCCCTGCTGTCATGGTAACTGTGTCCAGGGTGATGGCCGGCCCCCAAGCAGGAGACGTGAAGCAGCGCATCTCGGCCATCTGGGAGAACCTGCAGTGCCCCATATGGTGAGTCATGACTCAACTTCACAACCATAGTCACTTAGATAAGACCCAGGTCACTATAAACCATTGCCACTTAGATAAGACCCAGGTCACTGTAAACCATTGTCACTTAGATAAGACCCAGGTCACTGTAAACCATTGCCACTTAGATAAGACCCAGGTCACTGTAAACCATTGTCACTTAGATAAGACGCAGGTCACTGTAAACCATAGTCACTAAGATAAGACCCAAGTCACTGTAAATATGACCGAGAGAGATAGTGTATGTGTGTGTTTTCTCTAAGGTCTCTCCTCACATTTTGTCCCTACAGTTTGGATCTGATGAGCATGCCTGTGACCACGAAGTGTGATCACCAGTTCTGCAAGTAAGCCCTGTGTGTTAGTGTGGGGGGTGTGTGTGTGTGGGGGGGGGTTCCCCCTCTGGGTTCTGCTCTCTAGTTCCCCCTCTGGGTTCTGCTCTCTAGTTCCGCCTCTGGGTTCTGCTCTCTAGCCCCCCCTCTGGGTTCTGCTCTCTAGTTCCACCTCTGGGTTCTGCTCTCTAGTTCCCTCTCTGGGTTCTGCTCTCTAGTTCCGCCTCTGGGTTCTGCTCTCTAGCCCCCCCTCTGGGTTCTGCTCTCTAGTTCCACCTCTGGGTTCTGCTCTCTAGTTCCCGCTCTGGGTTCTGCTCTCTAGTTCCACCTCTGGGTTCTGCTCTCTAGTTCCACCTCTGGGTTCTGCTCTCTAGTTCCCCCTCTGGGTTCTGCTCTCTAGTTCCCCCTCTGGGTTTTGCTCTCTAGTTCCCCCTCTGGGTTTTGCTCTCTAGTTCCCCCTCTGGGTTCTGCTCTCTAGTTCCCCCTCTGGTCTCAGCACTCTCACTTTTGTTCCTGGTCTTCAGGTTCTGCATGCAGAAGCTCCTGGACAGAAGCCGACGTCGGGAAGCAAACTGTCCAGTCTGTAAAACCAAAGTCACCAAACGGTAAGATACCTGACTACTGTAAACATGTAAACATCAGTCTACACTGAGATACCTGACTACTGTAAACACTATGGTGAATAACTGTGTGCTTGGTTATATGTGTTTATGACTGTACTGGGTTCTGTTGTAGGAGTCTTCAGGAGAGCACAGCGTTCCAAAGGCTGGTTTCTGAACTGCAGAAACTGGTGGAGGCCTACGAGTATGACACCTGCACTAACTGTGAGTGGTAGGGTTATGACACCTTCTCTAGATAGACGGTATAGTGGTCAAGTGGGGAATACAAACGGCAGCGATTGTTTTTCCCTGTGTGTCTCTGGGTTAGGGTCTGTTTCGTGTCTCCTGTCTGTGTCTCTGTGTCTCACTCACTATCTTGTCTCCCTGCTCTCTTCAGATTTCACTGGTTTGGAGCAGAGAAGGAAACCTGGCAGGTGAGGTCATCTAAAGATGAAACTGGTTAGTGGGCAAGGGCGGAGCATCTAAGTACTAAACCAATCAGTGGAGGGCTGGGGGCGGAGCATCTAAGTAATAAACCAATCAGTGGAGGGCTGGGTGGAACACCTAAAGACAGAACCAGTCAGTGGAAGACTAGAGGTGGTGTTGCAGGGTTCATCAAAGGAATGTTACCGCTAGTCTTTGATCTCTACAATATCATCTTTAGTCTTAGTGCTGTACGAGACTCTTAGGATCTCTGGTCTAAGTGCTGCATGAGTCTTTGATGGTCTCTTGTCTTAGTGCTCTGTGCGTCTCTTATGACCTCCTATGAGTGCTCTATGATCTCCAGTTGTATGTGAATAGAAATGCTACACCTGTTAGTTAATGTGGGTGAGTTACTCTGCTCTTCTTCTGTGGTATGGAGTGATGGGGTCAGTGGGTTACTCTGCTCTTCTTCTGTGGTTGGAGTTATGAGGTCAGGCAGCAGACTGAGGAGTTTGTGGACATGGAGACCCCAGAGCCTGATGGGATACGTGGAGCTGATGGGAGCGCACCATCAATGACGTCATCTCGAGCAGGTGAGCTTCTGCAGGAAGAACTTACAGGTGAGCTGCTGCAGGTAAAACTACAAGTGAGCTGCTTCAGGTAAAACTACAAGTTAGCTGCTGCAGATAGACCTTACAGATGTGCTGCTTCAGGTAAAACTGCAAGTTAGCTGCTGCAGGTAGACCTTACAGGCGAGCTGCTGCAGGTGAAACTGCAAGTGAGCTGCTTCAGGTAAAACTGGAAGTGAGCTGCTGCAGGTAGAGTTTATGGGTGAGCGGCTGCAGGTAGACCTACAGGTGAGGGCATATGGCCTAAGTGTTGCAGGTATAGCTATCGGTGAAATGCTGCAGGAAATCAGACAGGTGAGATATTGTGTGTAAGACAGGTGAGATGTACACAGTGTAGGTAAGCCAGGTGAAATGTTTGACACAGAGGTGAGATGTTGTGGGTAAGGCACTTGTTGGGGTCGTTTTTGCACATCAATTGGTTTCTGTTATGGATGATGGTATTAATTGATTGATTGATTGTTGTAGCTAAGGATGCCTTTGCCCAGCTGATGGACCTCGGAGAGTCCTGCTCTGCTACTTCAGACAGTGGCCTCGGACATCTGCCTGAAGCCTCCAAAGCAGAAATTCTACGCTCATCTGTACACAAAGATGATGACTTTTCCACGCCTGCAGTAAGAGAAGATGATCTACCCTCAGAGACGGTTGACCTGCCCCTGCTGGTCGAGGGAGGACAAGACCAATCCGTGGCAGCTGAGGATGCCCTCCTCTCCTCCTCCAGGCCTCGCCAGCAGTCTGCTGCGGCAGAGAAGGCTGGGTCGCCTGCGGAGCCAGAGAGGGTTGTGGTCCACGCCAAGAGACAGACCAGGTCTTCACGGATTCTGGTTGCCAAGCATCACTCTGGTGATGAAGAAGAAAAGGTGGTTCTCCGCAGGTCCAGTCGAACAAACAGGACGTTGGGCCTGGATGTGGATCGGATCGTGGACGGCAGGCAGAAGAGGAGCCTGGAAAAGGTCTCAGAATGGTTGCTGAGGTTTCCCACAGAAGGACCAATCGCTGACGACCAGGAGAAGCAGCAGAGCACCAACCTGAGGCAAGACAACCAGCCAGAGAATGAGCACATGCTCGGAGGGAGCAGCTCTTCTTCATACGCAGATACAGATAGCCTAGCCAATCAGATGATGGAGAGGCCAGCCAATCACATGATGGACAGGCCAGCCAATCAGAATGAGAAGAGCGGGAGGGCACTGGAAGAGCAGGTGTTTGGGGCAGTGTACAGTAGGGGCCGCAAGTCAAGCGGAGTGCAGTGGAAGAGTAGAGCCTCGCTTGACTTGAGGGCAGCAGGAATCCTTCCTGATCCAGAACAGGGTCGAACAGAGATCTCTGCTGTACCAGAGCAGGATCCACTTGAGATCTCTGCTGCACCAGATCGGGATCCATCGGAGATCTCTACTGTACCAGATCGGGATCCACTTGAGATCTCTTCTGTACCAGATCGGGATCCATCGGAGATCTCTGCTGCACCAGATCCCAGAGGAGCCCCAGAGGACCCAGAACTGCAGGCCCAGGGAGAGAAGCTCAAGAGGAAGCGCCGGTCTAGCGCCCTGACGCCGGCTGACTTCATCAAGAGGCCCTGTCTGGTAGCAGAGCCAGAGCCTGAACCTGAGCCGGTGCTGGAGGAGTCTGCTGCCCAGGACCCAGATGGGTCGGGCCCAAACACACTTGGAAGTATCCCTGGTGAAGAAGAACCCGAACTCGGATCAGACCCAAAGCAGCGCCTCCCTGAGGCCAGGAGTCAGGATGGTGAGCGCTCGGCGAGCGACGGGTCTGCGTTCGAAGTGAACACAAGAACGAGGAAACAGCAGACACGCAAAGCAAAGATGCAGGGCACCTGGACAGACCTGGACAGTGCCCTGACCTCAGACGTGCAGGGGAGACACCCCAAGAGGGACACCAGAAGCAAGAGGACGCAGAGGGACGAGAAGACAGACGAGAGGATGCCGCTGAAGGCCACCCGGGCACTGATGCTGGTCAGCGCGGGGGGAGAACACCGCCCCCTAGAAGTGCAGGCAAGTCGGGTGCCACAGCGGAACGCAGAGGCCCAGATCGAGAGCTACCCCAGCAGCTGGGAGGCGCTGAGCCCCGTCCCCCGGGTGACCCGGCGGAGCAGGAGGCTCTTGGACTTCACTGAGGAGGTGCAGGGCGTCCCCAGGAGCACCAGGGCTGTGGGAGCACCGGCAGGAGATCCAGACCACAGCAACGCAGATGAGGTGCAGGGTGTGACAAGAAGGACCAGAGCTGCCATAGCTAAAGCACTGACAACAGACCGCACCAGTCCAGACCACAGCCATCCAGACCGCACCAGTCCAGATCACAGCCATCCAGACCGCACCAGTCCAGATCACAGCCATCCAGACCGCACCAGTCCAGATCACAGCCATCCAGACCGCTACAGTCCAGATCACAGCCATCCAGACCGCACCAGTCCAGATCACAGCCATCCAGACCGCACCAGTCACACCAGTGGGAAGGCTGAGGCGGTAACACCAGGTCACAGCAGTGCGAATTTCGCAGAAGAGGTGCAGAATGAACCGATGAGAACAAGAGACGCAAGAGCCACAGTATCGATAGAACGGCACTCTAACACTGGGCACCCTACAGACGACATGGATCATGGGGACAGAACCGGAGTGTCCCGCTCGCCACAGAACCAACCTGGCCCGGCTCCGAGACGGAATGGGTGTGTGTGTGAGCGCGAGATAGACGACATAGAGGAAATGGAGGTGGTGGGAGAATCAGCCCTGAGCGAGGCGAGAGACGAGACGCAGTTGGCCGCAGTTGTTCCGCACACACAGACCCCTACCCCCACCCCGAGACCCACCCCAGCGGCGGTCCAGTTGAGCTCTGGAAGTCTGCTGGACGCTGTGGTTCCACACTCCAGAAGCCCAGCCGAGGCAGATTTCCCATTCTCTCCCCCTGGGGTCTCCCTCCAGCGTTCTCCTCCTGCCCCTGTAGGTGCTCCAGAGGTGGTGTTCCAGACGGAGCATCTGGACACTCTGGGGAACCCCACGAGGGAACCCGTGAGTCCAAACGTGGTGGAGGAGGTGGTGGAGGAGGTGGTGGAGGAGGTGGTGGTGGAGGAGAGCAACGACGACAGCGAGCTCGACACAGAGCTGCTGCTGAAGAGTTTTAGAGGCAGCAAGCGGAAGTCCTTCCATCTGGGCCCGCCCTGCCACCAGGCCGAGAGCCCCAGGGTGGGTATGCCTGATACCCCAGGACTGGAACGAGGAGCAGAGAGCCCCAGGGTGGCTATGCCTGATACCCCAGGACTGGAACAAGGGGCAGACACCCAGCCTGCCGCTTGTCTGTCTGGGTCAGGAGTAAGCCCTGGGTCGTCTGGGTCAGGTCCAAATCTAATAGAGGAGTCTGAGACTGCAGCCATGTTCTCCTGTGGCAGTGACCTGGTGCCTCCGTCAAACCCGCTGCAGGAGTGGCGCGGTGCTGCAATGCCTCAGGTGGGGATTCAAGGCAGTCTGGCATCTGCCCCTGAGTGTGTGTCCGACACACAAGGGATGGACTCGTGTTCCCTACTCCTCCCCGCCCACCAGCCCCCCGAGCATCAGGAGCAACAGCAGAAGTCCCCTACAGTGATGGACGCAGAAGAGCAGCACCTCAAACCTGCTCAGACAGACTCCTCTACAGCCACACCTGCCCTGAACACACCTGCCCTGAAGCTGCTGGTACCCCAGCAGGCCTGTGAGCAGCAAGGCCAATCGCTCGAGTCCTCTATGACCCCAGATGGCCTGGTTCCAATGGACGCAGAGGGTCATGTTCAGCCAGACGCAGAGGGTCATGTTCAGCCAGACGCAGAGGGTCATGTTCCGCTGGACGCAGAGGGTCATTATGTTCTGGTGGACGCAGCCGATCCTCTCGGTTGTGCGGTGAGTGTGGAGAGGGAGGACTCTTTCTCTCAGCCCTGCACTGTCAGGATGAGGAGGGGGCAGAAAGCTCGCCGTCTGGAGTCGTCCGATTCGGAGCTCAGCAGTGAGGATGAGGACCTGCCCTCCCTGCAGCAGATATTCAGACCTAGAGCTCCACCGCAGCCAATAAGCCAACAGGGGCGGAGCCCCGTGAACCCCACAGCTCCAACGCAGCCAATAAGCCAACAAGGGTGGAGCCCCGTGAACCCCACAGGTCCAACGCAGCCAATAAGCCAACAGGGGCGGAGCCCCGTGAACCCCACAGCTCCAACGCAGCCAATAAGCCAACAGGGGCGGAGCCCCGTGAAAGCCACAGCCCCTTCGCGGCCAATAAGCCAACAGGGGCAGGGCCAGGAGATGCCCTCCCTCACCCCAGATGAGCCAGAGAGGGAGGCGTCTGAGTGTGATGTCATCCCCTGCAGCTTGGAGCCGCCGCCCCCGAGCAGACACTGCCCCCCAAAGGCAAGGAGGGAGATTTCACCAAAAGGAGAGGGGACGTGGCATGGAGAGGGGGAGGAGCCTGATGAATGGGTGGGCAGCAGCCAAGGGTCTCAGGACCTGTTTGGAACCCCAGAGGAGGGTGAGTCTCTTCACACACACACACTCACACACTCACACACACACACTCACACACACACACTCACAGACACACACACACACACACACTCACAGACACACACACTCACCCACAGACACACACTCACAGAGACAAACACACACACACACAGTGAGTCTTTTCCTGTCTGTACAAGTCTATAATCAAACATGAATACTGTTCCTAGGGTTGAAGGCGTAGTCTGTGATTCTACTTTATCTGTTCTCCTGCATTAGCATCTGTTTTCTATGCTCCCTTCTCCTTTAGATGACCCTAACCATATATCTACTGAGGCGACTCCTCTAGATGGGGAGAGATCTACTGAGGCGACTGCAGGGGAGTTCTCCCAATACTCCAGTGACATCATCAACAGACAGGTAAGGTCATGTGATGATCAAGCACATTACACACACGTCATCTCACATACTTCAACACACATATCACCTCACATACTTTAACACACACATCACCTCACATACTTCAACACACACATCACCTCAGACACAGTTTTTATAACAGTACTTAAAGTATGTACTGCAGTTGTTATATTTAGAGCCAGTGTGTATAGCAGGAGTAGTATTTAGAGCCAGTGGAACTTTGTGTTGATGTCTAGTGCATGGGTTGTGTGATGGTGTCCACTGGGTGGCAGTGTTGTGCTGTGGTGAGAGGCAGCTGTTAGCAGCCTCTGATGTCCACCACTCTCTCTGCTGACTGATCAGCCAAGCACACACACACACCCAAACACATACACATACACGCACACGCCCACACACAATGTCCAATACTCTCTGCTCACTGTTCAGCCAAGCAACAGGACTCTCTCTCCCATTCTTTCTCTTGTGTCATCTCTCTCTTTCTCTTTCTCCCTCTCTCTTTCTTTCTGTTGTCTCATCTTTCTTTCTCCGATTCTTTCTCTTTCCTTATCTCTCTTTCTATTTTGCTCATCTCATCTCAATCTCTCACCCATTATCTATTTTCTCTCTCTCTGTCTTTCTCTCATATCTGTCTTTCTCTCATCTTTTCCTTCTCTCTTTTTCTCTTTCTCTTTCTCTCTCTTCTGCTGCCCTCGTCCTTACCTTAAGTTCATTCACTGCTCATTCTGTTCAAGTCAGTGAGACAATTCATCTCCCTCTTCTCCCTCTCTCTTCTCCCTCCCTCTCCCTCTCTCCTCTCCCTCCCTCTCTCCCTCTTCTCCCTCTCTCCCTCCCTCACTTCTTCTCTCCCCCTCTCTTCTCTCTCTCTCTTCTCCCTCCCTCTCTCTCCCTCCCTCTCTTTCTCTCTCCCTCCCTCTCTCTTCTCCCTCCCTCCTCTTCTCACACGCCTCTCCTCCTGTTCTGTCCATCTGCCTGGCGGTGGGTTTCAGTGCCACTCTTGTTTTGTTCAAAGAAGAAAACACTCAGCCTGTGTGTGTGTAAGAGTGTGTGTGTGTATGTGTGTGTGTAAGAGTGTGTGTGTGTGTGCCACCCAGCCTGTGTGTAAAAGAGTGTGTGTGTGTGTGTGTGTGTGTGTGACACTGAGCCTGTGTGTAAGAGTGTGTGTGTGTGTGTGTGTGTGTGTGTGTAAGAGGGTGTGTGTGTGATACTGAGCCTGTGTGTAAGAGTGTGTGTGTAAGAGTGTGTGTGTATAACTCAGCCTGTGTGTAAGAGTGTGTGTGTATAAGTCGCACACTCTCACACTCTCTCTCACACAGTCACACACTCGCACACACTCTCAACCACTGTCTCACACACTCACTCTCACACTCTTACACACTCTTACACACTGACACACTCTCTGTTAGAGTGTGTGTGTATATAACTCAGCCTGTGTGTAAGAGTGTGTGCGTGTGTATAGGTCAGCCGGTGTGTAATAGTGTGTGTTTGTGTGTGTGTGTGTAAGACACACTCACACACACGCTCACATACACACTCTGTGAATATATATATATATATATGTGTTAAACACTCACACATAGGGCTGCCACTAACGACTATTTTTCTATCGATTCATCTATAGACTATTTTATCGATTAGTCCATTAATCTAAACGATTAATTTTCCTCCCAAATAAAAAATAAATAAAAAATTCACCATTTTAGCTCAGTTAGTTGCAGCCCAAAACAAAATGTAAACAAAGGCTGACATATTAAAGTGCAAAACTGCAAGTTTAAACTAGCAACTCCCAACATGATAAAAAAAGAGGACTTGTTATAAGTCAGCAGCGCAACTCCAAAAGAAATGTTATTTCTATTAAACCCCTAAAAAAGGTAAAAGTGCAACATGTTTAAAGTGTAAGTGTGTCCAGCTCAAAATGTAACTCAAATATTAATAACATGTCAGTTAGAGATGTGTATGCAGCACAAAACAAAATGTAAACAAAGGCTGACATATTAAAGTGCAAAACTATGGAGGAGAACAAGAGCAATCCGAGATTTCTGACCTCCAGCAAGGGTTGACGTTGATAGTAAAGCAAGATCTATCTCTCGGGGCGAATGATACACATTGTAGTATGGGTGAGGATTTTGGTTCGTGAAAAATCCCAATGAGGTTATTTGTCAAAACAAGGAATGATGTTTAGACTAATACACGATCGTTCTGTCAATGCCACAATACGATATTGATCCTAACATGGCCGAGACATGTGCTTCGCGTGACTAACTAAACGTTGTGATACGTTGTCACTGTACGTGATTCCTGAAATTGTAATGGGGATGTCCCAGGACCAAGATCCACCTCTTGTGAAAATTTCAGAAAGATCCGCCCAGTAGTTTCTGAGAAATCTTGTCCACAGACAGACAAACAGACGGACAAATAAATAAATGAATTAACGGACCCGATCGCATAACCTCCTTGCTGGAGGTAATAATTAGGTGTGATGTACGAGTATCAAAACAGAGGTAACCAACAGGGAACAGCGCTCAAGACATCCAGGAACATGAACGTGTATGGTAAACCATCCTGTATGCGATGATGCGGTGCTCATGTTTTCAGCAAAAGAGGCTTTATAGCAAGGTTTAGTAATAACAGAGAATGCGTTCACAAGTTTCGGTTTCACGTTCAGCCGTAAGAAAACAGAAACTATGGTCTTCAATGGAAACGCTGATTACACACTATCAGGTCAAGCTTGAAGAGTCATATATTGTGAACAGTACAGAGCTTAACTATCTTGGCACCATGCTATCATCTATTGAACACAAGAAGCTCATCGAACATTGCATTGCCTCCGCTGTTGCAAAGTTTGGAGCACTGAGAAAGGTGCTTAGAGACCACCGCTGCCGCTATGATTTTTCAGAAACTGAAGCGTTGACTGAACACGACCAATGACTGGTGCCTAATAAAGACTGACGTCAGGCTCGCAGCAATAACGTAGTGATACGGAATACGCACATTCGTTACACTGAACTGAAGCGTTTTAGAAATTGAAAAGGTCAATTCATAAAAAAAAAAAAAGATGCATCGACTTAAATTATTGATGCCGACGCATTTTTACCGTCGACTTCGTCGACCACATCAACTAATCGCGGCAGCCCTACTCACACACTCTTACACACTCACACACTCACAGACTTTACAATTACATTTACATTTACATTTACATTTCGTCATTTAGCAGACACATTTATCCAAAGCGACTTCCAAGGATGTATACATTTACACTGATGGCATATTGCACATCAGGAGCAATTCGGGGTTCAGTGTCTTGCTCAAGGATACTTCGACAGGGAACGGAACTAGCAACCTTCTGATTACTAAACGACTTCTCTACCTCCTGTACCACTGTCGCCCCGACACTCTCACTCTCACTCACACACTCTCACACTCTCTCACACCCTCTCACACACTCACACACTCACACACTCTCACACACTCTCTTTCCTTCAGCAAAAGGCGGAGATGCAGGCGGAGTTACAGCGGCTGGAGCAGATGATGTCACTCGTCTCTGAAGCCCTCAAGCAGAAAGAGGCGGAGCCAGGGCCCAAGGCCGTGGGAGTGGTCAGGGCTGGGGCAGCCAATGGGATTCAGGGGACGGAGCCAATGGCAAGTTCACTTAGATCCCCCAAGCACCGGCTGTCCAGCAACCTAGACGAACAACGGAACACACACACACGAGAACACACACCCTCCAGGTAAACACTCACACACACACACACACACACACACACACGAGAGAACACACACCCTCCAGGTGAACTCACACACACACACACACAGGCTCCTAAGGTTGACACACAGGTACTCAGTAATGTGCATACGATCACACACAAACTGTGTGTGTGTGTGTGTGTGTGTGTGTGTGTGTGTGTGTGTGTGTGTGTGTGTGTGTGTGTGTGTGTGTGTGTGTGTGTGTGTGTGTGTGTGTGTGTGTGTGTGTGTGTGTGTGTGTGTGTGAGTTATGAACAGAACTTCTGCATCAGCCACTCTGACCCCCCCCCCCCCCTCTCTCCCCCAGGGAAGGGGGCTCTGCTGGTCTGACCGCCTCTCCTCCAGATGGCCTGGGACCCACACCGCCCACAGACACCCAGAGATGCACACCGCCACAGGGTACACACACACACACACACACACACACACACACATGATCACAAGCACGCTTCGGCAATCACACTCACACATACACCCACGCACACACACATGAACCCATACACAAGCACGCCTCGACAAACACACTCACACATACACTCACACATACACACACACACACACACACACACACACACACTTGAACCCATACATAAGCACGCTTTGACACACGCACACACACACTCACACACATACTGTCACACACGAACCCATACACAAGCATGCTTCAGCATTCACATTCACACACATACACACACTTCCACATGAACCCATACAAAAGTACGCCTCGGCACGGACACACATGTCTCCACAGTCAATCTCTCTCTCTCGCTCTCACACACACACCTCTCTCTCCCCCTCTGTCCTCTTCTCCACAGGACGGCGCTGCACTAGGAGATCTGGTCGTCGTGACAACAGCGGAAGCCAGAGGTCAGAGGGCATAGTGGAAAGGTCACCGGCAGCCGCTTCCACCAGGCCCCACCCACTGCAGCTGGTGCTGTCAGGACTCAGCGGCCCACAGCAGGTGTGTGTGTGTGTGTGTGTGTGTGGGTGTGTGTGGGTCTGTGTCTGTGTCTGTGTGTGTGTGTGTGTGTGTGTGTGTGTGTGTGTGTGTGTGTGTGTGTGTGTGTGTGTGTGTGTGTGTGTGTGTGTGTGTTTGTTTGTGTGAGTGTGTGTCTTTGAGGGCGCGTGTGTGTCTTTGTGTGTCTGTGCCAGCGTGTCTCTGTGTGCAAGCATGTGTGTGTCTATGTTACTGTTCTGCTGGCCACACCAGTGTTTTTTTGTGTTTGTTTGTCTGAGTTGAATTTAGAGATGTGTGGGTGTGTGTGTGTGTGTGTGTGTGTGTGTGTGTGTGTGTGTGTGTGTGAATGTGAATGCGTTTGAGCATAGAGGAACGGTGTGTTTTGAGACCTGACAGCCAGAGAGTAGCTCTCACATTCCCTAAGGGTGTGTGTGTGTGTGTGTGTGTGTGTGTGTGTGTGTGTGTGGATGAGAGTTGGACGTTCTGAGTAAGTGCATTGGGTTTGTGTGTCTGTGGCCCTAGAGACTAGTCTGACTACATGAGAATCATCTGCAAAAAGACCAACACACACACACACAGACCATAACTCACACACACAGACCCTAACACACACACACACACACACAGACCCTAACACACACATACACACACACAACGACCCTAACTCAAACTCCTAAATAAATTAAAACCTCCCGCTGTCACACTGCCTCTTTCCTTTCTCTGGCTCAAACCAGTGTCTCTGTGTGGGTGGGTGTGTGTTTAAGGGTCTTTGTGTTTGGTTTTTAAAGTATGTGTTGGTAGTCACATATATGTATGTACACGTGATTCATGTGAAGGTGTGTGGTGTGTGTGTGCGTGCAGGTGGAGGTGAAGAGGTTGGCTAAGAGGATGGGGGGCAGCGTGACCCCCCAGGTGACGTCCAGCACCACCCACGTCATCATCAGGACAGGTGTGTGCCCTTTGACCTCTCAGCCAATCAGAGTGGATCCAGCAGGTTCTGGTTTAACCCAGATGTGAGGCCTCTGTCCAGAACTGATGCAGTCAGGGATTCTGTGTTGTTTCTGTGTGATGGTGTGTGTGTGTGTGTGTGTGCGTGTGTGTATTTGGGTGTGTGTGTGTGTGTGTCTGTGTCTGTGTCTGTGTCTGTGTCTGCGTCTGCATCTAGTGTGTATATGTGTGCACGTGTGTGTGTGTGTGTGTGTGTGTGTGTGTGTGTGTGTGATGGTGGTGGTGGTGGTGTAAAAGCTTATTTAGATCTCAGACTCAAACCACTCTCAGCCACAGTTCCCTTTCTCTTACTTGGACACACAGTCTTGTCTGGTTCTCTCTCTCTCTCTCTCTCTCTCTCTCTCTCTCTCTCTCTCTCTCCTCTCCCTCTCTATCTCTTCCTTTCCCTCTCTCTCTCTCTCTTTCTCACTCTCAAATTCAAGTTCAAAAGAAGCTTTATTGGACCATAACGTTCTACAATATTGCCAAAGCATTTGGGTGTATAATAAGTGATTATAATAAACAATACATATATCTATACACAGGGTACATCAGAAGGGAGAAGTGGGAACAATAATACAAATAAATAATAATCATTATCAAGGGATTAACAACAACAACAACAGACATGAACATACATGAATTGAATTATTTTATGGGCTGTCCCTCCGTTTATGGCAGGAAGTCACATATTGTGCAGCGAGGATGAGGCATTCCTCATTTTCTCCAGTGAGTTATGAACACCTCTCCTCACTGCTCGCCAGCAGAAACTCAGGGAGGACCTCACCAATCTTTTAAAAATAGTTTTGTCTTATGTCCTCATATTGTGTGCACTGTGTCAGGAAGTGCAGCTCTGTCTCTACTGTTCCTTGTTCGCAATGGAGGCACAATCTGTTTTCCTTGGGCAGCCAGGTTTGTCTGTGCCAACCCACCTCTATGGCCAGGCTGTGTTCACTGAGTCTGTCGACGTGGTTCTCAGATTTTTGTCTGTGATCAGGGTCAAATAGGGTGCTAAAGTATCATTTCTGTTAAGGGCCAAATATAATTGCATTTTACTTTGTATTTTTGTTTGTGTTTTCCAATGGATTATGTAATCTTGCTTAATTGTTTCCTAATTTGGGTTATCCTAATTTCAGGTGCCTTTCTGTTCTGGTCCTGAGGTGTTAGTAGGGTGTTAGTCTGTCTTTGGGGATCTGGAGAGCTCAGCCTCAGGACCAGCTGAGTGAGGGGACATGTTTCTTTGCTCAACTCTTGGTATTGCAGGGCTTTATAATGATGGGAGTGGGTTTCACTGCTTTTTAAGTGTTTCCAGAATTGTATGGCCCTTTTCTGTATTTTTCTAATCAATGGATATTGGCCTAACCCTGCCCTGCATGCATTGTGTATGGCACATCTGTGAACTTTTAAAATGCTTTTGCAGAATCTGCAGGCAAGGTCGCAATTGGATGTTTTTCCCATTTGTTGAATTCCTGATTTGTAAGTGGACCCCAAACCTCACTGCCATAAAGGGCAATTGTCTCAATTACTGATTTGAAAAGTTTGAGCCAGATTCGGATTGGAATTTCTACAGGGATTTGTCGTTTTATGGCACAGAAAGCCCTGCATGCTTTTTCTCTAAAATCATTCACTGATTGAACTATCCTCTCTCTCTATCTATCTCTCTCTCTCTCTCTCTCTTTCTCTCTCTCCCTCTCTCTTCCTCCCTCTCTCTCTCTCTCTTTCTCTCTATCTCTTCCTCTCTCTCCCTCTCCCTCTCTCTCAGACGATGGACTGGTGTGTGAGCGCACGCTGAAGTACTTCCAGGGCATCGCCAACAGGAAATGGGTCGTCAGCTACCACTGTGAGTGTTAGAAACACACACACACACACACACACACACACACACACACACACAGCGTTAAGTGGGGGGCAGACTTGGTGACTGGACTTAAACGAAGAAGATGCATGCACACACAGACAGACACACATACACACACCATGT
>NC_137925.1:10616994-10621994 GCF_963457725.1 Sprattus sprattus
GTGTCTGCTGTGAGACAGGTTCAGTTAGTATTGGCACAATATATTTATTATATACATGAAATACAACTGAATGAGTGAGGGTTAGGGTAAGCCTGTAAGTTAATATTATCAGTAGTAGGTGTAGGTGTGTGTGTGTGTGTGTGTGTGGATAGGTGGAGATCCCGTGGGGACGTCTACCCCCCCCCTCGCATAAAGTTGTCCCCCCCCAACAGTCATTGTAAAAGTAATTCTACACGGACATGTCCTCTTCTCGAGACCTAAAAAAATGCATCCGGCAGGGATTCCAAAATGCGTCGGACATTTCTGTTCCTCTGTGTTATTACATCCCAGCATGTGAGAAAGAAGGCAAAACTTCGTCGCTGGGGGAGGGGGGGGCACGGTGGTCTTCATCTGTCAGTTTTCTGTGTCCCCCCCTAGGAATTACTCTCACAGTAATAATTTGACCATGTATTGTCCCCCTCTACAACAAAATGGGATCTTCGCCCCCTGTGTGTGTGTGTGTGTGTGTGTTGTTTCTGCCCATCAACCACACACTGAGATGCTTCAGCACACAACTGGGCCACTGAACTCAGAACTGTTAATTCTGACTTTCCAGTCCAGACCATCTAACACACATGTCTCTCTCTCTCTCTCTCTCCCGCATACACACACACGTCTCATTCTCACATACTCTCACACACACACACGTCCCTCTCTCACACACACATACACACACACACACGTCTCTCTCTCTCTCTCTCTCTCTCTCTCTCTCACACACACACACACACTCAGCCAGTGAACTTCTGTTAGTTCTGTCTTCTCAGTCCAGAACATCTCTCACACACGGTTCTCTCTCTCTATCTTCTCTCTCAGACACACATACACACACACCTCTCTCACACACACACACCTCTCTCATGTCAATTCTAAGTCCAGAACATCTCACACACACAAACAAACACACACACACACACACAAACATCCTTTTTCTCACACACACACACACACACACACACACACACACACACACACACACATCTCTCTCTGTCTCCCACTTCACACACTCCTCAGAAAAACACGTTAAAAAACATTTTGTACACACACTCTCCCAACCAGAGCCACACACACCCCACATCCCTACATCTCACTACACTACTGATCTTAACTTCTCATAACACACACGCGCACACACACACAAACACACACACAGATTGACCCACATGCTCAGCCGAGACTGTGTGTCTGTCTCTCCTGAACCCTAACTCTATGGCTATTGGTGTGTCATGACATATGGGAATGTGTTCAGGGTGTGTGTGTGTGTCTGTGTGTTTGTGGGGGGTGATGAGTGAGAGAAATGAACACTGCTTCTACTTTCATGGGAAAAGTGGAACAGATACAATCTGCAAAACCAGCTGGCCAATATAGGTGTGTGTGTGTGTGTGTTTGCAGACAGTTTTAATTGTGTTTACAGTCATGTGTGCTGTGTGTTTTAAAACATAAGACAGAAAGTGCATGGCGTGTGTGTGTGTGTGTGTGGGGGGGGGGGTGTAAATATGTGCCCCCCCCCCCCCCCGGATCTTCAAAAATCCACTTAAAGGACCATAAACACTGCATGGGGGGGGCATAACAGATCCGACAGGAGGGTCTCACCAGGTAACATTAACAGGGGTAAAACTCTGTGATACCAGTAGTCTTGCCACTTGACTTGTGTGTATGAGTGAGTGTGTATGAGATTATGTATGTGAGTGTGTGTGTGTGCATGAGAGTGTGTATGACAGTGTGTATGTCAGTGAGTGTGTGTGTATGTCAGTGAGTGTGTGTGAGATTGTACACACACTATGCAGACACACACAGGAAGCAGTCATGGAATAGTGGATTTAGGTGTGCATGTGCGTGTTTGTTGGTGGGGGTGTGTATCTGTGCGTGTGTGGTGGTGGGTGTGTATGTGTGTTTTAGTGCCTGTGTATGTGTGTGTTGGTGTGTGTGTGTATGTCTATTAATGTGTTTCTTTCTAAGGCTCATAAGAAAGTCTAATGAAGCCACTAGAAGCACTGAACTGTGTTCTAACATAGGGGAACTTCAGGATTTGTGTGTGTGTGTGTGTGTGTGTGTGTGTGTGTGTGTGTGTGTGTGTGTGTGTGTGTGTGTGTGGTGGTGCATATGTGTGTGTTGGTGCGTGTATGAAGCTTCCTAATGACTACTCATTAAGGGGGATGATGTTGGCTGTCATATTGCCATTAGACCTAAACAGCCACCAGCACATTTAAAGAGGGAGAGAGTGAGTGAGTGAGTGAGTGAGTGAGTGAGTGAGTGAGTGAGTGAGTGAGTGAAAGAGAGAGGGTAGTGAGAGGGAGCGACAAGCCATGATTGAAGTTCAGATTTTAGTTTGACCGCCTATTTACATCTAGTTTTAAAAGTGCCCCATATACGATACCTGTGTTTGCACTTGAGTCAACCTGCATGCACACAAGATGCACACACACACACACAGTAACATACTCACACTTATACATTATTTAACTGTTTGAATAAAGATTTTGTTATCCACCCCATGTGATTCAAAAGGGAGAGAATGAGAGAGACCCATTCACAAATTGTGGCCTGAATTTCATATGAAACTTGAGCTCTAAACAAACACGTGAGTTTGAACGATATTATTGCGGTAAATATCTGTAGCATAGCCCTCGACTCTCCATTCACGCTGTACCCGGCAGAGTTACGCGTTACTAACTACCAGGCGGAAAACATGCATTCCCGTGTTAACCGCAGGACTGCAGACATTTGATTCAATCAGGAAATAACGGTAAATAAATTCACTGCACGCCACCGGTATCTCAAGATTGGCAAGTGAAGACTTCTGCTCCACTAAGGTGACGGGCTTGTGTGTGTGTCTTCCTTAATAACAGCCCTTCTCCTGTGTGTGTGTGTGTGTGTGTGTGTGTGTGTGTGTGTGTGTGTGTGTGTGTGTGTGTGTGTGTGTGTCTTCCTTACTAACAGCCCTTCTCCTGTGTGTGTGTGTGTGTGTGTGTGTGTGTGTGTGTGTGTGTGTGTGTGTGTCTGTTTTCCTTACTAACAGCCCTTCTACTGCGTGTGTGTGTTTGTGTGTGTGTGTGTGTCTTCCTTACTAACAACCCCTTCTCCATTAAGATACCTAAATAATGAATCTGTGTGTGGTGTGACTGCATATATTATGTCAATGTGTAAGTGTATGTGTGTGTGATGCCAGTGTGTGTGTGTGTGTGTGTGTGTGTGTGTGTTATGAATGTATCTTCCGTACTAACAGCCTTGATCCACTAGTTTTAGTCCTAAATAATACATTTCCTTGTCATACGTGTGTTCCTGGAGGTATAGGCCTCATCTATACAGGCCCTCTACTCTTATCTGGAGATATAGGCCTCGTCTATACAGGCCCTCTACTCTTATCTGGAGGTGTAGGATCATCTATACAGGCCCTCTACTCTTATCTGGAGATATAGGCCTCGTCTATACAGGCCCTCTACTCTTATCTGGAGGTGTAGGATCATCTATACAGGCCCTCTGCTCTTATCTGGAGGTGTAGGATCATCATACATGTTGCTGTTATTGGCCTGCAAGGGACTGTGTGGTGTGATGTGGTGTGATGTGATGTGATGTGGTGTGGTGTGATGTGGTTGGCAGGTCTGTGCTTAGTTTTTGTCCCTTGCTTTTACTTTGTCACCTTCATCCTTTTATGTTACTTCCTGTCTGACATTGTTTACTTCCTGTGTCTTGTCCTTGTGTTTGGGTCCCTGCCCGCAATTCCTGACGTGTGTGTGTGTGTGTGTGTGTGTGTGTGTGTGTGTGTGTGTGGGTGTGTGTGGTTATTGGCCTGTGAGGGAATGCCTAATGCAGTGCATATATATTTGACTCCCAATTTTTGAAATTGCAGAAGTGAGAACTACAATGAAAAGGTGAGTAAACACTGTTTTGTTATTAAAAAGGTTAGTAAACAACATGTGTTTACCCTCCAGTACACCTGATTGTGTGTGTGAAAGAGATAAACACACTACTTCCTCCATGTTTCTATTCTATTTGATCTACTTTGTTCCTTTCATGATCATGTATTGTATTGTATGAGCTTCTGTTCTTTAGCCTTTATTTATATCTGCTCTTCTAACATAATCCATGTTCTGTTCTTCTGCTATTGATGTAAAGCACATTAAAGTGCCTCTGTGTATGACATGTGCTTTATAAATAAACGTGTCTTGCGTCAGTCTGTTTGTGGGTGTGTGTGTGTGTGTGTGTGTGTGTGTGCGTGTGTATATTATGTCAGTGTATATGTCATTGTGTGGGTTTGTTTAGTGTTTTAGTAATCCATCCATTTAGATTCCTGATGCTTTAAGCCACTAATGACAGAACTGATAAAATGCAGTGTGTGTGTGTGGTGGTGGGGGGGGGATGGGGGGGGGGCGGGGCTGCATATGAATCCTACTGTTGTTGCATAAAGATCTAAAAACACAGAGGATGCAAACATGAGGCTCATTCTCCCCTCCTCTTCTTTCTCCTCTCCCTGTATATTTTTCCCCCCTCCCCTCCTCTCCTCTTCTTTCCCCTCTTCTCTTCTCCCCTTCTTTCTCCTCTTTGTCCTACCTCCTCTTTTTTCTCCTCTTCTTTCTCCTCTCCCCTCATCTTTTTTATTCTTTCCCCTCCTCTCCTCTTTCTCCTGTCCTCTCTTCTCCCCTTCTTTCTCCTCTCCCCTCCTCTTCGTCCTCCCTCCTCTTCTTTCTCCTCTCCTCTCTTCTCCTCTTCTTTTTCATCTCCTTCCCTTTTTTCCACTCCTCAGTTCTCCTCTCCTTTTTTTAATTCTCATTTCTTTTTTATTACTTAGATCTTATATTACTTAGTATTTCTGTAAAAAAAACAGAACATCACAAACACAGACACACACACACACACACAGACACACACACTCGTAATCACACACACACACACACACAAACACACACACACACACACTCACATACACACACTCACATACACACACATACAAACACACAGGC
>NC_137925.1:10624494-10629494 GCF_963457725.1 Sprattus sprattus
TGTGGTTTGGGGTGTTAAAGCACTTGAGGATGGACCAGAGGAGGTTTCACAGCGTTGTAATCAGGGGCGGAGATCCAATTTCTTTGTAGGGGGGGACAATACATGGTGAAATTTCAGTAATTCCTGGGGGGGGGGGGGGGACATGAATAAGTAACTGTCTGGCCCTATTGCCCTCTCTCTCTCTGTATGCTTTCTTGGTACTGCGTTTGCTACCTAGCAGGACTAGACAGCTAGCTAACACTTGTCTTTGCAGAATAAAGATGATGAATTACAAAGTGAATCCACAAGTCTTTTTTTCTTGAGTTTACTAAAGTTATCAGCATGCAATTATTCATACAGGACCTTTGATTTTGTAAAACTGTCTGGAACAGACCGAAATAAATAGATACATACATTTCACGTAAAATAATGTGGCATAAAGGTAGCACGATACCACGAGAGCTAGCATAACTTGGCTGCTAAATACCGAATTCTCCTATAACATTTTCAAAGTGCTTTGTGTAGTAATTTTATTTTTGTTAGGACATCACGATGCCTCGTGGAATCATCACTATAAATGTGAAACGTATTTGTTTATGATGCAAATATTCTCGTATTTATAATTATTATAATTATTTAATTACGAGGATGTCTGTAGAATTGATGTGAACACGATCACAAGCGATTTCTCACAAATTCAGCGCTTTAGAACATGGGCGCACTCCAATCTGGCCAATTTACGAGTGCTTTTTAGTGTTTTTAAATTCTATTCAAAGTTAAGAACAAATCCCAGGTGAAAAAACTTTCCTGAATGCCAGAATTGTCCCAGGAACTTCGTAAGGGGAGTTAAGAAGGAATTTATTCTGGCTTCATGTTACAAGCTTGTGCTTGTTGAACAAGTGGTGCGATAAATTACTTACTTGTTTTAACTTGTAGAGGTTTTACTGGTTTGATTGGTTTTCTCACAATCTGACAGTGTACTGGGCTGATTGATTTAAACAGGGAGTTGCTGGTAGCCTGCCCTTTGGAAATAGCATGTGAACCAAACAACTTTGAGGAATAGGGGGATCAGGATTTTTTAACACTGAAAAAACACATCGTTTTGAGTTTATAATTAGCACAGCTTGTGTTGTCAGGGTTTTATTTAATATTACTACATTATTCAAAATGATTTATTTGTGTTTACAATGATTGTTGGGGGGGGGGGGGCAACTTTAACTGTCCCCCCTGGGATCTCCGCCTATGCATGAAATACACGCATTATTTCACCAGTGACTTGTTAACACAGTGTAAAAATGTGTGTGTGTGTGTAGTGTGAACTTGACTTGTTAACAAAGTGTAAAAATGTGTGTAGTGTGAATTTGACTTGAAAATTTGAAAATGTGTGTGTGTGTAGTGTGTATGTGAACTGTTACGTAACACAGTGTGTGTGTGTGTCTATGTGTGTGTGTGTGTGCGTGTGTGTGTGTGTGTGTGTCCTCTCCTTCTCTCATCAGTTTTTCTACTCCACCATCAGATCTTTGGAAGAGTGAGAGACTCCAGTGCCAAAGTTCAATACAGCAACAACGGGAGTGAACACAATAGTCTGTTCCCAGTAGAATAGTCCATTCCTAGTATTCCCAGTGAGGGTCTGAACACTAGAATAGTCCATTCCAAGTATTCCCAGTGAGGGTCTGAACACTAGAATAGTCTGTTCCCAGTAGAATATTCCATTCCAAGTATTCCCAGTTAGGTTCTGAACACTACAATAGTCCATTCCCAGTATTCCCAGTGAGGGTCTGAACACTACAATAGTCTGTTCCCAGTATTCCCAGTGAGGGTCTGAACAGTAGAATAGTCTGTTCTCTGTATTCCCATTGAGGGTCTGAACACTAGAATAATCTATTCCAAGTATTCCCAGTGAGGGACTGAACACTAGAATATTACATTCCCAGTATTTCCAGTGAGGGTCTGAACACTAGAATAGTCTGTTCCCAGTATTCCCAGTGAGGGTCTGAACACTAGAGTAGTCCGTTCCCAGTATTCCCAGAGAGGGTCTGAACACTAGAATAGTCCGTTCCCAGTATTCCTGAACAGAACAGACTCCAGATCAGCTACATGATGATGCAGCTCTTGGCTCGGTCCTTCCTGGCCTTGGGGGCGGGGTCTTTGATGACAGTGGGCGGCGGCTGCTGTGAGATGCGCTTGAGGACGGGGCGTGAGGCGCTGCCTGTGATTGGTCCCTTAAGGAAGGGGTATGAGGCGCTGCATGTGATTGGTGGCCTGCCGTGATTGATGGACACGACTGTTGCGACGTGGAACACGTCCCGGACCGTGTTCTCTGAGTAGCGAGACGTGCACTCAGCGTACGCCACCGCTCTGATCTGACGCGCCAGAGACGTGCCCTGAAGTAGAGAGAGAGAGAAAGAGAGAAAGAGAGAGGGAGAGAGAGAGAGAGAGAGAGAGAGAGAGAGAGAGAGAGGGAGAGAAAGAGGGAGAAAGAGGGAGAAAGAGGGAGAGAGGGAGAGATATGGAGATAGAGCGAGAGAGTGTGTGTGTGTGTGTGTTTCCATGTCTGTGGGTATATGTGTGTATGTATCCATGTGTGTGTGAGTCTGTGTGAGTCCATGTGTGTGTATCTGTGTGTATGTGTATGTGTATGTGGATGTGTATCTGTGTGTATGTGTCTGAATGTGTGTGATCATCTGTGTGTGTGTGTGTGTGTGTGTGTGTGTGTGTGTGTGTGTGTGATCCACTGCTCTTGCTCAACAGAGGGAACAAACAGTGTGTGTGTGTGTGTGTGTGTGTGTGTGTGTGTGTGTTTGTGTTTGTGTGTTTGTGTGTGTGTATAGATGTGTGTTTGTGTGTGTGTGTGTGTGTGTGTTACCTGCTCATATGTAACTGGACTGAGTCTCATCTTGGCCAGTTCTGTGTGTGTGTGGATGTCTGTCCTCATGTCCAGCTTGCAACCCACCAACACCAACTGAGCAGCTGGACAGAACTCCTGCGTTTCCCTCAGCCACTGGCAGAGAGGAGGAGAGGGAGAGGGGGGAGAGAGAGGGGGGGGGAGAGAGGGAGAGGGAAGAGAGAGAGGAGAGGGGGAGAGAGAGAGAGGAGAGAAAGAGATAGAGGGAGAGAAGGAGGAGAGAGAGAAGAAGGAGAGGGGAGAAAGAGAGAGAAGAAGAGGGAGAGGGGGAATAAGAGGAAGAGAGAGAAGAGGGAGAGAAAGAGGTGGAGGAGAGAGAGGGGGGAGGAGAGAGAGACAGAGAAGGGGAAGGAGAGAGAGTGAGAGAGAGAGAAGGGGAAGGAGAGAGAGAGAGAGAAAGAAGGAGAGTGATGAGGTTCCAAACTTTGAAGAGAGGATCCATTGCTGCTGTTCTCTTTGTATTATTGCAAGTGTAAGTGTGTAAATGTGTGTGTGTGTGTGTGTCTGCTGAGAGTGCAGTGCAAAAGGCAATTTGTCTCAGTTAATGCATATCCCATAGATTACACCTGCTTTAAAAGACACAATCTAGTAACACCTGCTTTTAAAGACACAATCTAGTAACACCGGCTTTTAAAGACACACCAGTCCAACATCTAAGAACTAGCGCTGATGAAGTCTGACTGCTGCGTCGCCTCACGTCACCCTGTGTCACTTGAACACACATCAGAGACTACAGGGGGGTGTGTGTGTGTGTGTCTGTGTGTGTGTGTGTGTGTGCGTGTGTGTGTCTGTGTGTGCGTGTGTGTGTCTGTGTGTGTGTCTGTGTGTGTGTGTGTGTGTGTGTGTGTGTGTGTGTGTGTGTGTGTGTGTGTGTGTGTCTCTGTGTGTGTCTCTCTGTGTGTGTGTGTTTGTGTGTGTGTGTGTGTGTGTGTGTGTGTGTGTGTGTGTGTGAGAGACTACAGGCAATGGCCAGCTAGCACATATGTTCTGCTCTATTTATTTACAGCCGTGTTTGTGTGTGTGTGTTACAGTGCAAAGGCGGTTTCTTAACTGACACTTGTTTGTTTTTTAGATGTTCTGTATCTGTCTTGTTACAGTTTTTTAGAGTGTGTGTGTGTGTGAGTGTGTCAGAGTGTGTGTGTGTGTGTGAGTGTGAGTGTTTTGTGCAGCTGGGTATCTGTGTGTATCTCCTCATAATTGTATAATGCTGACCTCCGTGTGTGTGTGTGTGTGCGTGTGCGTGTGCGTGTGCGTGTGCGTGTGCGTGTGTGTGTGTGTGTGTGTGCATGTGATGTGTGTGTGTGTGCACCTTCTTGAGGACACTCTCCAGTGTTTCTGGCCTGCTGATGTCGAAGCAGAGGAGAACGGCATCTGAGTCTGGATACGCCAGCGGACGGACATTATCATAGTAGGAGGAGCCTAGACACCCACACCCACACACACACACACACACACACAGACACACACACACAGACAAATGCACAGAGAGAGAGAGAGGGAGCAACTTTCATACATATGCTCACTAGAGTTACAGGTTTGTGAGAACACTCTTCAGTCATGACACACACACACACACACACTCATACACACACTATCAGTCATGACAGCCATCTTTAGACACACACACACACACACACTTACAGACACTCACACACATAGACCTATTCCCTATAACATGACATAGCACAGAACTCTATTCCTGACGAAACTCAAACTTTATTACTGTTATCAATAGACACATGCCATACACACAAACCCTATACACGCACACACGCACACACACACACGCACACACGCACACACACACACGCACACACGCACACACACGCAAACACACTCATCCGCACACACAAACACTCACACACACACACATACACAGACACACAAACCCTATACACGCACACACACTCACACACATTCAAACCCTATACACAAACCCCATACACGCAAACATATTCACACCCATACACACACACAAACCCTACACACACACACATACTCACACCCATACACACACACACAAACCCTATACACGCACAAATACTCACATCCATACACACACACACAAACCCTATACACGCACACACACTCGTAGCCACACACACACATAAATGAA
>NC_137925.1:10631994-10636994 GCF_963457725.1 Sprattus sprattus
AGATGGAGAGAGGAAAGAAAGATGGAGAGATGGAGTGATGAAGAGAGAGAGAGGAAGAGATGGAGAGAGAGAAAGAGATGGAAAGAGGAAAGAGAGAGATGGAGAGATAGAGGGAGAGATGGAGGGAGAGGGAAAGATGGAGAGAGATGGAGTGAGAGAGATGGAGTGAGAAAGATGGAGAGAAAGAGATGGAGTGGGAAAGATGGAGAGATGAGAGAGAGCTGGAGAGAGGGAGTGAGAGAGAGATATTGAGTGAAGAAGAGAGATGGTGTGAGAAAGAGATAGAGTGAGAGAGAGCGATAGTGTGAGAAAGAGATGGAGAGAGGAAAGAGATATGGAGAGACGGAAAGCGATGGAGAGAGATGGAGAGAGAGAAAGAGATGGAGAGAGGAAAGAAAGAGATAGAGCAAGAGAGATGGAGAGAGAGAGATAAAGAGCGATATGGAGAGAGAAATGGAGAGAGGTAGATAGATGGAGTGAAAGAGAGAGATGGAATGTGAAAGAGAGATGGAGTGCGAGAGAGAGATGCAGACCGGGAGAGATGGAGTGCGAGAGAGAGATGGGGTGAGAGAGAGAGAGAGAGAGTGAGAGAGATGGAGGGGGAGAGAATTGGTGTGGGCAAAAGAGCAATGGTGTGAGAAAGATAAATTAAGTGAGAGAGAGATGGAGTGAGAAAGAGATAGATGGAGAGAGATAGAGGCAGTACAGGTGTGTGTGTGTGTGTGTGTGTGTGTGTGTGTGTGTGTGTGTATGTGTGTGTGTGTGACTGTTGACTGTTTGGCAATTGCTTAATCAAATAAAGTAATGTGTCTATCACAGCATGCAAGACATTCACTTCTCAGATGTTTGGGAGCATGTTATCCTCAGACACACACATACACTTGTGTCAGAACTGTTACAGAATCATACACACACACACACACTTTTGTCAGAACTCTTACAGACCCATTAATTAAGACCTTTATCAGGTTTTTAATGGCACACACAACACCATGGAACACACACGTGCAGTCCACACACACCCACGCACGCAGGCCTGAGGTCGCAGTGAATTTATTTTCTGATTTCTGATTTCTCCCATCCTGGACCGTCCTTCCTCAAGGACCCCCCAGGAGCAGTGGGCAGCTTGTAGCGCCCGGGGACCAAGTGAAGTGAACTGTCCATGTTTGGTCAGGCATGGACATGTGTTCTGTTATTTTGCATGTTTTTTTCTGTTGGGGTTCTTAGTGAAGGAAACCCCTTGTGAACACGGGGAGAACATGCAAACTCCACACAGAAATGCCCGGGAGGTAGCCCACCTGAGCACTGACGGTCTGGGGAGGACCTGCCCCCCAGAGCCAACAGCTCCCCATGCGGGAATCGAACCCATGACCTTCTTGCTGTGAGGCGGCAGTGCAAGCAAGCCACCGTGCCACTCACACACACACACACACACACACACACACACACACACACACACACACACACACACACACACACACACACACACACACACACACACACACACACACACACACACACACACACACACACACACACACACACACACACACACTTTGCTTGCGCACCTCAGGTGGTATGTAGCCTACCACTTACCCCTTGTTGGGAATCACTGACTTAAACGATCAATGTGCACTAGGAGACACAAACATTTTAACACTATGAGAAGCTTTATGAAAAGTTCTCCCAAAATACTGTTATCGTAGGCTTATCAAAAGTATGATCTATTGACCGTAGGTCACATTACTATTTAGACATGTCATTTCTTTCAACCTTGTTACTTAAATTTAAGTAAAGGAATTATATTAAAACATATTAATTAACTTAATCTGATCCACTATGAGTGTTTCAAGCCAGCGTATTATTTTACCTCATCACAAAAGCAGCCTTTTCATCAGATCGCTCTTCTCGACTACCCTGTCAATGATGACATCTGTACAGTGGCATAACGTGGTTACGACGGGCCCCGGTGCACGCTATTTTGACGGGCCCTATAGTTACTTTGGCGTTCCCTATTACGCTAAACAAAGATGTTTGTAATCGATATGATTGTGACAGGTGTGTACACAAAGAACGAAATCTTGTTTAACTCGTTAGAAATGGTCAGAAAGTAGCCTAGATAGCACTGTTTACGATAACCCTGATCTTACAAATGACAGACGTCCCACATAACGTAATTAACTAATTTATTAAGAGGAACAGCAAACAATGTATTAACAATATTTGCTCCACTGCGACTTGTTAAAGGGGGCATGGCAGCCCATCAAATACCCTTGTACTACTTACCTATTTGAATGGCATTCGACGAGCCTTGCGTGCTAGCAGGAGGGTCTTCCGTAGCACTAGCAGACTCCATGGACTGGCGAACGTTTGTTGAAAAATCTAAATAATCTAATTTGGGTAGCTTTGCCACCTTCTCCTGCAGCTCGTTTCTCTCTTGCCTTTTCTTACTGCCACTTTTGTGTTTATAAGACATTTTCAATAGACTCGTGTAGCCTTCACAATAGGGTATAGCAGTCTTGCTCCTTTGCTATTGACAGTTAGCAGCCTTAATGTCACTCTGTTACCTTTCTCGCGAGACGAATATTTAAATGATCTGGTCCATTAACAGTGTTAAACATGTTACCCAGAAATCCCCATTGCAAATCTGAAATTCTGAATGACAAAATACCAAAGAAAATAACTATCATCGTTTCATTGAATCGTTTTTCTTTATTGTTTCTTCAGTGTATGTAGGTTAATCATGTGCTGTTGTTCTAAATTGCTACTATTTTTTTTTGCAAAAATAATACCCACCATGACGAAGATACGTACGGTATTATAGGAGTATAAATAGTTGTCGAGACATCTACTTCTTAAACTAAGGAAGTTAGCGCTGAAAACTTCAGCTTGACTAATTGAAGGCCAGGGCCCGCATGCTGATCTGCCTGTTTAACTTAAATTGGCGTTAATGTGGCCTGCATTGAAGTTAACGTGGCCTGCTCCATTAGACGCGAGTTTGGCATGAATTAAAAAAATAATAAAAGGCTTCAGGCCACCGGGCATTTGCCCGCCATGCCCTATGGCCAATCCAGCGGTGGTCAGAACTCTTACAGACTCATACACACACACAACCACACTCACACACTTCCAAACTCTTACAAACTCATACACACACACACACACACATCATAACTCTTACAGACTCATACACACACACACACACACACACACACACACATCAGAGCTCTTACAGACTCATACACACACACACACACGCACACTCTGTCAGAAGTCATACAGGCTGATTGTTTGACTGAAAGCAAGTGTGGCCCTTAACCTAACCCTGTTGTTGTTCAAATGGACAGAACAGAAGACCAGAGGAAGAGGAGGGTGTGATGGACACACACACACATACACACACACACACACACACACTCACACACTCACACACACACACACACACACACACACACTCACCTGATGTGTCCCACATATTCAGCTCAATCCTCTGCTTGTCGATCTGGAAGCTGGCTGTGTAGTTTTCAAACACAGTTGGAACATAGTTCTGAAAAAAGGGCAATCATTGAAAGGATTCAGTACCTGATCTAATGATTGAGCTGATGACGAATGATGTATCATTAGTTACCTTAACAAACCATAAGTAATTCATCATTAGGAATATTTTGTAAGTAATCATATTTAACTAATGATTGTTTTAAACAGTATTTCCCAGTGTTCGTCTGTGAGGACTGTATCGTCATCTCCACTCTACCTCACACACACACACACACACAAAAAACACACACGCGCGCACACACACACACACACACACACACACACACACACACACACACACACACACACACACTCATACACACACACACACACACACACACACACACATCTCCAGTCTTCCTCACGCACACCGAGAGAAACATTTCTCCCGCTCAGCGCATCTGCTCGCGTGACAGAATGCAACCTCGCCAGTGGCAAAGACCAGCGCATTAAGCGCGCGAGTGGCCAGGTGTCACATCTGGCGTGGCTACAGAGAGCACAAGCCCACTGGCATCGCGAGGTGAATGACTGCCAAACCCACGCGCCGGATGACTGAAGCAAACTAAATAAACACTCTCAGGTCTGACGTCACATCACCGCCACCTCGACTTTAGCGCGCTGAAAGGCGATTTCTCAGGCTCACCTCTGGGTAGGAGTCCTTGGCGAACACGTGCAGGAGCGCGGTCTTCCCGCACTGTGTGTCTCCCACGAGCACAATCTTACAGCGTTTCTCTTTGGCATCCATCTCCCCGTCAGCGCTGCGAGGTCCCGCGCCCTCGGCACATCTACACGGCGACTCCTGACATCTGCAGATTCAGCTCTGTCTCCCGGTCCCGTGCTCCGCCCGTGCGACCCGTGTTTACATCTGTACGCTCTCTTGCTCACACACACAACCGCCTCTACTGGTGTTCTCGCACGCAACTGTACAGGCACTCCGGTAAACTTCGTTCTTCTCGCCTTTGCCCCACCCATCTGTCTCTGTCAGCCAATGAGACAGTGCAGAGAGTCAACACTCTGTGACAGTTTGTTTATGTCGGGGAAAGTAAAGCCCCGACAGAGTAGAAGACATAACGGAACATTTGACTGTTGTCAGTAAGTTTTAGAGGTAAGCACCTGTGGCAGTGAAATGCGGTTAAACGTAAAAGTCAATTCTTCGAACAGAGTGCCCTCATGCCCTACAACAATACAAATAGATGAGTATATCATGAGCTTTTAATGAGCTTTTAAATGCTTGTCTTAGATGTTTGTCATCAGAATAGCCTTGCAACTACCACCACCTGGTGGTGAAAAACGTTAATTTCTTGTAAGGGGGGAAATACTAGCCTGGCCATTACCAGCCTGTGACTCCATTTCATTCCGTCTTTCAGTCTGGGCCAACCCAATGCATTTTGGTTTCCGAGATGGGCGGGTGCTTATCTTGAGGTTTAAAATCATTGGAGTTCCCTTAACCAATCAGCAACGTT
>NC_137925.1:10641994-10651994 GCF_963457725.1 Sprattus sprattus
ACATGTATACATGTCTATGGCTGTCACTACACGATGGTAGTCCACTCCGAGATGGTAGTCGCGCATGCTCAGACACAAACTGTTAGCGGCACAAGGCTCAACGTCAACATATGGGGTTGTCTTAACACATAATTTGGGTATATTTAATGTAATATTGAATTATGAAAAGTGTGGATACGGAGACAGGGTAAAGGCAAATAGTTTGTATTATGAAGAAGTGAGAAAATGTAGCAGTAGGTAAAACAAATAAAGCCTTGATGTGCTAGCCAATATAACTTCACAGGGAGGACAAAAGACATCGGGATATCCAGTAAATCTTTATCTTCTGTATTATACTAACGTTAGGAAATTACAGTTGAATTCAATGACCAAGAAATACATTGTATTGACAAACAAACAAACATTTTGCAAAAAAATGCTTTAATGTAGACACTGATAGATATATTATTAAAAACAGCCTGTATTTGATCTCACATTCAAAGTGACTATAAGCCTCGAACAACATCAAGACATTGAAGTTTAATACCTGCAAACCTGTTGACCACCTTCTCCATTAAGACATGTACAGCTCCATCTTTTGATTGAAGTTTTGAGGCATGCCAAATGTTTGGAATGGTTTAAGCCCTTCTGCCTGTGCGCCACTCACAGGAACTGTGAGGTATAATTAGTAAAGAGCAGTCAGATTTGGGAATGCTCAATCCATGTCATTGGCTATGAAGCCAGATTTGGGAATGCTTAATCCATGTCATTGGCTATAAAGCCAGATTTTGGAATGCTCAATCCATGTAATTGGCTATAAAGACAGATTTGGGAATGCTTAAGCCATGTCATTGGCTACAAAGCCAGATTTGGGAATGCTCAATCCATGTCATTGGCTACAAAGCCAGATATGGGAATGCTCAATCCATGTCATTGGCTACAAAGCCAGATTAGGGAATGCTCAATCCATGTCATTGGCTATAAAGCCAGATTTGGGAATGCTTAATCCATGTCATTGGCTACAAAGCCAGATTTGGGAATGCTCAATCCATGTCATTGGCTACAAAGCCAGATATGGGAATGCTCAATCCATGTCATTGGCTACAAAGCCAGATTTGGGAATGCTTAATCCATGTCATTGGCTAAAAGACTTCTATACGTTGTATGACAGAGGAACATTCCGAAACCCGTGCTTTCATTGTTAGTTTAAAGGTCCAAGAGCATAAGGCTGTCTTTTTGCTCTCTCTGCAGGCAGCTATGAGTGTGTGTGTGTGTGTGTGAGTGTGTGTGTGTGTGTGTGTGTGTGTGGTTTAGAAGGGACTGTCGATTAAAGTTTCTTAACACCAGAAACTGTGGGCAACAGCTTTGCAACAAATCTTTCAAAGTGATTGCACTAGCTAACGCTGCTATTGCTAGCTAGCCTGGGCTTATTGAACACATCTTTCAAAGTGATTGCACTAGCTAACGCTGCTATTGCTAGCTAGCCTGGGCTTATTCTAGCTAGCCTGGGCTAAGGTTAAAATTAAGGTAACAGCATCTGAGTCTTAAAAATAAAACGGTAATATACATTTGCCATGGGAAAGTTGTAGTACGACAGTGAGTGACAAAGGTGAAGTTTTGAACATGTGAGTTCCTTAGAGGTTTTTGGTTTACTAAACATGTAGGGTTAACCGTGAAAACCCTGCGTATTGTTTACCTGATCTAAATGGTTGAAATAAATGGACTGTTATGTGCATTAACGGTTCAGTCCGTGATTCTAATCTCACACACTTTCTGTCATTTTCAGCGAATAGCTCCTCACAGTCCCTAGCTGCACATTCATTTGTATGTGATTTGTGTTTGTGCGTTGTAAAAGCTACTGGATGTTCTAAATTTCCTTTGGAAAGCAAAAAGTATCCATCTATCTATCTATCCCTCTATCTGTCTATGCACAATACCATACGGCTGACTTTGGCTATATCCAGACAGACTGTTATTTGCTGACATCAAACCTGAACAGGAGAGAACACACACACACACACACACCTGGACAGGAGAGAACAAACGCACACACACACACACACACACACACACACACACACACACACACACACACACACACACACACACACACACACACACACTCACACATATACACACCTGGACAGGAGAGAACACACACACACACCTGGTCAGGAGAGAACACACACACATATACACACACACACACACACACACACACACACACACACACACACACACACACACACACACACACACACACACACACACACACACCTGGACAGGAGAGAACACACACACCTGGACAGGAAAGAACACACACACACATACACACACACACACACACAAACACACACACACACACATACACACTCACACACACACACACACACACCTGGACAGGAGAGAACACAGGTTTCCCTGACTGCTGTTCCTGTTTCCCTTTCAGGTGAAGAGAGCGGACTGGCCCCTCCAGCTGTGAGTAACCGTGGCGATGGCTGCCCCTGGCGCCGGTGGGCGATTCCTGGTGATATTTGACTTTGACGAGACACTGGTGAACGAGAGCAGTGATGATGCAGTGGTGCGCACGGCCCCGGGCCAGGCTCTTCCTGATTGGCTGCGGGCCTCATACCGGGAAGGGCAGTACAACGAGCAGATGCAGCGCGTGCTGGCGTATCTCGCCCAGCAGGGGGTGGCAGAGAGTGCCATCCGTGCTGAAATCCAGAGTATCCCAGAAACCCCCGGGCTGTCGGCGCTACTGGACTTCCTGCGTGCACACGCGCAGGACTTTGAGTGTGTGGTGCTCTCCGACGCCAACTCCTACTTCATAGAGACGTGGCTTCAGCACGTTGGCGCCCGGCAACTCTTCCTGGAGATCTTCACTAACCCCGCCCACTTCGACTCCTCCGGCTGCCTGGTCCCCGCCCCCTTCCACGCCCACTCGTGCCCCAGTTGCCCGGACAACATGTGCAAGCAGCGAATCCTGCGGGACTACCTTGGTCGTCGTGGCGAGGAGAGACAGCGGCCCTTCCAGCGCGTGTTCTACGTGGGCGACGGAGCCAACGACGTGTGTCCGTGCCTGGCGCTGGGCGCAGCTGATGTGGCCTTCGCACGCAGAGACTTCCCCATGCACCGCATCCTCACACACATGCAGCAGACGCCCGCAGCACCCACACACATGCAGCAGACGCCCGCAGCACTCAGGGCTACTGTGCAGCCGTGGAGCAGTGGAGAGGATGTGATGGAGTATCTGAGGACAGCTGTGGGGGAAAGATAAAGAGAGAGGAGGAGAGGAGAGGAGGAGAGGAGAGGAGGAGAAAGAGAGGAGGAGAGGAGAGGAGAGGAGAAAGAGACAGGAGAAGACAGAGAGGAGAGGAGAGATTTATAGGAGAGAGAGAGGGAGGAGAGGAGGAGAGAAAGACAGAAAGGAGAGAGAGGAGTGGAGAGAGAAGAAAAGACAGGAGAGAGAGAGACGAGCGGAGAGGAGGAGAGAGATAGAGGAGAGGAGGAGAGAGAGGGAGGAGAGGAGAGGAGAGGGGGGGTTGAGGAGAAGGAAAGGAGATGAGGAGAGAGAGGAGAGGAACAGAACAACATGGAGGGGGAGAGGAGAGGAGGAGAGACAGAAAAACAGGGAGGAGGTTGAGGGAAGGAAAGAGAGGGAGACGCAAGACAAAAAAAGTTTCAGGTTCCAAGACACGCTGACACCAAATCCACACATACGCATGTGGGCTCAAACACACACACACACACACACACACACACACAGACACACAGATTATAGCGAGACACGGTGACACCAAATCCACTGTGAGACTTATCCCAGGGTTTAACTTTACACTCACTCTTAAAATGTCTACACACTCACACACACAGACTCTTAACATTTCTACACATTCTCACACACACACACACAGACTTTTAACATTGCTACTCACTCACTCACAAACACACACACAAGCAACACTGTGAAGAATAAAGAGCTTTTATCCACAGAGAGAAAGACTCAATGTAACCCAGAACAATATACAGAAAGACTATGTCACAAAGAATTCACACACACACACAAACACACACACGTCTGTGTGTGAGTATGTGTGTGTGTGTGTGTCAGTACATGTGTGAGTACATGTGTGTGTGTGTGTGTATGTGTGTTAGGGGTATTGTGATATCTCTGCCCACTCAGTGCTGTGTCAGCTGATAAAGCCATCAGGACACTCCTCTGAGAACAACACCCTGAGCCACACACACACACACACCATGCTCTGTGTGTGTTTGTGTGTGTGTGTGTGTGTGTGTGTGTGTGTGAGAAAGAGAGAGTGACCTGCTTCTCCTCATGAATGTCAGCAATAGCCGCTTCGTATGTGTGTGTGTCTGTGTATGTGTGTGTGTGTGTGTGTGTGTGTGTGTGTGTAACCTGCGTAGTGTATATATATATGTGTGTGTGTGTGTGTGTGTGTCTAACCTGTGGAGTGTATATATGTGTGAGTGTGTGTGTGTTTGTCAAACCTGTGGAGTGTATATACTGTATGTGTGTGTGTGTGTGTGTGTGTGTCTAACCAGTGGAGTGTGTGTGTGTCTAACCTGTGGTGTCTGTGTTTTTGTTTGCGTGAGTGTGTGTAACTACCCTGTGGAGTGTGTGTGTGTGTGTGTGTGTGTGTGTGTCTAACCTGTGGAGTGTATGTGTGTGTGTGTGTCTAACCTATGGAGTGTGTATATGTGTGTGTGTGGGTGTGTGTCTAACCTGTGGAGTGTGTATATGTGTGTGTGTGTGTGTGTGTAACTATCCTGTGGAGTGTGTATGTGTGTGTAGCTATCATGTGTTGTGTGTGTGTGTGTATCCTACCTGATGAGGGTGTGTGTTTGTGTATCTAACCTCTTGAGTTTGTGTGTGTATTGTGTGTGTATCTAACCTGTTGCATGTGTGTGTGTGTGTGTATGACTGTGTCTGTGTATCTAACCTGTTGTGTGTGTGTGTGTATCTAACTTGTTGCGTGTGTGTGTGTGTATGTATCTAACCTGTAGCGTGTGTGTGTGTGTGTGTGTGTTTGTGTGTGTATCTCACCTGTAGCGTGTGTGTGTGTGTGTGTGTGGTGTGTGTGTGTGTGTGTGTGTGTATGTGTGTTTGTGTATATAACCTGTTGCGCTTGTGTGTGTTTGTGTGTGTGGGTGGTGTGTGTGTGTGTGTGGTGTGTGTGTGTGTGTGTGTATCTAACCTGTTGCGTGTGTGTGTGTTAGAGCCTCAGGAGTAATTTTCTCTCCCTCTCGTACCGTCTCAGGTCCAATCACAGTCCATGACAGACCTCTCCCTGAAATCAGCCAATAACAGGCGTTCTCACATTTCCATCGAGGAGTAGCCAGCCAATCACTGACAATCTGCATGAAAAGCAATAGAAGCACTCTCTGTCTCAAAGTGCAGTGTGTGTGTGTGGGTGTGTGTGTGTGAGATGATGATGATTTCTGATATGAAATTATATGATATATGATACAAAATGAGATGTGTCAGATTGAAACCTATGCTATGCTATGCTATGCTCATCCTCATTATGCTAATCCTCATTGTGTTGTGTTGTCTGTAAAGCCTCCTGTCCTGCACAGAAGAAATCAGAAGCAAGCAGATTGATTTATACACAGAATAAAAGTGGGTATATATGAGTTTGCTTATGAGGTTACTACTGAAGGACAAACCTGAAGGACACAGCTCTGACACATATAATTACAGACACTACAGACACAGATGCAGAAACTACAGACACAGATGCAAATACTACAGACACTACAGACACAGATGCAGATACTACAGACACAGATGCAGATACTACAGACACAGATGTAGATACAACAGAAAAAGATGCAGATACGACAGACAGATGCAAATACTACAGACACTACAGACACAGATGCAGATACTACAGACAAAGATGCAGACACTACAGACACTACAGACACAGATGCAGATACTACAGACACTACAGATACTACAGACAAAGATGCAGACACTACAGAAAAAGATGCAGACACTACAAGGCAAGGCAAATGTATTTATGTAGCACATTTCAGACAAAGATGCAGATACTACAGACACCACAGACACAGATGCAGATACTACAGACACTACAGACACAGGTGCAGATACTACAGACACTACAGACACAGACGCAGATACTACAGACACAGATGCAGGCACAGCAGACACAGATACTACAGACACCACAGACACAGATGCAGATACTACAGACACTACAGACACAGATGCAGGTACTACAGACAAAGATACAGATACTGCAGACACTACAGTCAAAGATGCAGATACGACAGACACCACAGACACAGATGCAGGTACTACAGACAAAGATGCAGATACTACAGACACTACAGACACAGATGCAGATACTACAGACAAAGATGCAGATACTGCAGACACTACAGTCAAAGATGCAGTTACGACAGACACTACAGACACAGATGCAGGTACTACAGACAAAGATGCAGCTACTGCAGACACTACAGTCAAAGATGCAGTTACGACAGACAATACAGACACAGATGCAGATACTACAGACAAAGATGCAGATACGACAGACACCACAGACACAGATGCAGACACTACAGACACAGATGCAGATACTACAGACACAGATGCAGATACTACAGACAAAGATGCAGATACGACAGACACCACAGACACAGATGCAGACACCACAGACACAGATGCAGATACTACAGACACAACAGACACTACAGACAAAGATGCAGACGCTACAGACACAGATGCAGACACTACAGACACAGATGTAGATACCACAGACACTACAGACACAGATGCAGGTACTACAGACAAAGATGCAGCTACTGCAGACACTACAGTCAAAGATGCAGTTACGACAGACACTACAGACACAGATGCAGATACTACAGACAAAGATGCAGATACGACAGACACCACAGACACAGATGCAGACACTACAGACACAGATGCAGATACTACAGACACAGATGCAGATACTACAGACAAAGATGCAGATACGACAGACACCACAGACACAGATGCAGACACTACAGACACAGATGCAGATACTACAGACACAACATACACTACAGACAAAGATGCAGACGCTACAGACACAGATGCAGACACTACAGACACAGATGTAGATACAGCAGACACTACAGACACAGATTCAGTTACTACAGACACTACAGATACTACAGACAAAGATGCAGACACTACAGAAAAAGATGCAGACACTACAGACAAAGATGCAGATACTACAGACACTACAGATACTACAGACAAAGATGCAGACACAACAGACACAGATGTAGACACAGCAGACACTACAGACACAGATGCAGGTACCACAGACAAAGATGCAAATACTACAGACACTGCAGACTCGGATGCAGATACTACAGACACAGATGCAGACACTAAAGACACAGATGCAGACACTACAGACACAGATGTAGATAAAGCAGACACTACAGACACAGATTCAGTTACTTCAGACACTACAGATACTACAGACAAAGATGCAGACACTACAGAAAAAGATGCGGACACTACAGTCAAAGATGCAGATACGACAGACACTACAGACACAGATGCAGGTACTACAGACAAAGATGCAGATACTGCAGACACTACAGTCAAAGATGCAGATACGACAGACACTACAGACGCAGATGCAGATACTGCAGACACAGATGCAGATATAACAGACACTAAAGACACAGATGCAGACACTACAGACACAGATGCAGATACTACAGACAAAGATGCAGATACTGCAGACACTACAGTCAAAGATGCAGATACGACAGACACTAGAGACACAGATGCAGACAATACAGACAAAGATGCAGATACTGCAGACACTACAGACAAAGACGCAGACACTACAGACAGATGCAGATACTACAGACACTACAGACACAGATGCAGATACTACAGACAAAGATGCAGATACTGCAGACACTACAGGCAAAGATGCAGATACCACAGACACAGATGCAGATACCACAGACACTACAGACACAGATGCAGGTACTACAGACAAAGATGCAGATACTGCACACACTACAGACAAAGATGCAGATACTACAGACACAGATGCAGATACTACAGACACTACAGACACAGATGCAGGTACTACAGACAAAGATGCAGATACTGCAGACACTACAGACAAAGATGCAGATACCACAGACACAGATGTAGATACAGCAGACACTACTGACACAGATGCAGATACTACAGACACTACAGACACAGATGCAGACACTACAGGATGACGGCTGGATGACAGCTGTTAACAGAAGGATGGACACGAGGGGTGTGCACGAGTGTATAGTTAGCCTAACTTTTGTCAACGTTAGCATACTCAAGGCGATTGCAAGTGCTAGCCAAAATTAGGCTACTAGTGCCATGAAACGCATATTTTGCTTAATGGAGCAAAGCTAACTAAACAACAAACTGAACTTCTAATGGAAAGGTACAAATACTGTTCTTACCAACACTTGCTTGTGCAGATTTGAAGATTAATGTTATAAGCAGAAAGTTCTGTCTGGCGGGGCAGGCACAGTTTACACAGCATTATACTGTATAGATGTGGCCACTTTTACGTTGGAAGGCAAACTGCTTGCTGAGATGTGGCCATGGATTTTCTTCATCTTCTTTAATTTCAACTGGCGGAAAGTTCAGTGCTTAAGCTTGTCGGTCGTCTGCAGCTCGATGGTAGTACTAGTCCGCATTATTATCTTCTTCCATCTCCAGCTTGCGTGACTCGGCACTGGCGGCTTGCATCGACTCCATCATCCACTCTATGGAGCATCCAAACTGCAGTGAGAATTGTCATGCGCGATTTCCGCGTTTTGGTTTCCCGCCTTGAACTATGTTTTTTTTTTTACTTAGTAACGGATGTTATTTCGAATGTAGCGAAGTACATTACTTAAGTCAAAATCTAATTGAAAAAAAGTTAAATTATCGATTTCAAAAACTACTTAAAAATTACAAAGTACACAAAAAAACAACTCAATTACAGTTACGTGAGTAAAAGTAATTCGTTACTTTACACCTCTGTCTGTTATTGTAGTTTGGTGTGTGTGTGTGATATCAGTGTTAACCCAGGTTGGTGTGTCTGTTTATGTGTGTGTGTGATATCAGTCTTAACACAGGTTGGTGTGTGTGTGCACCTGTGTTGGTCCTTTTTACTGGTAACTAAAGGAAACTTTCAATCAAAATATCCCCTCTTCTCTTCTCTTCTCCTGTCATCTTATATAAAAGGGTTCCATGGGTCTTTTCCCTGTTGTCACTGAAGAGTGAGAATTCCAATACAGAAAAGTAGATTTTCACTGTGTGTGCATGTGTGTGTGCATGCGTGTGTGTGTGTGCATGCATGCATGTGTGTGACTGAATGAGTGTGTATTTGTGCATGTGTGACTGAATGAGTGTGTGTCTATGTGACTGAATGTGTGTGTTTGTGTGTAACTGAATGAGTGTGTGTGTGTGTGAGTATGTGAGTGTGTGTGCGTAGGTGACTGAAAGTGTGTGTGTGTGTGTGTCTGTGGAGGTGACTGAATGTGTGTGTGTGTGTGTGTGTGTGTGTGTCTCTATGTGACTGAATGTGTGTGTGTGTGTGTGTGGAGGTGACTGAATGTGTGTGTGTCTATGTGACTGAATATATGTGTGTGTGTGTGTCAATGTGTGTGACTGAATGAGTGTGTGTGTGTGTATGTGTGTAGGTGACTGAATGTGTGTGTGTGTGTGTGTGTGTGGAAGTGACTGAATGTGTGTGTGTGTGTGTGTGTGGAAGTGACTGAATGTGTGTGTGTGTGTGTGTGTAGGTGACTGAATGTGTGTGTGTGGAGTTGACTGAATGTGTGTGTGTGTGTGAGTGTAGGTGACTGAATGTGTGTGTGTGTGTGTGTGTGTGTATGTGGAGGTGACTGAATGTGTGTGTGTGTGTGTGTGTGTGTGTGTGTGTGTGTGTGTGTGTGAGTGAGTGTGTGTGTGTAGGTGACT
>NC_137925.1:10656994-10666994 GCF_963457725.1 Sprattus sprattus
GGCCAAATTGATTTTGCCTCTGCACTGGGTCTGGCCAACTTTGGATAGCCGTTCATTTCAAGATTTCCAGAATCCTTGGAGCCAATCACAAACTGGCTTTTGGCTACCTGGCGCGCCATTGGCGGATTTAAACTTACCACGGCTACGTTACAAAATCTACTGCACGGAGAGTTTTTTTTAACATTGGACATGGTGGCCGCCGAAGCACCGCAAAACGGTGCAAGTTTTCTTTGAAAACAGAACAGAAACTCGCCCTGGAACAATTCATACAGAAAAAATATGTGTTTGCTTTATTACCGATCGTTGTATCGTTGTATAGTATCGTTGGTCTGATTGGTTAAAGGCGTGTCCAATTACGTGAGTGAAGTGGATCGCTGATGAGTAGTTTGCCAGACTTAGGGCTCAGATACACATACGCGTTTTTGTAAAAACGCGACGCTAGGAAATACATTGATTCCTATGGTACGGCGCGCTTTCACGCAAAGCGCCCCGTACCATAGGAATCAATGCATTTCCTAGCGTCGCGTTTTTACAAAAACGCGTATGTGTATCTGAGCCCTAACTGAGCAAATGAAATGCAGTGAAGGGGCAGGGAATTCCCAGACAAAGGATACACAACAGTTCCTCACTTGCTGGAGACTGCCACAACACGCTCCGTATGCTGTGCCTGGGATCCGTAAAGGCCCTCCGTCACCATACAACATACGCTATCTGTAGCACAGTTTTATAGATTTGGGGGATTCTGTATGTGTTTAGATATGTTTAATCATGCTGGCTGGCTGGCTGGCTGGCTGGCTGGCTGGCTGGCCCAGCAGGTGATGGGTTTGGAGGCCTGCACTCTGGGAATGGAGCCGTCTTGAAGGGGTTATTTAGTACGTGCAATTTTCCAAGTTGGACATATCTGAGTTCCGAGTGGTCTTGAATGCAGCATTACAGGTGACGCTACATGCTGTGTGAAATGTCACACCTCTGGTTGTGCAATGCCAGATACAAAGATACACACACACATATAATAACAATTCCAGATACAAACATAATCACACACACACACACACACACACACACACACACACACACACACACACATATAAGCATACACACACACACACACACACAAACACACACATTTAATAACAATGCCAGATACAAACAAACATACACAGACACACACACACACATATAAATATACACACACACACAAACACTCATATATAATAACAATTCCAGATACAAACATAATCACACACACATATCAACATACATACACACACACACACACACACACACACACACACACACACACACACAATCACACACACACACACACACACACACACACACACAAAATAACAATGCCAGATACAAACATACATACACACACACACACACACACACACACATATAAACATACACACACACACACACATATATAATAACAATTCCAGATACAAACATAATCACACACACATATAAACATACACACTCACACACACATGTATAATGACAATGCCAAATTGCTGTGTACAAGGACACACTGGGGCATCATTATTACAGCATTACTCCAATTGTTGTGTATGTGAATACATGAATACAATGACAATAAAGGCTTTTCTCTTTCTATTTCTATTCTATTATGCTTCAACAAACAGAGGTGGCATAATGAGGGCTGATACTGCAAATGCAACAAATAGGATGTATAGGACAGTATAGTATAGTATACTGTCAATACTGTAGGCCTAATTTTTAAACTACATCTTGATCAATTTCTGTTCTATACATGTTTAGGCTTAGTTTCAGGAAAACAAACTGTATTGGATGTACTCAATCTTGACCTTTTCAAAACAGGATGGCATATTTATGGCAGACTGCTCAAGATTCTCAGGCTTTCTTAAAGGTTTATTTTTTTTAGATGTTGTGCCAACATCTTTTAGGTCACTCCCCTCATTTCTCTGTTCGACGCATATGCCTTCAATAAAGTAACAAGCGTGATTTCACAGCATTTCATCTCCAGTACTTAAAGTTTAAGAAAACTGAGTGTTAAATTAAGTTATTATGTGATTCCAAGCGGCTGTATTTATTTGGCTGTTTTCACCGAGGTAATCAATGCCGTCTGTTTGAGTGAAGGGCTTGTAAGCCAGACTGCACTCCGGTCGCTCTCCCGGAGCGGAACTCCACACACGTTCTGAACACACATTTGGCGCTTTCTTTTCAACGAACGGTATCCTGAGCGGGAGCAGGGGTTTCACGTTCCGAGAAAAACTAGCCTACTGAAAATGCAAATGTTTTAATTGAGGACGTGGTGAGAAGTTTCCGATTTAGAGTATTTCATCAAATTTGCCGTTAGTCGCAGAGCCGCGGAGAGAAGATGTTGCCGGGAGTTTGCCAGCATCACAGGCGGAGGAGATGAAGACAGCTCATGTAAGATGCTTGCTTTTTTCTTCTCTTTAACTTTTGTCCAAGTTCACGACAATCTTGCAAACGATTTTGCTCTGAGGGAACAAACACATTTAACGTACAATTATCACCAGTGGGGCCATATCAATGTGTTTTAAGGAAACGTGTACCAGTTTGGTTAACGTTGCTAAGGTCGTAAAGCTGTTACTCTTGCTGTTGTTTTGCTGCCCTGCTAATCGGAGAACTAATGTGAACGTTAACGTTAGCTAGTGAGACGAAATTAGCAGTCTGACAAAGTTATTCTGTTTATGCTTTATGAGATATTTCAAGTGATATCTGGCACAGCTGTGGTTCGTATAACGAACGAACTATGTGTCATACTTATTAACAAAAGCAAAAATATTTCTAAGAAATGTAGGCCTAACATTTACTCAATCGACATAACAACAACAATTGTAGCGTGGAGCCAGCTAATCATTATAGCTATGGTTATTTAAAGAAAGCGTGTCCCAGCCGAATAATGATACATCTCCTGTCGTGCCTACGGGAATCAGAATCAGTCAGTACACCCAGTATATGATGCCTCAACTGGAGTAACTTATTGGGATTGATTATTTCAGAGCTGTCACTCAGAAAACATGCCATTACCACTGTGATGTTAGAACGCGGAGAGGAAATTCCCTAAAAGCATGTCAATGCAGAACATGGAGATAAGGACTGGCACACGCACACACACACACTCACGCGCGCTCTCTCACCCTCTTTCTCTCATGCACACACGCTGTCTGTCTCTCTCTCTTTCTCACACACACACTCACACACACACACACACACACACACACACACATTCTCTCTCTCACACACACACACACACACACACGCTTTCTGTCTCTCTCAGTCTCACACACAGACACGCACGCACTCCAGGGATGGATTAACGAACGGGCCTACCAGGCCCAGGGGCCCATGAGCTCAAGGGGCCCCTAAACCAGAGCCTCTGCGCGAAGTCGCTGTTATGCATCTCTTATTTGTGGTTGAAAAAGGTGTATTTTGTTTTAATTGGCTTTAATTTAGTGTATGTGCTGTGTAAAAAAACGCGCTTGTGCGCGAGACAATCCAGCCAGCGCGGAAGATTCGTAGGCAAAGTAGACCCTGCTTTCTAATTTTTTTCAATCATAGGGATGTCAAAGAGTTGCTATTTTAATGTGACAATGTTCAAGGATGATTTTCTTTGGACAAAGTAAGATACCTTATGCTATATATTCCCTTAAATTGGCAAACTTGTCTCTGTCATGGTTCTCATAATTGTTAGGGAGAAATCGTCAGTAGCAATCTACAACACAATTACCGTATATGCTTATCGTACATACACTATAGAAACTATTAAAAAGCCGATTCAAATAAATTAATAATTTCTTATTTAATTTGTTATTTTTGTCATATAAGCAATGATGATTGCTTGGTAATATGTATCTTGTTAGCCAATGTCAAGTCTCTATTTGATCATGTGACGAGACAATACGATAAAGCTAGTTTAGGCGCATGGGATCTCACTGCTTGTTTTGCACACATTCTCCTCCAAACCTGCCACCTCCCTGTCAAGTATCTCTTCCCTGATCTCTCTTCAGTCAGTAGTCTCTCAGTATGATCCTGTGGAGAACTGATCTGAATGGGTGGACGGCTTCGCCATAGCAACGACTTGGATCCAGAGGTCATCATTGTTCTAGAGCAAGTCAGCCATCCTCCATCAGGTTTTACTACCAGATATAGTTATACTGGTCCATAGTGAGTCTAGTGGAGATTTATACTGGTCCATAGTGAGTCTAGGGGAAATAGTTATACTGGTCCATAGTGAGTCTAGTGGAGATAGTTATACTGGTCCATAGTGAGTCTAGTGGAGATTTATACTGGACCATAGTGAGCATCTGTAGTAGTGACACCAGATCAGCCACATATTAGTCATGTTACTTTGGCCATATATGGGCGTAACAGTGTCATACTTTGTCTCTGTAGGTAACTGTGTCGGAGGGTATTTGAAGACTTGGCAAGTCATTGTACTTTTTGATAATAATCAATGTTTTGTTTTGTGATAATAATCAATCTCTGCAACAGATTATAATCAATGTGTGTGTGTGTGTGTTAGGTAGGTGTGTTTGAAGGATGTCCGCACTTGAGTCTACTAGTGTGTGTGTATATGTATGTGTGTGTCTGTGTCTGTGTCTGTGTCTGTGTGTGTGTGTGTCTGTGTGTGTGTGTGTGTGTGTGTGTGTGTGTCAGTGTGTGTGTGTGTGTTAGGCAGGCGTGTCTGATGTCTGTCCGCACTAGAGTCTACTAGTGTGTGTGTGTGTGTGTGTCTGTGTGTGTGTGTGTGTGTGTGTGTGTGTGTGTGTGTGTGTGTGTGTTTTAGGCAGGTGTGATTGATGTCTGTCTGCACTAGAGTCTACTAGTGTGTGTGTGTGTGTGTGTGTGTGTGTCTGTGTGTGTGTGTATGTTAGGCAGGTGTGATTGATGTCTGTCAGCACTAGACAGAATGACAAAGAAATTGTGGTAAATCTCAGTCGCAATCAAATGGTAATCATATTGTGTTGCCCACAGGTGTGCCCCTGTGTGTGTGTGTGTGTGTGTGTGTGTGTGTGTGTGTGTGTGTGTGTGTGTGTGTCCAGGAGTGCCCCTGTGTGTGTGTGTGTGTGTGTCCAGGAGTGCCCCTGTGTGTGTGTGTGTGTGTGTGTCCAGGTGTGCCCCTGTGTGTGTGTGTGTGTGTGTGTGTCCAGGTGTGCCCCTGTGTGTGTGCGTGTGTGTGTGTGTGTGTGTGTGTGTGTGTGTGTGTTAGGGGTGGGCGATATACCTGTTTGATTGTGAAAACCGGTATTGTGCCACGCCATGATATTGATTTTCCAATACCGTGGATACCGTCATTAATTCGAATTTGGCATTCATATTGTTTTGTTCCAAATTTCAACTGAGTGATTGTACTAAGTAGCTTCACTTTTTATTTTATTTTAATCAACCTTTCTAGGTTCTTACGAAAAAAAGAATGCATGTTAATATTTTTATGAGCGGGACATCGCATGCATTTGTTGCGCGCATGTAGTGCTAGCAACAAAGAAGCGTGCAGGCAGGTGCAGTTAGGAGGCAGGTTTATTATTGGGGGAAAATGTAACAATCCAGGATGAGCGAAAACACATAAATTGATTGAAGAGCAGGAGGATGAATTGGTTAAGAAGAAATCTTAAATCTTTAGTTAAATCAGCTCGGTGACTAGCTATCATTTCATGCAAATGTTACTCTTCCATTAAAATGGTTTATGCTAAGGTCAGGGGTTTTCAACCAGGGGTCCGTGGCCAGCATTGCAGGGGGTCCGCGACATGAGCCTATGTTGATCAGTTCAACATTGAATTTTTAATTTTTATAAATTCGCTTTCATATTTCAACACATTTCCAGATGACTCTTGAATATCGTGAAAAATATCGAAGAACTTACACACCAAGTGTTACAGGCGTAATATGTGATCCATCCATCTGTTCCTGGCCCGGCCCGGCCCCTCTGTCAAATTTTAAAACCCATTGTGGCCCAAGAGTCAAAACGTTTGCCCACCCCTGATATAAACAATACTAAGAGAAATAATGGGAAATCGACAGATCAAGGGCTCACTCTGATATCAATGTAATGTTTGCGAATATCGCTCATATTTAGTCTTTGCTCTTCGTCCAAAGTCAAATCTATTCTTGAGGTTCCAACATTTTTCAAAAGCAATTTGGCTTTAAATGTGAGTAGTCGATCGAGTTATTTTCTGTCCCGTCGTTTGAAGCATACCTTTTAGCTCCGGCAATGGTCTCCCATTATTTAACATCTCACGTTTCTATTGAAAGTCCAGTTTCAGGCTCTCGCACGGCCCCTTTATTTAGACAGAGGTACTCTGTGCCTCCCCTCAGTTCTTTTTCACTGCGGGTTTATGTCAGACCAGCAAGACTAAATAGGTTCTACACATACGTGAAATAAATTACCTATTCTATGGATAGAAAGGACATATAATACAAGTGTCCACAAATACTACAGTGGTGACAAACAATGAGAAGCAGCGCCTCATCTCAGATTGTGCAATGCAATCCCTCACTAACTGGGTTGTTGTAGCATATATCAGTAGAGAAATATTTATTTTATTTTATCATTATTAGATTTTTACTTTTCATGATGACATATTGCCTTAACTAATGTCATTTAGCTTAGAATGGTTATTAAAATGAGTTTCAGATGTTTTTCCTTATATATCCTGATATCGTTATCGTCTGAACAGTGGAAAATATCGTGATATGAATTTTAGCTCATATCGCCCACCCCTAGTGTGTGTGTGTGTGTTTGTGTGAGTATGTGTGTGTGTGTGGGTGTTTGTCCAGGTGTGCCCCTGTGTGTAGATGCATATTTATGTAGGTGTCACTAGCTCTGTGTTGATTGGCTAACCTCCTGTCTGTCACTCATTTCCTGTTCCTGTTTTCGAGGGTGGTTCTGGTTAATAAAACCACTGACTTTTACGTATTCTGTCCTGCTGATTGGTTGTGTACAGGGTAGCCCCGCCCTGTGCCCATGCTGACGGCAGAGGACTGCTTAACTGGACAGAAGACAGAGCAGGTATATGGACAACATACACACACACAACACACGCAAAACACACACACACAACACGCGCAAACACACACACAACACACACAGCACACACGCGGTCACACACACGCGCAAAACACACATACACACATGCACACAACACACACGAGCAAAACACACACACACAACACACAAAAGACAAAACACCCGCACAAAACACACACAACACACATACACACAACACACACATGCGGTCTCACGCACACAACACACGCAAAACACACACACGCACACAACACGTGTACGCGTGGTCACACACAACACACGCATTCATACACAACATATAACGAACACAGACACAGACACACACACACACACACACACACACACACACACACACACACACACACACAGTCTTATTGCAGCAGCTGTATATTACTCAGGTGTGTGTTAGTCGGGTGTGTGTGTGTATATTACTCAGGTGTGTGTTAGTCAGGAGTGTGTGTGTTGGTCAGGTGTGTGTAAGTCAGGTGTGTGTTAGTCAGGAATGTGTTAGACCAACGCAGCTAGTGAATGTGCAGGGATTAAAATTAACTTTTTTCACCACCGTCCCGGAACCGTCCCGAAAATCATTTTCAACCGTCCCGAAACGTCCCGGAACCGTCCCGAATTTTATGGAAAAAAAAAAACTAAATTCGGTGCAAATTAATTCAAACAATGAATTCCATTAAGATTATACAAGAATAAAAACTGCTGCTGGCAATAGATTTAAAATCCAAAAGTGTTTATTAAAACTCTCTCAATTGGTTTGGGTCATTTCTTAAAACTGAGATGACATTCCTATTCCTGCATCCCATTTAATACAAGAATATGTCTTTTTCCACTCAGGAAGGAACTTCCTTTTTAATTTAATTTAATTTTAATATTTTCTTTTCATAAATATGTATTAAATTATTCCCCATAGTCCATTCTCTTGATTTCATAGCTTTCAGCGTTGTTTATTTATGTTAGAGCTTTCATCCAATCATATTTCAGCTATCATGTGTTACCAGGCAAATAGAAATCTTCCCTGAGGCCTTCAGAATTGAACGTGACACGTAAACCTTTGATTGGATACTGAGGCAGACCGGTGCAGTGCTTCAGTGCTCAGTTTAGTTGGCTAATGTGAAAACGACGTACATCGGTTGCAATGCTTATTATGCTAGTTGTTTCAATTGGTAAGACTAAATATAATTACATTAACCAACTCAAATAAACTAGTTTACACCAACTTGATAATTCCAGTTTTTGATACAATTACAACGCCATTTTCAAGACGGAACTTTCAAGAAAAACTGGATATCGTGAGGAAAGGAAGTTTAATGAAACTGCTTTGCAGGTGGGACAATGCGATGTTTAGTGGACAAACTTGTTAAAGCTCACATAGGCTACTTTCGGTGGACTGAATAAAACTTTGTAGACTAATCCCTGAAAATCGCCTTTTATTTTTAAGTTGTGACAGTAATATCCAAGCGATCATATAACAGAGTTTACTACTCTTAATGTATTGTTAATACGGGTGTATTGATTTGAAATGCTCCGGAAATATTAATTAAGTCTGTTGTACTCGACTATGTTAAGGTGATGCAATGCTCACTTATACTGCCTTTCTGTATAAATATATAGTTCGAGAGCCATGGCGTCATAGTGATGGTATTAAGAGGTGGATTCACTCAGTTTAACATCGTGTAGGACATCGCTGAAGGCCTAGTCGTGAAATGCACGGACCGCCACTGTTGTCACTAATAGAACACAAACGTGAGGCGCGAGTCCATTTCAAGTCAAGTCAGATTTATTGTCAGTGTCTAATGTCTTCATTCAAGGACATTGAAATTGCGTTTCTTTTCCGTTTAAATGAGTTGCAAGTGCAATAAAAAACGGGCTGAAATTCTTGTCCTCCCGACGTCGTCCCAAATTAAATTGTTGATCGTCCCAATGACAATTTAATACGGCCCCGGGACGATGGGACGACGTTAATTTTAATCCCTGGAATGTGTGTTGAAACCAGGAGCAAAAACAATGGGTGAAATAGCAAATAAATATATTCAAATTGATAAATACAAATAAATATAATCAAATTGATAAAAGCATAGTTCTGTAAATGATGTAAAGACGAACTAAAACACATGACTAACTATGTCATCGCCCCCCAAAAAGCCAAAATGACACACACACACACACACACTCGACCCCAGCTGGTGCTGGCCAACTCAATCTTGCCTTGTTCAACGGAAGCTAGCAATTTACAGATTAACATCTGGCTGTGTCTGTGTGTTGACATCACCCATGTGTGAGGTTGTGTGTGTGTGTGTTAACATCACCCCTGTGTGTGAGAGTGTGTGTGTGAGAGTGTGTGTCAGTGTTTGTATCAGAGACAGAGGGAGTTATAATGTAATGTGTGTGTTGACATCGCCCATGTGTGTGAAAGTGTGTGTGTGTGTGTGTATCAGAGACAGAGGGAGTTATAATGAAATGTGTGTGTTGACATCGCCTGTGTGTGTGAGAGTGTGTATGCCAGTGTGTGTATCAGAGACAGATGGAGTTATAATGCAATGTGTGTGTTGACATCGCCTGTGTGTGTGAGAGTGTGTGTGTGTATGTGTGTATCAGAGATAGAGGGAGTTATAATGTAATGTGTGTGGAATAGGACATCTGACTGTAGGTAATCTGATGATAATTTGTAAGTAATATTATTTACAAATTATCATCAGATTACCTACAGTCAGATGTATAATATATACTGTATATATAATAATAATAATGGTAAACCTGTTTGTTTAGAAATAATAAACAAGTTACATTCTCTTTACATGTGTATGAATTCATATCAAACTAGGTGTCATTTTTTTTACATGCGTATTAATTCATATAAAACTAGGTGACTAGTACACACTACACATAGTTCAAAAACATTCAGTATTCTAATCTGACGGACTGTTTAAATAACATTGTGGGTGTAAAGACAGA
>NC_137925.1:10676994-10701994 GCF_963457725.1 Sprattus sprattus
GCCCACCCGCCCTGCCCCCACAGCGTGGACTGCTTCGTGTCGCGGCCCACGGAGAAGACCATCTTCCTGCTCATCATGTACGGCGTGTCGCTGCTCTGCCTGGCGCTCAACCTGTGGGAGATGCTGCACCTGGGCCTGGGCTCCATCCTGGACATCCTGCACGTGCGCCGACGCCCCCGCCCGCCGCCCGACCACGCCCTCCCCCTCAGCCCTCTGAGAGGGGGGGTGCCTATCAGCGAGGCGGGAGGGGGCGGGGCGGGGTACGGCAGCTACCCCTTCTGGAGCTCCGCCCCCCTGCCCCCCCCTGGCTATAGCCTGAAGCCGGAGCAGCTGCCAATCAGTGAGCTGAACAGCCAGGCCAAGATGGCGGCGAGGCAGAACAGAGCCAACCTTGCGCAGGAGGAACAGCACGGGGGGGGAGGGGCTGCGCAGGATGCAAGGGGAGGGGCCAGGAGAGACAGGAAGAAGGAGCGAGGGAACGGGGGCAAGCTTGGGGGGGGGCGAGGCGACAGAGGCAGCAGCAGCATCAGCAGCCAATCAGATGAGGGAAAACCATCAGTGTGGATCTGAGGCCAGGCTAACGCTAACATCCTCTATGTGAATCTGAGGAGATGCTAACGCTAACATCCTCTATGTAAATCAGAGGAGATGCTACAGCTAACGGATCTGAGACAAAGCTAATACTAACACTCTATGTGGATCTAGGGCAATGCTACTACTGACTTGCATGGATCTAAGACGGGTCTATGGGTGACATCTTTATTGTTGATGTCAAACCACAGTAATCACAACATCCTCTATGTGAATCTGAGACAATGCTAACGCTAGCATCCTCTATGTGGGTCTGAGGAGATGCTAACGCTAACATCCTCTATGTGAATCTGAGGAGATGCTAACGCTAGCATCCTCTATGTGGTTCTGAGGAGATACTAACGCTAATATCCTCTATGTGAATCAGAGACAATGCTAACGCTAACATCCTCTATGTGGGTCTGAGTCAGTGTGAACACACCTTCCATGTTTAGCAAACATTTGCTCTCTCGTTGTGCATTAAGACGTTTTGCTAAATCTAACATCCCCAGCTTGAAACTCACAGAACAGTACGCCAATGCTCACGATGTATATGACTCCACAGTAATGCTCACGATGTATAAGTATATACGAATGCTCACGATGTAAATGACTCCACAGTAATGCTCAGGATGTAAATTACTCCAGACGAATGCTCACGATGTATATGACTCCAGACGAATGCTCACCATGTATATGACTCCTGACGAATGCTCACAATGTATATAAGTCCATACGAACGCTCACAATGTATATGACTCCATATGAATGCTTTTTCCATCTATGAGGATGAGATGCCACGTTATCTCCGAATAAGAGCGTTTGAAATCATGCCAATGCCCTTAGCTGTGGATCACACACTATGCTAACACCGCTGTTAGCATCTCATGCTATCCTAATGCCCTTAGCTGTGGATCACACACTATGCTAACACCGTCGGTACGCCTCTCATGCTATGCTAATGCTATGTTAATGCTAATTCCAGCATTGTGGATGTGAAGTGACAGAGCCCCGGAGCTGTAATACTGTTCCACATGCTGCAGAGGTGCTAAATACGGACAGCTCACACACAAACACTTTCAAATTGACGGACAACCCCCTGCCCCACATACACCCCCTTTCCCTCAACACACTCACAAATACATACCCTTCTAATAATATACACATACACATATACCTATTGTCACATAAATCAGATGCAAACACTTTAACACACAAATGTGTTGTTTTGTAGACCCTTTTGAATTTTCCATGCTGCATACAGTTTGTCCTGCAGGGGGAGCTGTTGCTCCTGTTTCCAGGTCTTCATAAAGAACTCTTTTACTGGACACAGTTTTGACCAGCAGTTCTACCGGTTCACCTGTTCTCTTGTACTTTGCCTGTGCCAAAACAATGTAAGAACTGCTGAACTGTGCACAGGATGTGTTTGTTGTTCGCACATACTCACACATACATCAGTGTGGGTTGCCAGGGATGGCAAGTTCTTTGGTTGTTTTTTAATAAATATATGAAGGTGTTTTTTTTTAAATAAATATATGGAGGTGGGTTATTTTGTACGATATGTTCAGTTGCATGTTGAAATCTTTGTTAAGATATGAAGCAATAAATAATCCGTTTCAGAGAACACTGGTGTCTTTGCCATTGATGACAAATGCAAACGTTTTAAATTCGAGGGCCGCTACGCGTGTCCCATTTGACACTCCGTAGTTTGTGCAATGTCCCGTATGTAGAGTGGAGGGTAGTTTGAAGAAGAAAGCCTGGAAGTTTTGCGGGAATTTGCAGTCGGAGTTGATTACGGTGGTGCAGAAACTGTAGCAATGTACTAACAGCCTGCCTATAATCCCCCCTGTGCTGGTAAGGTAGTTGTTTACAAGCTTATATTCGACGACGATTCATTAAGGAACTTAATTAACAGATAGCCTGACATTATTTAACTGACGTCTAGCGAGGTGACCTGCCCGACTTATGTAAAAGCAATACATTTAGCGGTTAGTTATTCACCTAGATAACGTACTATTAAGTTCGCCTTGCAACGTACTGCATTAAGACTCGAAAAGGCAGGTTGATAAAGCCAACGTTACGCCATTTCGTCGATGTTTGTTGGAATTTGCCTGTAATGTACTCTTGTTACCCTCCTAACATACGCTAGCAAAATTCGGCCTGTCTAAAGCTAACGCTACCTTGTGTTTTTATTTTATATTATATGCAACATAGCCAAATTGGTATGACGCATGTCTTATGTGCAGCTTGTATGTTTTTAAGTTGGCAACAATGGTGGCTTTTGAACTGAAGCTAAAATCAGGGGATCCTTTTAACAGCTTGGTAAACACCAGACTGTCTGCTGCTATATGATACTGATGGTGCTTCTGAAACAAGGTGGCTCACATTAACGTGAACTCATACTTCTTTGTAGTCCTTACTCAGTTGATTTGGGCTGTGCCTTGTTGTCCCTGTGCGTAACGCGTTATGTTCCTGTGCGTAACGCGTAATGTTTGTTTCAGTTTAGCGCAATTAATGGAGTAAGAAACTAGGGTGCAAGTGAGGTGATGAAGCGGTCTGCGCGCGTGCACGAGCTGCTGGGCAGCCTGCCCTCTGGCGCGCGCCCTCTGGAAGGAAAATCAGTGTATATGCACGCGGTGAAGAAGCGTCATTCCGCAGTCCTAACGGATGTGATAAAGCAGCTCGGTGGGGTGAGTGATCGGGGGAGGGGGTGGGGACGCATTTCCAATGTTGACTAGTCTTTTGAGTTTAAAGCTTTTAAGATTTTCCTTTTGTCTTCAGTCTGTTGTATTTATAATGATTATTGATGCTGTTGTCAGAGGTTGAAGTGTGTGTGTGTGACTGACATATCACTCTTATCATTCTGCTTTGAGGTTTTTTTAACAGGTGTGTGTGTGTGTGTGTGTGTGTGTGTGTATATAGAGTGTTGAAGCGTTTTTGAACAGAGATGTCAGCTGTTTGGTGACGGGACGTAGAGAGGGACAGAAGGACCCGCCCCCTGTGTCATCGATGGGTGGAGCCAAGCCCATGACCAAGGAGGATAGAAGCCTAACCCCAACACAACGCGGACATTCAGCCAGCCCCAACCCGGTGTGTGAACACACACAGACACACACACAACTAAACAGGATAGAAGCCTAATCCAGACACCTAGCCCGCCTTGTTTGAAGCTTGTTTTCTAAAGTAGTGGGTGTGGTTAGGCAGGGCTTGCGAGTGCGACTGATCTGGTCGCATGTGCGACTGGAATTTTGGCCGTGCAACTTGATTTGAAATCATGGTCGCACGCGTGCGCCTATAAAAATAAGCACAAATGTAAGGCCTGCGCCTACATAATGGGCTAATGTACAAATCTTTGCATCAAAATAAAACTTATACGGTTCTTATTCATCTTAAGCAAAATATAAATACATTTGGGATTAATACCCTGTCGTGCTATGCAGGGTCGCTGTTATGGTTTTCTGGGTTGACTTTGGAAAGGGACGTTGATTCAGTGAGGTAACGTTAGCTTCAGTGCAGTCATCATACTGTGGTTTGTGGTGAAATCTCAGGTGGTTGAACAAGTTAGCTGTGTTTCTATGCGGCGCAGACACAACTCTAACGCACTCTGTGCATATGATTTGTTCTCAGTTAACATCTCTTGCCCTAACTCTTAAAAGTAAGAAAGCCATCTTACTACCTTGATGTCTCGCTAGCTATTTTTACGGGTGAATTTGAGTGGTATTTTAAGATAGCATGTACTTTAACGTGACGTTGGTAAGCTGAAAGAACGTTAGGTTTATGTGTTAGTGTTAGAAAGTTGGCTGACTGACGCCTCACAAATCACATCAACCATTATTGCTGGTTACAATAACGGTGTTATCGGATAGTACAGTGTCTACTTCTTGGTAACTTTAAACAAAAAAAACACCACATCTGTAAACGGAGTGTGGTCCGTCATCTTTGTTTACAATTTCCAGTTGCCGGAGGGAGCTGGCGTACATATTTTTAGGCAACCTGCTACCTTGAAAAATGGCCGTCACTCTGTGGACTCTAAGGTATTTTATAAACCCGGAAGTGACAGAATAATGGTTTTCCAGCACGCCTTTTATAGTGGTAGATATTTGCTGGTGCTCCCAATTTTTCTGGGTTAGGAGCACAGTGCTCCTAAGCCAAAAAGTAAGTCTCAAGCCCTGTTAGGGAAACAAAGTGTTGCCCCCTTAAATGAACAGAATTTAAATTCAAGAGAAACAATGTTTGCAATTGGTACTGGTAGTCAACTACGTTTCGTCTCTCATTGTCTCTCATTGTAGCTTTAAACCAGCTTTCCCCGAGCTAACTAAAGTCTAGCCTACTTGTTCAGTGATTCCTGTGCTATGTCTGTCTGTCTGGCTGGCTGTCTGGCTGTGCTCTAGTTATTCCTGTGCTTTGTCTGTCTGTCTGTCTGCTCTCCTCTCATGTGTAGGGAGAGAGTTCTTCGCGATCGCCAAGATCCATTATTACATCATGAGGAGTTCTTGTATGAGCGCTACAGATTCAGCAGACAACGAATCATTTATTTACAAGACCTTCTCGAGCCATTTATTGCAAATACCTCAGCCAAACATTGACTGTTTTGCGCTTTTTTGCGAGTGGTAGGCTACATTTTTGTAGTGTCGGCGATGCGGACAACAAAGCACTCATAATTATATGACTGTGTTATTAGTACACCATAGCATTTCATTATTGTAGAACATGATTAAGGTGTACTCATGATAAGATTAGAGAAAAGTAGCCTACACACAATTTCTTTTCACTGCTTCAATTTATTGCATTTCTTGTTAATACATTTACATTTAGTCATTTAACAGACGCTTTTATTCAAAGCGACTTACAAGGAAATGTAAAACTGCACTTAGTAAGGAGGTGAGGGGAATCGAAACTACTAACTGCACCAAAGTCACACTTGCCATCATAGGTACATACATAGATATCCCCCCCATACCCAGCCCCATACACAGTTTCTTGTCTTGGTCCTGTGGCGGTGTTGAATTTTGCCATGTTTATGGTCTTGTATTCTCGTAAGTGTTCATGATCTTCTCCTGCGGAGAAAAAAAGATGCTCTTTCTTTGAGTTCAGTAGTGTAAGGTTTTTTATGCCTCGTGCTGGTTTAAGGAGAAGACACCGGACGAAGCTTCTTTTGTAGCATATGAATGAGTTTACTTGGTATTCAATATACAGTACAGCCGTCAATGCAAATGCAGTCACAAGTGGTACATTCAACACCTAGGCCGGAGAAGATCTTCTGACTCTTACCCCAAAAGCTTTGGCTTTTAACCTCTAGTTCTGGCCCACTTTCTGTGATGTCATCCTCCTTGGTCAGCAACTAAAAAGCCCCCCTCCTCTCATCATGGGATACAGTTTCATATTAATCATGGGATATCAAGTGTCTGTCTGGTGTTCTTTTGTGTTTGAGCACAGCGGAACTCCCTGCAAATGTGGTTTGGGCTTGTGCCCATTTTAGCACATTTGCCCTAACTGTTTTATCTGCAGTGTACCTCATGATTTAAGGTCCTTCTTCCTGTCATATTAATACCATCTTTTTCCTCCTATTCAATCAATACAGCCTTTTCCCTCCCTAGCTCAACAGGCCTGTTTACATGGCCTGTCAATATAACCTGCTAGGCCTTTCCTCACACTGTAGATACCAGTGAGTTACAGCTTTGCGTGTTCTGCTGAGTTACAGCTCTGTTGTTTCTGCTGAGTTACAGCTCTGTTGTTGCTGCAACTGCCAGGTGTTTAGCACATTCCTGTAAACTTAATTGCTATTTTGTCACACTATGGGTATATGCTTAATTTTATCTTACAATCCCTCCTTTGACCTCATAAAATGAGGTCAACAACTGTTAAAGCAGAGCCACTAAAAAGCCAGGTTACATGTCAGGGTGGGTTCTTATTTACTTTACACAAAACTATCAACCACCCTCCTTTCAGCATTCCTAGCACAGCAGAAGCAATTTTTGTCCACTTCAAACGCTACTCCATTATCGGGGCGTCTGTCCCCCCCAGATCGCCCGTTCCACCATAGACTCAGTGGAGCTGCCGATACTTTTCTCGTAGAGGTCACCCTTGGAGCGCAATTTTTCCGTGGCTAAACACCTACTCTTATGAAAAATAAAAAACGAGACCTTATGGGTACAATTTACATGTTGACTGTTAACAGCTGATTTGTTTTAATACAATCATTTTTTCAATCATTCAATCTTTTTAAGCTATCAGCTGTCTATAAAAACAGACATAAACTGTTAGTCTTTTATTCCTGGTTTCGGCACCATTTAATCATTGTTAGTACAAAAAGGGATAGAAAGAGAGAAAACAGAAAACATAAATGATAATACGTCCTATACTTCAATCTTAGCACATGAGCGTTATGAGCGAGCACATTTTAGCAAAAATCATTCCCCCTTTCCCATCTGACTACTCTATTCTGCCATTTTTGCCTCCTGTAGTTTCCTCCAATGCTGATCGTCCATGACATCGAAATAGTCGGCTTGCGCCGCAATCTTTGCCTCACATTGCTCTCTCCTAGGCAGACATCTCTGCCACTCTCCATCCTGCAACAGATTCTCATCAAACACATTCTCTTCTCCTTGGTTAAACATTTTACTCAACGCCATTTTGTAGTGACTCAGCATCTGAGCCACCTCAGCAGCATCTGGAATCATAGGCCTCGGTGCGATCTCATTCTTATCAAAAACAACACCATCTTCATCAGGTAATGGCCATGCTATCTCCTTCAATCTGACCAATTCTTTATTGTAAATCTCTGACCACTTCCAGCACATCCAGCCGGCTCCTGGGCCTAATCCATACTTACAGTAGGGGTTGCCTATGTGGCAATCAGGTGTGTAGGGGCCTTCGGGTTTTGTCCACTCAACCACTCAACCTGTAAGAGACACTTAAATCCATGTTATTTTCACATATACTTCTAAGGTGTTAACACCCTTGTCTCTCCATATTCCACTTCCCTCAATCTTTAAATGCATATGTACTTAAATCTGTTCTTAATTTTATTCCAAGAAATGATCTAATGTTTTAAACTCTCTTCTATTCAGTTAAGTCCTAATAATAAAATAATATACATAGCCCAACAAACAAACCTTCATATTCCCCTTTTGCCTGCTGCTCTTGCTTGTAAGTTAACCCCTTTGTCATATCAATTACTTACACAACTCTCTTCTCAACTGTGTATTTTCAAGACCTATCTCTCTCTCTCTCTCTCTGTTCCTCTCTGTGTGTGTCTTTCTGTCTTGCCCCCTCCTTTTCTACTCTCACAGAGCAGGGAACTTCCTCTTTTTGTCTTACGTTCCTAAGTTCTTCATTCTTACTGGTATCAGTGATCTGTTCAAAAATGTGTCTCTTCTCCCCAGCCTTCGCTTTTGCCAACTTCATAAATGCCCTTAATGTCTGCAACTTTCCCTCTTTTCACTGGTTTCTTTATGATCCCATGACCTGTGTTTAGGCCACAGGCATGAATATACAGCCGCGGAAAAAATTAAGAGACCACTTCAAAATTATCAGTTTCTCTGGTTTTACTATTTATTGGTATGTGTTAAAGTAAAATGTACATTTTAGTTTTATTCTATAACCTACTGGCAACATTCCTACCAAATTTCAAATAAAAATATTGTCATTTAGATCATTTATTTGCAGAAAAATGACAATTGGTCAAAATAGCAAAAAAGATGCAGTGTCTTCAGATCTCGAATAATGCAAAGAAAACAAGCTCATATTCATTTTTAAACTACACAATACTAATGCTTTAACTTAGGAAGAGTTCAGAAATCAATATTTGGTATAATAACCTTGATTTAAAATCACAACTTTCATGTGTCTTGGCATGCTCTCCACCAGTCTTTCACATTGCCGTTGGGTGACTTTATGCTACTCCTGGCGCAAGAATTCAAGCAGCTCGGCTTCTTTTCATGGCTTGTGACCATCCATCTTCCTCTTGATCACATTTCAGAGTTTTTTTTATGGGATTCAGGTCTCAAAATTGGGCTGGCCATGACAGGGTCCTGATCTGGTGATACTCCATCCACACCTTTATTGGCCTGGCTGTGTGGCATGGAGCATTGCCCTGCTGGAAAAAACACTTCTCAGAGTTGGGGAACATTGTCAGAGCAAAAGGAAGCAAGTTTTTCTTCCGGGACAACATTGTACTTTGCCTGGCTGAGGTTTGTAAAAGACCATAAGGATTGAACCAAAGCCGACTGGAGGGTCTCCTAGTTCGTCTTCTCTGATGAGTCCAATTTCACAGTAGGTGCAAGACTCTGTGGCTTGTAGGCCTCTCCAGGTCTCCGTCTAACCATCAGACGACCATGTGTTGGGCAAAGCTGAAAATTGGACTCATCAGAGAAGACGAACTAGGAGACCTTCCAGTCCGCTTTGGTTCAATCCTTATGGTCTTTTACAAACCTCAGCCAGGCAAAGTAAAACATTGTCCCGGAAGAAAAACTTGCTTCCTTTTGCTCTGACAATGTTCCCCAACTCTGAGAAGTGTTTTTTCCAGCAGGGCAATGCTCCATGCCACACAGCCAGGCCAGTAAAGGTGTGGATGGAGTATCACCAGATCAGGACCCTGTCATGGCCAGCCCAATTTCGAGACCTGAATCCCATAAAAAAAACTCTGAAATGTGATCAAGAGGAAGATGGATGGTCACAAGCCATGAAAAGAAGCCGAGCTGCTTGAATTCTTGCGCCAGGAGTAGCATAAAGTCACCCAACGGCAATGTGAAAGACTGGTGGAGAGCATGCCAAGACACATGAAAGTTGTGATTTTAAATCAAGGTTATTCCACCAAATATTGATTTCTGAACTCTTCCTAAGTTAAAGCATTAGTATTGTGTAGTTTAAAAATGAATATGAGCTTGTTTTCTTTGCATTATTCGAGATCTGAAGACACTGCATCTTTTTTGCTATTTTGACCAATTGTCATTTTTCTGCAAATAAATGATCTAAATGACAATATTTTTATTTGAAATTTGGTAGGAATGTTGCCAGTAGGTTATAGAATAAAACTAAAATGTACATTTTACTTTAACACATACCAATAAATAGTAAAACCAGAGAAACTGATAATTTTGAAGTGGTCTCTTAATTTTTTCCGCGGCTGTATATATTTTTATTTTCAGTTAAGTCCACTTTTTGCAACTATACAGTATCAAATTTGTTTATGACTAATACAATTCAACTACCTCCTTTAACGGCGTAGTTGGTTCTACATCTAGGGTTATCCAAATAATATCACACTAACAAACGTGTGTGTGGGTATGTGAATGCACAAACGAGCAAAGAGCCCCCACCCTTGGGTTCCTAGGTCTCCCTCTGTCTCTGTCCCTTCAATTTTGTTCCCTTTGGCATACAGGCTCTCATTGCTCTTTCAACTTTGCCTAAGTTTAATTAATAACTTTGCACTAATAATCTAAACTGGCTAGTGTATCTCTCCGCTCCCTTTGAGGGATGCGGCACCTCTTCTACTACCTTTAACAATTCTGCACGTGTCCCGTGTCGGTAAACATACATCTTAATCTTTGCACCCTCTACCCATGCGGTTGTATTACAATTCGATCATTGGATAGAGACCTTTCGGTTGGCCAGACCGAAATTCCTCATCCTCAAATCGATCTGCACTTTTATTTTATTTTTATTTATTTTAGCAGTATCCTCATCATTATCATTATACCCCCATTAGCTCGTCTCTGAATATTTTGTCATCCTGCCATTTGTCAAGGGCTTGTTTTTTCGACAGGAGAGAAGTTTTTCTCGCCTAGCTTCCTCTTTTTCTCCTCCGTTGACCTTAGTCTTAACATTACCAGACTTTCTCTGCTCGAAATAGAATTGCCTGTCTGGATAGCATCCTCTTTTTATCCATTCTGAAACTATTTTTTCTGAGTTATTTTTATGTCTTTTGCAACTGCCTTTGCATTATTCTTCTCTAAATGCTCTTTTATGCTGTTTTCAAAATGCACTTTGTATAAATGCTCTCTGCTCCCAAAATGGTTTTACCATTACAGTTTCTCCGTATTAAATCGCTAGTTCCCCCCTTGTCCCTTGTTTAGGATCCTCGGCTGTCCACATCCAATCATTTTCTAGAAAAAGTTTCCACTTTATTTCTAGGTTGGCTACTTCCACTCGTCTCACTCTATTACCCTGTGAGCTCTTCCCCAAAAAACGTACGTCGGTTGTAGATTTTGTATAAAAGTGATTTGCTCTCTAACTCACCGATATTTTCCAAGATATCTCTCGCCTGCTCTGGGCAGGTGTAATTTACATACTCCTTTTTTAATCCTTTCACTAGTACTTATTTCCTCACTATTTTAACTCCTGTTTCGTTTGGGTATTTTGTCTGTCCACCATCTGTCTAGGACCGTAATTATTCTGCTATCACCACGGTTTGACGGTGTTATATCTTCCGTATTCATTCACAGAATTTGTAACCCACTGTTCTGTATGTTCTCCTAGTCTCCCTCACTGGTGTGTTTGCAGGACCAGTAATAGGCTATTTAGTTTTTATTTAATTATCCTATTTATCCTTAAACTTGACCTTAGCTTGCGCTTTCACTAGATGGTTGCAACAACTGTTCTTCGTGTTCTTTGTTTTCTTCGTTTGGGCAGCTGCCTGCACTGACCACAGATGATTGCGCAAGAAGTTCAATCTATGGGCAACTAGCAGCTAAACATTTATATCTTCTGAAAATTTTAAACACAGGCACTTCCCTTTTCTATTCCCCTTGCCCCTGTCTTCCTTTTCAGCGTATAAATGAGATGTAAACAAATTTTGACCTACAAATTTGACAATACCAAGTGTACAATAAAAATTGTGAGCTCAATTTCGACAGAAACACCTCAAGGGCCAGTGATTCCGGAATATACGACTTCTAGACTGCATACACTCAGTCCGGTATATCCCCAAATGTTACACTTCACAGAATCAATGTTGTTTCTGCCCAATGTTTTGCTCCTTTCACTCAGCACACACACATTCGCACTCACTGACTCAGTAATGAAAACACAACACGTAAGCACATCAACATGTCAGTACAATACCCTACTCCCCCCTTCTTTTTATTCACAAAAAGAAAATCCCTTGGTGAAGTATTAGCACAGATACACCCCTATAAGTCAATTTTGTGTTCAGAGGCAGGAACTGACTTCCTCTGTTAAGGACAGAGAGCCGTAGTGCTGATGTGCAGCGCAGTTACGGCTCAGGGCCTCTCTGTTCACAATGTGTGTTTTTTACCCTTTTGGAATAAGACAGAACTAACACAGAAATTTCTAAAATACCTAAGATATAAATCAATCAGTACTAACCGATTTCCTGAGATACAATCAATCAGTAGTCACAGTTTTCCTAAGATAAAATCAATTAGGCCTCAGTTAAATACTAGTAAGAGTTTGGGCATCTAACTCAGGGGATCACCTCCTATCATAGACTGCGACTCAGGCTAATTGTGCGGGCTAAAGGATACTAACGGGCTAGGCCTCCATTAGTATCTGCATCAGATCCAGCGTCAGACACTGATCCCAGTTTTAACATTCAGTTTTCCCCAGAATTAGGTAGGACTACCTCAGATATTTTTCAACCCCTGTATGTAGCCTCTTAACGGGCCTGCCTCAGGTTTTTTCCAACCCTATCTGCAGCCTCTTTACACTTCACTTTACTCTTCACGGGCCTGGCCAGCCTCTTACCCTTTTTTGTATAATTTAAACACCAACGCTCATCTGCCAGCAACGTCACGATTCCCCTTGTTAACAGACAGAAACTAACTATGTAATGGACTTAATCTAATGGACTGTTTAATGAAATTGGTAGTCCTTACCTTTTTAAATGCGCCCGGGCCTTTCTGTCTGTCAACAACGGTTCACGATGGATCCCTCGGAGCTGGGGCTCACGAAGGCCACGGCCGCCTTTCCTCCACCGTCGGGGGTTACCAGATGTAAGGTTTTTTATGCCTCGTGCTGGTTTAAGGAGAAGACACCGGACGAAGCTTCTTTTGTAGCATATGAATGAGTTTACTTGGTATTCAATATACAGTACAGCCGTCAATGCAAATGCAGTCACAAGTGGTACATTCAACACCTAGGCCGGAGAAGATCTTCTGACTCTTACCCCAAAAGCTTTGGCTTTTAACCTCTAGTTCTGGCCCACTTTCTGTGATGTCATCCTCCTTGGTCAGCAACTAAAAAGCCCCCCTCCTCTCATCATGGGATACAGTTTCATATTAATCATGGGATATCAAGTGTCTGTCTGGTGTTCTTTTGTGTTTGAGCACAGCGGAACTCCCTGCAAATGTGGTTTGGGCTTGTGCCCATTTTAGCACATTTGCCCTAACTGTTTTATCTGCAGTGTACCTCATGATTTAAGGTCCTTCTTCCTGTCATATTAATACCATCTTTTTCCTCCTATTCAATCAATACAGCCTTTTCCCTCCCTAGCTCAACAGGCCTGTTTACATGGCCTGTCAATATAACCTGCTAGGCCTTTCCTCACACTGTAGATACCAGTGAGTTACAGCTTTGCGTGTTCTGCTGAGTTACAGCTCTGTTGTTTCTGCTGAGTTACAGCTCTGTTGTTGCTGCAACTGCCAGGTGTTTAGCACATTCCTGTAAACTTAATTGCTATTTTGTCACGCTATGGGTATATGCTTAATTTTATCTTACAGTAGCCATTGTACCGTCAAACAATCATGGTTTTGGTGATCGACCCTTCCACCTTTTAAAGTAGGACGTGCACACACAATTACCCTGATACATTTAGTCTGGTTAAAATTAACGATGTGATTTAACCACGGATCAGCCTTGGACGAAGCGATATATCCTGTTCTCAATCATCTCGGTAATCATCTCGGTAATTTAAACTGGCTAATGAGACAATTGATTGACTTAACTTAAGCCCTTATGACAAACGGAGCCCTGTTGTGTGCTACACGTGTGCCACACACATACACACTCACACATACACTGTCACTCACACACACACTCACTCACTCACTCACCTGTTGTATGCTACACGTGTGACACACACACATACACACTCACACTCACTCACTCACTCACTCACTCAGTCTCCTGTTGTATGCTACACGTGTGAGGTTCACTCACTCACTCACTCACTCACTCACTCACTCACTCACTCACTCACTCACTCACTCACTCACTCACTCACTCACTCACTCACTCACTCACTCAGTCTCCTGTTGTATACTACATGTGTGACACAAACACACACACACACACACACTTACTCACACACACTCACTCACTCACTCACTCACTCACACATGCTTCACGTGTGACACACACACACACACACATACACACTCACACTCACTCACTCAGTCTCCTGTTGTATGCTACACGTGTGACACACACACACACACTCACACACATACACACTCACTCACTCACTCACACATGCTTCACGTGTGACACACACACACTCACACACATACACACTCACTCACTCACTCAGTCTCCTGTTGTATGCTACACGTGTGAAAGGGAAACTCCAGAACTGATTCCCTGCAGTTCAGATGAGAACGGTTGATGTGATGTAAGGAGATGCTGATGCTGCTTCTGTCCTGCAGGTGGCGCCACTGTGTGGAAGCAGAGGAAGAGCCCTACTGGAGAAAGCCATGCACAACAGCGTGAGTGCACACCACACACACACACTGCACAACACCCTGAGTGTGCACACACACACACACACACACACACACACACACACACACAGCAACGTGAGTGCTCACACACACACACACACACACACACTGCACAACAACGTGAGTGCACACATACACACACAGCACCGTGAGTGCACACACACAACACACACACACACACACACACACACTGCACAATGATGACACTTTACACAGACACATACGTACCCACATAACATGAATCTACACATTCACACACACACACTCTCACACACATACACCTACACACCCATATCCATAACCATGTGAGTCTACACATTCGTAGGGTGTTTGGGTGTGTGTGTTGCAGTATTGTGATGTGTGTGTGTGTGTGTGTGTTGCAGGACCGATGCCACAGCAATGATGTTCTGTCCAGCGCGCGGTCCTGGGGGGTGAGGATCCTCCTCGTTGATGGTATCCTTCCTGTGCAAAGCACCCTGGGACGTTCCGAGTAGTGACGCTGTGGGAGCGTTGAAGAGGGTTAGGGCTGAGGAGGGAGACTGACTTTATGTTCAGACGTTTGGTTTTGCGCTTAAACCTCCAGGGATTGGACAGTGAGACTGAAACACAGCAATGTACAGTACCAGTCAAGTGTTATCTTTACTTTTATTATGTTCTACATTGTAGATTAATACTGAAGACATTTAAACTGAAAGAACACATATGGAATGATGTACTAAACAAAAAAAGTGATATCAACCATGTAGAAAATAATAAAAGTAAAGAAAATAACTTGAGAAGGTGTGTCCAAACTTTTGACTGGTATTGTATTTGTATGGTGTAGGTTTAGGGTTCCGTCTGCAGGAGCTGGTGGAGGTAAATGTCACCTGATTCGCTCCTCCAAAACCCCCCAAAGAGGCTCAATAGTATTCAGATCTGGTGACACTGCAGGCCAACGTCACTCTCATGTTCATCAGACCTGTGTGTGTGTGTGTGTGTGTGTGTGTGTGTGTGTGTTCATCAGACCACTCTGTCACCAGTCTTGGTGTGTGTGTCGGCCCAGTATCATCTTGATATACGGCACCTCCTTCAGGGTTCAATAGTTTGGTAGTCCTTGGCAGTGACACAGTGATGAGGGAATGCCATGATATTGCCCTCACCCCTAAGTGTAAGTGAATCAGGTGTATGTAGGTGTGTGTGTTTGTGTGTGTGTGTTTGTGTGTGTTTGTGTATCCCTGTGAGGGTAGCATTCTTTAACAAACTGGTCAGAGTTCATGTGGTGTCTGGACCTGCTGACGGAGCGCTCCAAACAGACAAGACCTCAGGTGGGTGTGGCCTACAGTGTGTGTGTGTCCTACAGTGTGCTTGGATGTGTGTGTTTCTGTGTCTCTGTAGTGTTGTACTGGTTTGTGTTGTAGTGTGTGTTTCTGTTTAGAGCTGTGCACCGATTGTTGAATTCTTCTGTCTGTGCAGGCAAAAGCATCTGAAGCTCCTGCCAAACGTGTGGTTAAAGGTAGGTTCTGCACCTGTGTGTGCGCGTTTGTGCGTGTGTGTGTGTGTGTGTCATAATACTCACAGGTCTTTTAAAGTGCTCCTGTTTCTACAGCTGGAGCTCTGAAGACGCCTTTCATCAAAGTGGAGGACAGCAGCAGGTCAGCCCCGCCCCTCTCTCTCACTCTCTCTCTCTCACTCTCTCTCTTTCTCTCTCCCTCTCTCTCTCTCTTTCTTTCTTTCTTTCTTTCTTTCTCTCTCTCTCTCAGTCCATTTCTCTCTCTCACTCCATTTATTTCCCTCTCTCTCTCACTCCCCCCTCTCTCCTGTTCTTAAGGGTCAATAAATAAATTATCCTACTGTATGGCCTATGTCTGTAGACACATTTCGCCACCGCTGAAGTGTCCTCTTTTTCACAAACTCTTTCTGGTCACCCACGTATAATAAACTGTGATACATACCGTGATAGAAGATTTTGGCCATAATATATATATATATCACTGGGTTATGATTCTTACGGTTTACTCGTATATATATATATATATATATAAATACACACACACACACACACATCACTGGAATCTAGTGATGGATTCTAGAGATTCTAGAGTGGGGCATGTTCCTAATATGTCAGCAAATCAATCTGTATTAGCCCAAGAACAGATTGCTAATCTTAGTATGCATACGATGGAAGTGCTTCAAATAGTTCAAAACCTTTATGCACTATTCCTGCAGTTCCTCTCCCCTTCCCTCAACTCTCACTCTCCCCCCTCTTCTATTCTCTCCTCTCCTCCTTTCTCATTCCCTCCACTCTCACTCTCTCCCCTCTTCTATTCTCTCCTCTCCTCCTCTTTCTTTCCCTCCACTCTCACTCTCCCCTCTTCTATTCTCTCCTCTCCTCCTCTTTATTTCCCTCCACTCTCACTCTCTCCCCTCTTCTATTCTCTTCCCTCCACTCTCACTCTCTCCCCTCTTCTTTTCTCTCCTCTCCTCCTCTCTCTTTCCCTCCACTCTCACTCTCTCCCCTCTTCTATTCTCTCCTCTCCTCCTCTATCCTTCCCTCCACTCTCACGCTCTCCCCTTTCTCTCCTCTCTCCCCCCTGCCTCCTCTCCCCTTCTCTCTCCTCCCTCTCTCCTTTCCTCTCTCTTTCTGCAGATCTCATTAGCTAATAGGCAGACCAGGGGGCAGTGGAACTGTCATTCAGCAGCTCATTAATGTGTGGTGTGGGTGTGGGTGTGGGGGTGTGTGTGTGTGTGTGTGTGTGTGTGTGTGTGTGTGTGTGTGTGTGTGTGTGTGTGTGTGTGTGTGTGTGTGTGTGTGTGTGTGTGTGTCTTTCTGACCTCTGTGCCTGTCAGGGACTCCACTCACGTTACTCTGCTGCTCACTAAGAAAAAGCAACACACACACTGTACACACACACACAACTGATTCTGTGTGTGTGTGTGTGTGTAGGAAGTACAGGCCTCTCTACTCCCACTCTATGAGTTTTTAGACTTATTCTCTCTCTCTCTGTGTCTGTGTCTGTGTGTGTGTGTGTGTGTGTGTGTGTGTGTGTGTGTGTGTGTGTGTGTGTAGGAGGTTCAGGCCTCTCTACTCCCACTCTATGAGTTTTTAGACTTATTCTCTCTCTCTCTGTGTGTGGGTGTGTGTGTGTGTGTGTGTGTGTGTGTGTGTTTGCGTGTGTGTGTGTGTGTGTAGGAGGTTCAGGCCTCTCTACTCTCACTCTATGAGTTTTTAGACTTATTCTCTCTCTCTGTGTGTGTGTGTGTGTGTGTGTGTGTGTGTGTGTGTGTGTGTGTGTGTGTGTGTGTGTGTGTGTAGGAGGTTCAGGCCTCTCTACTCTGACTCAATGAGTTTTTAGACTGATTCTCTCTCTCTCTGTGTGTGTGTGTGTGTGTGTGTGTGTGTGTGTGTGTGTGTGTGTGTAGGAGGTTCAGGCCTCTCTACTCTCACTCTATGAGTATTCCAGAGCTGAACTACAGAGCTCGCTTCAGCCCCTTTGAACCGCCTGCAAGCCACGCCCCCAAAGCCAAACACACACCTCAAGAACCGCCTGTGCCTCAAGCACAGAACAGGTAACTATGTTAACTACACACACACACACACTGTACACACAACTCACTGTACTCTCACACACATACTATACACACTGGACACAACACACACTGTTCACACACTGTACACACGCACTGTACGCACACACTACACACACACACACACACACACACAAACACTCAATGTACGCATGCACACACACTGTACACACACTCACACACTCACAAACACACACACACACACACACACACACACACACACACCATATACAGCACAACCTGAACCTCAGGAACATGAAACGCACACACACACACACACACACACACACACTTTATAGTAACATGAACATGCAGATGAACATGAAATGTGCCCAGTAACAGGATAAGCAGAACGATCTATAACACAATAATGTCAGACCTGACAGACAGACAGACAGAAAGACAGACAGACTTCAGCGGCAGACAGACCTCAGCGGCAGACAGACAGACCTCAGCGGCAGACAGACAGACCTCAGCGGCAGACAGACAGACCTCAGCGGCAGACAGACAGACCTCAGCGACAGACAGACAGACAGACAGACAGACAGACAGACAGACAGACAGACAGACAGACAGACAGACAGACAGACAGACAGACAGACAGACCTCGGCGACAGACAGACAGACAGACAGACAGACAGACAGACAGACAGACAGACAGACCTCGGCGGCAGACACAGACAGACCTCGGCGACAGACAGACAGACAGACAGACAGACCTCAGCGGCAGACAGACAGATAGATCTCAGCAGCAGACAGACAGACAGATCTCAGCAGCAGACAGACAGACCTCAGTGACAGACAGACAGACAGACAGACAGACAGACAGACAGACAGACAGACAGACAGACAGACAGACAGACAGACAGACAGACCTCGGCGACAGACAGACAGACAGACAGACAGACAGACAGACAGACAGACCTCAGCGGCAGACAGACAGATAGATCTCAGCAGCAGACAGACAGATAGATCTCAGCAGCAGACAGACAGACAGACAGATCTCAGCAGCAGACAGACAGACCTCAGTGACAGACAGACAGACAGACAGACAGACCTCAGCGGCAGACAGACAGACAGACAGACAGACAGACAGACAGACAGACAGACAGACAGACAGACAGACAGACAGACAGACAGACAGACAGACAGACAGACAGACAGACCTCGGCGGCAGACACAGACAGACCTCGGCGACAGACAGACAGACAGACAGACAGACCTCAGCGGCAGACAGACAGATAGATCTCAGCAGCAGACAGACAGACCTCAGTGACAGACAGACAGACAGACAGACAGACCTCAGCGACAGACAGACAGACAGACAGACAGACAGACAGACAGACAGACAGACAGACAGACAGACAGACAGACAGACAGACAGACAGACAGACAGACAGACAGACAGACAGACAGACAGACAGACAGACAGACAGACAGACAGACAGACCTCAGTGCATTTAGCAGTAGATGGGGTGCAGGTAAGAGTCAGGGGTTTTGAGTGTGTCTGCTGATACACTTGTGTGTGTGTGTGTGTGTGTGTGTGTGTGTGTGTGTGTGTCAGAGATGTGGGTCCCTGTGGCAGTGCAGACCTGGCGCCACCCCCCAGCTCCTTGAAGCCCCCCCGCAAGAAGAGCCCCGGCTACTGTGAGTGCTGCCAGCTGGCCTTCACCGACCAGGAGCAGGTAACCGTGTGTGTGTGTGTGTGTGTGTGTGTGTGTGTGTGTGTGATGTGGTGTGTGGTGTAATGATCTTTGTGTGTATGTACAGTCATGGACAAAAATATTGGCACCCCTGCACTGTCAGATAATAAACCAATTCTTCAAGAAAATTTTTGCAATTACAAATGCTTTGGTATTCACATGTTGATTTCTATTGTTTGCATTGAAACAACACAAAAAAGCATAAAAGAAACCCAAATCTGACATGATTCCACACAAAACTCCCAAAGTGGACTGGTCAAACGATTGGCACCTTTTCAAAATTGTAAGAAATAATTGTATTTCAAGCATGTAATGCTCCTTTAATTTGTATTTAAACTCACGTGTGGCAAGTCACAGTTGCTGGTAATATAGAAATCACACTTGCAACCAGTTAAATTGGAGGAGAGTTGACTTAACCTTTGTGTTGTGTGTCTGTGTATACCACACTGGAGAAAAGAAAGAAGAGCAGGAGAAAAGCATGGAGCATGGAGAAAAGAAAGAAGAGCAGAAAACTGTCTGAGGATTTGAGAACCAAAATTGCGGGAAAGTTTGCCAAAACGTACCTGGGAAAGCCAAAATCATTCCGGGAGAACATCCTGTGGACAGATGAGACCAAAGTAGAGCTTTTTGGTTAAGCAGTTTACAGAAAACGAAATGAGGCCTCATAAGAAAAGAACACGGTCCCTACAGTCAAACATGGTGGCGGTTTACAGATGTTTTTGGGTTGCTTTGCTGCTTCTGGCACCGGATGCCTTGACTGTGTGCATGGCATCAGGAAATCTGAAGACTATCAAATCATTTTGGGGCACAATGTAGGGCCCAGTGTCAGAAAGCTGGGTCTCCCTCAGAGGACATGGGTCTTCCAACAGGACAATGACCCATAGCACACTTCAAAAAGCACCCAAAAATGGTTAAGAAAGAACTGGAGGGTGGCCGAGATGGGTCCAGATCATAATCCCATAGCACACCTGTGGCATGATCTGAAAACAGCAGTTGGGAGAAGGCACCCTTCAAATGTGAGAGACCTGGAGCAGTTGGCCAAAGAAGAGTGGTCCAAAATTCCAGGAGAGAGTTGTAAGACACTCATTCATGTTAACAGGAAGCGATTGAGTTCAGTTATTTCTTCCATAGGGTATGCCAACAAATATTAAGTTGAGGGTGCCAATCATTTTGTCCAGTCCATTTTTGGAACTGTGTGCGGAACAAGTCAGATTTAGCAGATGTTTTGTGTTGTTTTACAATGCAAACAAAAGAAATAAACATGTGAAAACCAAAACATTTTTCATTGCAACAATTTTCTGGGAGATGTGGTGCATTATCTGACAGAAGTGCAGGGGTGCCAATATTTTTGTCCATGACTGTATGTGGTAATGATCTTTGTGTGTGTATGTGTGGTAAAAATCTGTATGTGTGGTAACGATCTGTGTGTGGTAATGATCTTTGTGTGTTTGTGGTCATGATCTCTGTGTGTGTGTTTGTGGTAATGATCTCTGTGTGTGTGTGTTTGTGTGGTAATAATGTGTGTGTGTTTGTGTGTTTGTTTCTCTGTAGCATGTGAAGTGTGAGCAGCATCTACGTTTTGCACAGCACTCTGATAACTATGCCGTTCTGGACCAGCTGATGGAGTCCATTGAGTGCCTGTTCCTGTTTAACCCCGCCCACTCCCAAGACTTCCAGCTGTAAGACAACTGCCCTCCTCTTCTCTCCTTTCTCTGTGTGTATGTGTGTGTGTGTGTTCTAATGTGTGTGTGTGTGTGTTCTAATGTGTGTGTGTGTCTGTATCTGCTGTAGTGCTGTAGCGATGCGTCGATGATGTCGACGCGTCGATTTCAAAATTACGTCGACGCCATATTTTTACGTCGACGCTTCGCCACATACACGTGGTTGACCCAAACAGAAACAAACATTGCGCAAGGACTGAGAGAGCAGAAACCCAGGGAATTGCTTGGCGCCATTAGTTGATATTGGCGATCTAACGTAGTGAATCATGATACTATAAGCTGACCAACACCATGACTTAGCTCTCTGTGCCGTTTGTTCATGTTTAGTTGCCGTGTTCTGCAGCCGTAAGTTAACGTTAACTAAACTGACACACTAGTAGCTAGCTAACGTTAACTACTAGCAACCAAGCACGAACAAACTGCACGGAGAGCTAAGAAGATAGTTTGCTAGCACCACCGAAGTGCGCAGAGCTCAAGCTACACAACACACTGAACAAACGTTAAATTAATGTAACCAACGTTACTTATTGTCCCCTTCACGAGAGACAATGGGGTGCGTTTCTATCTCCATTCTCAAACGCACCCTATTGTCGCTCGTATTTAACGTTTGTTCAGTGTGTTGTGTAGCTTGAGCTCTGCGCACTTCGGTGGTGCTAGCTAACTATCTTCTTAGCTCTCCGTGCAGTTTGTTCGTGCTTGGTTGCTAGTAGTTACGTTAGCTAGCTACTATAGCGGCAACGGCTAGACAGCTGTGTCAGTTTAGTAAACGTTAACTTACGGCTGCAGAACACGCCAACCAAGCACCAACAAACGGCACAGAGAGCTAACTCATGCTGTGGTCATTTACGAGTCAAACACATAACATTAGACTAACGTTGGCCAGCTTATAGTATGTATCATGATTCACTACCACGTTAGATCGCCAATGTCAACTAATGCAGCCAAGCAATGTCCAGGACAGTGCTGCACATAAGGTGGTGCACAGTGCTCATCAATGAATGAATGTTTTTATAAGCACTGAAAACATTTAAATGAATGAGCACCACATCCAAATGTGATAGGGCTCATTTGAGTACCAAACATTTTTACTGTGAACTCTAGATAAACATGAAATGCATTGTTGGACTTTTGCTGTGCAAAACGGTGCTCATTAAAGTATATTATTAAGATTTTTGGGGGTATTTATTTGAGATACATTATGGTTTTAATCGAGCAACAGAAAAATAATCGTTAGACTAATCGTCCAATTAGTCGTTAGATTAGTCGACTATTCGATAAAATAATCGCCAGATTAATCGTTTTGAAAATAATCGTTTACCCCCAGCCCTAATCTGCTGAAGTGGTTCTGGTGTATGTGTGCTAATTTCTGAGTGTGTGTGAGTGCTTATGTGTGAGTGTGTTCTAAAGTGTGTGTGTTCTAAAGTGTGTGTGTGTGGTGTGTGTGTGTTCGTTTTTGTTCTAATGTGTGTGTTTCCTTTGCAGATCCTCCAGCTCCTCTCCTCAGTGTATCTTGGTGACCTCTGACCTTGAGCTCAAGATGTCCAGCCACATCAACCAGGAAGCTCTGACGCATAGCCACACACAAACACACACCCACAGCCCAGAGAAACCGGCAGTCACACACACCCTTTCACATGCACATAACTCTCACACCCTCACACACACACACATACCAGAAAACTCCACACAACAGACCATCCCCTATCCAGACCCCCCTAACCCAACCCCAATTGACACACCCAACCCCCCCACCCAGTGCCCTACCCTCAGTGACAGACCCAACCCCCCCAACCTGATCCTCAGTGACAGACCCAACCCCCCCACCCAGTGCCCTACCCTCAGTGACAGACCCAACCCCCCCAACCTGATCCTCAGTGACAGACCCAACCCCCCCACCCTGATCCTCAGTGACAGACCCAACCACCCCACCCTCACCCCCACCCCCACCCTCACCCTCACCCTCAGTCACACACCTGACCACCCCATCCTCACCCTCAGTCACACACCTGACCCCTCCACCCTCACCCTCAGTCACACACCTGACCCCCCCACCCTCAGTGACACACCTGACCCCCCCACCCTCAGTGACACACCTGACCCCCCCACCCCCACCCTCAGTCACACACCTGACCCCCCCACCCTCAGTGACACACCTGACCCCCCCACCCCCACCCTCAGTGACACACCTGACCCCCTCACCCTCAGTCACACACCTGACCCCCCCACCCCCACCCTCAGTGACAGACCAAACCCCCCCACCCTCAGTGACAGACCAAACCCCCTCACCCTCAGTCACACACCTGACCCCCCCACCCCCACCCTCAGTCACACACCTGACCCCCCCACCCTCAGTGACACACCTGACCCCCCCACCCCCACCCTCAGTGACAGACCAAACCCCCCCACCCTGAGCCCCCAGCAAAGGATAGAGGAAGAGGGGCAGGGAGAGGAGAGGAAGATCGAGCCCCTCCCCTCCCAGAGCCACACCCCTGTGGTACCGCACACCAACCAAGCAGACCCCTCCCACCTGTGTATGCCCCTCCCCTCTGCCACATTCTGCTCTGCCTCCTCATCTACTGCAGTGCTGCTATTGGTGGAACACAAGATAGGGGCGGAGCAGAGAGAGAATCAGGCCAACAGACTGGAGGTGGGCATGTCTGTAGAGAGACTCAAATGTGATTGGGCCTTGGAAAGTACTGACCCCTCCCCTCCAGTGCTGTTGCCATACCAACCAGAGTGTGACATAAGCCTGCGGAAACGCAGTCAGTTGGAATGTGCTAACCCCGCCCCCAAACGACGCAGAACATCCTTTGACAGACAGAGGTCAGAGTCACTGAGGACCCCGCCTCCTTCTCTGAGTCCTCCCCCTCACCTGATCACTTCCTGTCCGTCTGACCTGGAGCCCCCACTGCTCCACCCCTACTTCCACTATGACACGCCCACAGAAGCGCATCACCACCGCCCCAGTAGCCCCCCCACCCTCTCTCCCTGCCCCAGCCCCACCCCCTCATACCCCTTTGGCCGGGACGCTGTGCTCCCATTGGTCGGCTGGAGGTCTGGCTCGTCGGAGCCGGACTGGGACAGCGGGCTGTTGCTGCGCTTGACTCCTGCAGTGCCTCCAGCCGTCTCTGGGGGGCGCCAGCGAGCGGAGCTGGAGCTGCTGCTGCAGAGCTGCACTGGCCTCAAGGACAGCAGCTACCACCGCCGCCTCTGCTCCGCACTCCACCCCCTCACCACGCCCTCCTGAGTGTGTCTGTGTGTGTGTGTGTGTGTGTGTGTGTGTGTGCGCTATGCTGTGTGTGTGTGTGTGTGTGTGTGTGTGTGTGTGTGTGTGTGTGTGCGCGCAATGCTGTGTGTGTGTGTGTGCTATGCTGTGTGTGAGTGTGTGCACTACACTGTCTGTGTAATATCTGGAAACACAGGAAATCATGCAATTACAATGTTTTTAATCAATGTGTGTGTGCGTGAAGTTGGTTGAAGTATAGGATGTCCAGTTAGTCCAGTGTAAATGTGTAAGTGTGTGTGTACTCCATCTCGCTAAACATGTGTACATAGAGTTTTACTTGGTTGTGTGTGTGTGTGAGTGTGTGTGTTTACCTCTCGTTAGCCATCTCTGCTGCTCTGGACTGTGTGTGTGTGTGTGTGTGTGTGTGTGTGTGTGTGAGAGTGTGTTTACCTCTCGTTAGCCATCACTGCTGCTCTGGACTGTGTGTGTGTGTGTCCTTCAGCCTGTGGGCAGCAGGAGAGGGGTGTAAGCAGCAGT
>NC_137925.1:10714494-10719494 GCF_963457725.1 Sprattus sprattus
ACACGCTTCCTCCAGCAGGGGGGCGGGCGCTGCCTCTTCAACAAGCCCAGCAAGGTGAGGGGGGGGGGGGGGGGTCTGTCAGTTCAGACAGTTTTGTTCTGAGGTGGGGCTTGTGTTGGGGTTTAGAATAGAAGCAGGAAGAGGCACCTCAAGCACCTGTCTTCCTGTTTGTGTTGCCATAGTTACTGGATCCACCAGAATGTGGCAACGGTTTTGTAGAGGTGGGAGAAGAGTGTGACTGTGGATCCGCACTGGTAAGTGTGTGTGTTTGTGTCTGTGTGTCTGTGTGTGTGTCTGTGAGATATTACTCTGATGGAGTTCTGGACTATTGTTTGTGTGAAAGACAGAGTTGACGTGTGTGTGTGTGTGTGTGTGTGTGTGTGTGTGTGTGTGTGTGTGTGTGTGTGTGTGTGTGTGTGTGAGTGTGTGTGTGTGTGTGTGTGTGTGTGTGTGTGTGTGTGTGTGTGTGTGTTCCTCCAGGAGTGTTCTCGTGTGGGCGGGGCCTGCTGTAAAAAGTGTACTCTTACCCATGATGCAATGTGCAGCAATGGACTATGCTGCCAGAGGTGCCGGGTGAGCTAACCTGCTTGGGTCTGTGTGTGTGTGTGTGTGTGTGTGTGTGTGTGTGTGTGTGTGTGTGTGTGTGTGTGTGTGTGTGTGTGTGTGTGTGTGTGTGTGTGTGTGTGTGTGTGTGTGTGTGTGTGTGTGTGTGTGTGTGTGTGTGTGTGTGTGTGTGTGTGTGTGTCTGTGTGTGTGTTTGCCTGTGTGTGTAAGTGTCTGTTTTTATGTCTATGTGAGTGAGCGTGTGTGCTTGTGTGTCTGTGTCTGTTTTCATGTGTTTGTGCATGTGTGTGTACTTTTGTGTGTAAATGGCCATCCCTCTGTACTTGTGTTTGTGTATGTTTGTGTATATCTTTGTATGAACTAACAGCTGTTTGGGTTTGTGTGTGCTGCTGTACACAGTACGAGCTGCGTGGAGTTGTGTGTCGGGATGCTGTGCATGAGTGTGACATTCCAGAGACCTGCACAGGTGACACCAGCCAGGTGAGACTCCTGTGTGTGTCCGGGGGGTGGGGGGGGGGGGGGTCCTCAGGCCTGTTGGGGTGATTGTCAGTAACTACAGCTGATCGTCAAGTGATTGGTGATAGTAGGTGATTGTCAGTAACTGCAGGTATTTGTCAGTGTTTAGTGACTGTAGGTGATTGTCAGTAACTGTAGGTGATTGTCAGTAACTGTAGGTGATTGTCAGTGATTGGTGATAGTAGGTGATTGTCAGTAACTATAGGTGATTGTCAGTGATTGGTGATAGTAGGTGATTGTCAGTAACTGCAGGTGATTGTCAGTGTTTAGTGACTGTAGGTGATTGTCAGTAACTGTAGGTGACTGTCAGTAACTATAGGTGATTGTCAGTGTCGAGTGACTGTAGGTAATTGTCAGTAACTGTAGGTGATTGTCAGTAACTATAGGTGATTGTCAGTGTTTAGTGATTGTAGGTGATTGTCAGTAACTGTAGGTGATTGTCAGTAACTATAGGTGATTGTCAGTGTCGAGTGACTGTAGGTTATTGTATGTGTTGAGTGACTGTAGGTGATTGTCAGTGCCGAATGACTGTAGGTTATTGTATGTGTTGAGTGACTGTAGGTGATTGTCAGTGCCGAGTGACTGTAGGTTATTGTATGTGTTGAGTGACTGTAGGTGATTGTCAGTGCCGAGTGACTGTAGGTTATTGTATGTGTTGAGTGACTGCAGGTGATTGTCAGTGCCGAGTGACTGTAGGTGATTGTCAGTAACTATTGACGCCTGGTTCTAGACTATTCTGCTGCCTATTGTTATTGTTGGTCAGGTCATGTGACGGACGGGCCGAAGGCAGCTGACAAGTATTTCCGTTGCGTGACAAACAGCTACGCTAGTTAGACAGGTCGGGGGTCATAATGAACATGCAGAGGTGCTGGACAGAGCCCATGCCCTGGATCCTGGATGTGACGTGTGTGTGACGTGTGTGTGTGTGTGTGTGTGTGTGTGTGTCTCCTCTCTAGTGTCCTCCCAATGTGCACAAACTGGATGGCTACATGTGTGATGCTGGGCAGGTGAGCTCTCACCTCTACCCACTCTTGTGTCTTTGTTGCAAAGTCATATATTTATTTATCATACACCTTCCTGCTGTTTCCATGACGTTGGTGATGCCACGACAGACTTCCTGCTAGTCCTGCCAACATCTCTCTCTGTTTTAGGGTCGTTGCTATGGCGGCCGATGCAAGACACGAGATGGCCAGTGTTGGAGTTTATGGGGCCACAGTAAGTGCATGTGTGTATGTGTCTATCTGTGTGTGTGTGTGTCTGTCTGTGTGCTGTGTGTATCTGTGTGTGTGTGTATTTTTGTGTGTGGGTGTGTGTGTGTGTGTTTGTGCGTGAGTGTGTGTGTGTGTGTGTGTGTGTGTGTGTGTGTGTGTGTGTGTGTATGTGTGTGTGTGTTTGCAGTAGGCACTATATACCCATGCAAACATAAATTCCCACAGGAATAACATCCAAACGAACTGCTAAGCCAGGCTATTTGATCTATGCTTACTGGAATATCTAGCTAGCAGCATGAAGCAAATTAAACCCTGAAGATGTGCTGTGGTCGGCTGCACAGATCTGTACATAACGTACCAGCCTCAGAAGACACAAGAGCGAAATGGATTGAGTTATTTTTTTCCAGAGTTTTGCCAGATAACCAAATTAACGTGTTGAAGCACTAAAAAAGTAGTCTGGGAAGTCCCGCCCCTCTTCTCCGGCCAATTTGATTTTACCTCTGAAGTGGGTCTGGCAAACTTCGGATAGCTGTTCATTTCAACATTTCCAGAATCTCTGGAACCAATCACAAACTGGCTTTTGGCTACCCGGCGCGCCATTGTCGGATTTAAAATAACCGCGTCAAGGTAACAAAACCGAAAGCAAAGAGAAAGCACAGCAAAACTATATACTGCTCTCGCAGCTGTCTTGGATGATTTCAAAGGCAAGTTTTCTTTGAAAATAGAACAGAAACCTGCTCTGGAACAATTCATACAGAAAAAAGATGTGTTTGCTTTATTACCGATCGTTGTATCGTTGTATAGTATCGTTGGTCTGATTGGTTAAAGGCGTGTCCAATTATGTGAGTGAAGTGGACCTCCATTTAGTACTTCGCCAGACTAACTGAGCAAATGAAATGCAGTGAAGGGGCGGGGAATTCCCAGACAACTAAAAAAGTAGAATGTTCATATGTCCCCTTTAATGTAATATGTACAGTGCGTGTGCTGTGTGTGCGTGTGTGTGCGTATGTGCATGTGTGTGTGTGTGTATGTGTGTGTGTGTGTGTGTGTGTGTGTGTGTGTGTGTGTGTGTGTGTGTAGGCTCTGCTGACCGTATCTGCTATGAGAAACTCAACACTGAAGGCTCAGAAAGGGGCAACTGTGGGATGGACTCTGGACAGAACTGGTTGCCATGCATCAAACAGTGAGTCTCACTCTTACTTACCATAACCCTCTACACACACACACACACACACACACACACACACACACACACACACACACACACACACACACACACACACACACACACACACCTAACCCTGCCATTCCCTCTACACACACACAACACACACACACACACACACACACACACACACACACCTAACACTGCCCTACCCTCTACACACACACACACACACCTAACCCTGCCCTACCCTCTACACACACACACCTAACCCGGCTCTACCCTCTACACACACACACCTAACCCTGTGTTACGGCCAGCCTCGCTGACTGCAACATTAATGACCAAGTGTCAAAGGGGCTCATGACTAGGGGATAATTTATTAACAAAAGACTCTGTGAACATGTAACAAAAGTAGAACGCTGTGTTCGCTTGGAACAAGACGTGAGGCCACTCGGTAATGGCAGGATAACAAACCCTCCTCCACGGCAGAGCGCGGTTAATAAAGGGAACGCTCCATCCCCGAATATAGGTTGCACCTGAAACCTATTAACGAAACAGAAAAGAGCAGGCACAATGAAAAGAACTACGCCACCAGGAGGTTAAAGAGAACAGTAACACCCTGCCATACCGTCTTCACACCCAGTTGAGGCCACACCCTGGACCATGTCTGTTCCACCGGCCCCAGCATCAACCAACTGTATAACCTTGACGTCTCCCCTTGACCTCACCATTTCTGACCACCTTGCCATCCTTCTCCAAATAGACATCCCCACCCCCCTTGATACGCAGAAACGCCATAAACGCAACACAACGCAACAATTCAATTCAATTAATTTGTATTTATTTAGTGACTATAAAATTGCCTCAAGGTGCTTTACAGAGCCCAGAGCCTGGACCCCCTTAGTGCAAGCACAATGGAAACAGGGGCAAGGAAAAACTCCTTGGTAATCAGGAAGGAAAAACAACAACAACAACAACCCTAACCTTAACCCAAGGCCCTCAATAACCTGGCTCCCCCTGACCTCTCCGATCTCCTCCACCAACATGCCTCCTCCCGTCATGCCCCCTCCGGATGTCTCAGGTATGTGGATGCCAACCTCCTGCAAAAACCGAGTGCCAAACTTGGGGTGATAGGGCGTTTTCGGTCCTTGTGGAACTCATTACCACATCATATAAAAAATGCCCCCACACTGTCATCATTTAATAAGGCCCTCAAAACCCACCTCTTCAGCCATGCCTTCCCCAACTAACCAAAATGCCATACCCTCTACACACTTAACCCTGCCAGCCATACCCTCTACACACAGTGTGTGTGTGTGTGTGTGTGTAGGGATGTGCTCTGTGGGTTTCTACTCTGCAGTAATGTGTGTGTGTGTGTGTGTGTGTGTGTGTGTGTAGGGACGTTCTCTGTGGGTTTCTACTCTGCAGAAATGCCACTCAGAGGCCGCGCTTCGGAGACCCTCAGGGTGAGATCAGCAGCATCACCTTCTACCACCAGGACAAGTACCTGGACTGCCAGTGAGTGTGTGTGTCTGTGGGAG
>NC_137925.1:10721994-10766994 GCF_963457725.1 Sprattus sprattus
ACACACACACACACACACACACACACACACACACACACACACACACACACACACACACACACACACACACACACACAAACACACACACACACACACCTCTGTTACACCCACCCACCCACCAGAAACACCTTCATTACCATACAAACACACACACACACACATACCTCTGTTACACCCACACACACACACACACACACACACACTCTGTTAATCCCATCCACCCAAACACCTTAATTACCTCTCACACACATCTCAAGTAGAACGGACATATTCTGTTTAACACACACACACACAAACACACACAAAGGATGTAACTGTGTCACTGAAACTGGATCAAGGGTGTTTTTTAGAGACGAGAGAGTTGTTTTTTTAGAGACAGTGTGATCTGTGTTTTCTAGAGATGAGTGTTTTCTAGAGATGTGTGTTTTCTAGATATGTGTGTTTTCTAGAGATGTGTGTTTTCTAGCTTGTAATGATCCTCTGTATGATAAATAAAGGACATAACTTAGATCATTTACAATCATATGAAATGCTGCAGTGTGTGTGTGTGTGTGTGTGTGTGTGTGTGTGTGTGGGTGTAACAGAGGTGTGTGTGTGTGTGTGTGTTAGTGTGTGTGTTTGTGTGTGTCTGTGTGTGTGTAGGGAGAATCAGGGTAAATGCCTGATTCATTTACTCTCCCTTCTCCTTTCTGTTCCTGTCTTCATTTACTATCTCCTCTCCACCTCTCCTTTCTGTTCCTCTCTTTATTTACTCTCTCCTCTCCACCTCTCCTTTCTATTCCTCTCTTCATTAACTCTCTCCTCTCCACCTCTCCTTTCTGTTCCTCTCTTCATTAACTATCCCCTCTCCACCTCTCCGTTCTGTTCCTCTCTTCAGGTCATCTGGTGTGTGACTCCTCGGTCCAAATGTCCTCTCTCTCTCTGGTGTCCTCTGCACACTTCCAGAACTACAGATCCCACAGTCCTCTCTCTGTCTCTCTCTCTCTGGTATCCTCTGAACACTTCCAGAACTACAGATCCCTAAGTCCTCTCTCTCTCTCTCTCTCTCTCTCTCTCTCTCTGGTATCCTCTGAACACTTCCAGAACTACAGATCCCACAGTCCTCTCTCTCTCCCCTTCTCCCTCTGCTCTTGCCTCCGTTACTTAGTTAGCTCATGCGAAATCACCTTCCAATATAAGCACAGCCACTAATGCTAAAGCACCTTCCAATATTAACACAGCCACTTATGCTAAAGCACCTTCCAATATTAGCACAGCCGCTAATGCTAAGCCCCTGCCAATGTAAGCATATCTGCTAATGCTAAGCCCCTGCCAATGTTAGCACTGCCGCTAATGCTGGTGTGGAGCACTAGAGACCCTGTGCATCCCATCGCTGGGCCTCAGACCTGGGCTGGAGCAGCAACACCTTAAACTCACGTAGTTGACCTTTGACCTTTAACAGTGATGCCAGTTGTCTCATCTGACATCAGACAAGAGCTCAAGCAGGTGTGTTAAAGTAATATGCTAGGCTCATACACACACAGTAGGAAATCGCAATCAGACACACACACACACACACACACACACACACACACACACACACACACACACACACACACACACACACACACACACACACACACACACACACACACACACACACACACACACACACACACACACACACACACACTCCATTGGAAATCACAGCTAGACACACACACACACCATAGGAATTCACAACTGGACACACACACAGTAGGAAATCACAATCACACTCATACACACACACACACACACACACACACAGTAGGAAATCACAATCAGACAAACACACACACCCATAGGATATAGCAGCCAGATACACACACACAGCATATCACAACTACAAACACACACTGATATCAAAACCAGTCAAAAAGCCTGCCTTTCCACAAACCTACACATGCACAGACAATCCTGCCTCTTTAAAAGATGCAGACCAAGCTAATAACAGCTAATACACACACACACACACACACACACACACACACACACACACACACACACACACACACACAATCTGTGCACATTCCAGACCAAACTAATAACAGCTAATACACACACACACACACACACACACACAATCTGTGCACATTCCAGACCAAACTAATAACAGCTTATAACACACACACACACACACACACACACACACACACACACACACACACACACACACACACACACACACACACACACACACACACACACACACACACACAATCTGTGCACTTTCCAGACCAAGCTAATAACAAACCCTAACCTTACTGTGACTCACACTCACACACATAAAACACTAATGTTTCTTTTAGACTGCCAAAGCACAATATCAACTTCACTAGAAACATTTCTGTCATGCAAATCCTATATATACACATATATAGCATATAAAACATCTCCGATGTAATATGCACTATACTTATGAAGTATATGGACCCATAATTAAAGAGTAATCAGTATGGATATTCAATATATTTAATGTTTATTTACGGTAATGTAAGCCTCACATGAGTTTTGTCCTATATCCATACAGAACAATGTGGACATGTGGATTTCTGTATATTTTTATAAAGCTATATAGATAGGAACGGATTCAGATCAGTGAATGTGAATATGTTGACGTCCATATATGCGTATGTATATATATATATAGATGTATATGTATTTATGTATGAATATAAGTATACATATGTTTATATGAACTTATGTATGAATATAAGTAAACATATGTTTAAATTCACTAATGTATGAATATAAGTATACATATGTTTATATGTACTTATGTATGAATATAAGTAAATGGTGCTTCAGCTGTTACAATAAAATGAGACAAAGCTTAATTTAATCTTGTCATTTGTGTGTGTTTGTGTTTCTGTTTGTGTGTGTGTGTGTGTGTGTGTGTCTCCCCTTGTGTGTCTCCCCTTGTGTGTGTCCCCTTGGTTGTGTGTGTCTGTGTGTGTCTCCCCTTGGGTGTGTGTGTATGTATGTGTGTTTTTGTGTCTCCCCTTGTGTGTGTGTGTGTGTGTGTGTGTGTGTGTGTGTGTGTGTGTGTCTCCCCTTCTGTTAGACCCATTGGTTGTCTGTGTCTGTGTGTTTCTCCCTTTGTGTGTGTGTGTATGTATGTGTGTTTGTGTGTGTCTCCCCTTATGTGTGTGTGTGTGTGTGTGTGTGTGTGTGTGTGTGTGTGTGTGTGTGTGTGTGTGTGTGTGTGTCTCCCCTTGGGTGTGTGGGTGTAATAATAACTAGAATGCGTTTCGTGAACGAACTGCGAGAGTGTGCTTGCTCTGTTGCGGCCATCAAGCACAAGCAACTGCAGTGGCCGAGTGCGCATATGTTGTTGAGGGGCCTCACAGACTGATATCTGAGAACAAAATCTACTGTGTTTTCTGTGTTCAGTACAACGTTGAATGCAGGTTGTAGGATGAATCTGCCAGCCTTCCAGTGTAACAATCTGCAGTGACACTGAATACACCTTTTTGCTTTCAACTAATATATTTTAGCAAGCAACCAGGCTCAACCATTATATTTGGGCTCCACTGACGTTTAGACATGAGGGTATCTTTCTTGTTCTGTTTTTGTTTGTTTGTTTGCTTGTTTATTGTGAAAGGGTCTAGTGTGTTACATTTAGCTTGGAGAAGTCTTAAAATAGTCTTAAAACTTATCTCTTATGGGGTGAAATTATTCCTCCAAAGGTCGTGTTAATCAATGAGTGCACCTGAATTGTGCAGTATTTGTTGAGGGAGACTTGGGCTTGTTTTGATTTTGTATTGGTTGCGGATACAATAAATCTTGTCTGTGCTTCAAATGTAAATATATTTATTGTCTCTCTATGGTGGAAATCAGATGTATTATGAAACTTGCATATTTACTAAGCACAAACATTTCAGGTGTCATGGTCAGAATAGATCCAGAGTTTCGTTATACTGACTTACTGAGCTAAGTGAATTGTTGAAATTGTTATCTTGGTAAAAGGAAACATCTCTGCAACAATATTGGAATGAATGCGGTTACATAGCCAGCTTTATTTAAAGTTTATTGTAAGATATAGCTTGTTAGACTTAATGCAGTTAGAGTTAGACTGTAGGTCTAGTATCTAACGTAAGCACAACTTTTAATGTATAGCTAGAGAGCACGTGTATCACATTGGTTTATAGTCTGTCAAATTAGTTCTAGTTATTGGTGTTCGTTGGCATAAAAAGTTAGTCTTCTCTTATAAGCCTAGTTAGTACATCTGATTAGAGCTAGCAACCATGAATTGCAGATTAAGGGCCCCCCTATCTCAGTGTTCATTTTGGCAGCTATTTTAGATTCAGTCTGAAGACAAAAATGCATATTAGTTTTAGTCACTTTTAGTCATAGTTATCCTTCTTAGTTTCAGTCTAGTTTTGGAAAACTCATTACAATTTAGTCTAGTTTTAGGCACATTTAAAATTCCATATTATAGCCACATTAAACTCCTTCCCTTCCCTTCTCAGGCCCAGGGACCTCCTGTGTTGTGTCTACTAAGTTTGCAGTACTTAAATTGTGGATGCAATTAGTCTCCAAGATACAGATGTCATGCCTACAGCTGAATTACAATTAAATCAATGTAAATAATAATTTAAGGCAATACTTGATTAACAGAATTGTCATTGAAATATACGAGAATATCACGTCTGAATTCAAATGATGTGTTGGCACAATACAACTACTATGCCTAGCTGGCCTTAGAGTTAAATCAACCACATATCCTCCATATGAAATGCTGTGAAATCTCATAACCAACAGATTTAGCTAGACGGATAGTTTTGACAGCTGAAAGTGGTAACAATGTTAACAATTGCCCAAATAGACAAGGCTAATCAAACCAGTCACATATTCATTTATGTTTTGCTTGATTAATGTTGTGCGTAGCCTGTCCCCTATAGTCCATACTGCAATGAGTTTACTAGATAGCTTGTATAACTTAGCTAGGATATGCTACCTCATAGTTAGCTAACGTTAGCTAGCTAAACGTTTACCGAGGCTAACGTGAAGCTACAATCGAAAATGATTAGCTAGCTATCCAAGCTAGCTGTCACAACCAAAACACTCGACTGCCCCTTTGAAGTCAACTTAACGTTGGCTAATATATTCTAATAACTAGTTATCATTGACAGTTACTAGCTAATTTACCAAACTCCTTTCTTGTCTTAAATTGAGCAGTTGCTGGTGTGAGCTACAGTATGGGAGCTAGCAATGCCATTTCTAGCTCTACTTCACAATATTGCTGCCTAGTGTAATAAGTTAACGTAAAACATAAATGTTTATAAAGTATCAGACATAAACAGGATACAACACACCAGTTACCAATTTATATTATGTGTTTATATACCGAAAATGTCAGTAAATCGAGATGATGCTGCTGTTGGTCCCGTCGAAAACCATTCGCACAGGTTACGAGCAGTGGGGTTTTTGAGAGCTACTTATACCAAGAGATCGCATGTTGGCGAGATCATAGAGTGTCAGTGAAGCTCAGTAAATTGAGAGGGACAGAGAGTAGAGGTTCCTTGGATTTGGCGCAGGTGTCAGTGAAGCTCAGTGAAGCACAGGTGCAAGCCAGTTTAATGAGCCTATTATGATGTCATAATGCCTCAAAGTTCTGCCATGCAAGTCTATGGAGAAAAAAGGTGATGGAAAAAGAGGAATAAAAAAGGAGTGGCAAGGAGTACCGCCACGAAAAGATATAGCAGGTTGCACCGGATCGGGCCGGACGTTTCGGTGTTTGAACGGCGTCTGTACCTCGAACGGGCGAGGCCTGATTCGATGCAAGAAAAACGGGGAGAATAAAGAAAGAAAACTTGACAACAACAATACTGTGCTTCCCTTCGGGCAAGCACACTAACTAGAAAATGCATTTCCTGAAGGAAATACCAGTGCATGAAATGTAAAAGTTAAGAAAGGAAGAAGAAAAGAAAGAAGAGTGAAAGAAGGGAAATAAGAAAGGAAAGAAGAGTGAAAGAAGGAAAGAAGAAAGGAGAGTGAAAGAAGAAAAGAAAGAAGAGTGAAAGCAGGAAAGAAGAGTGGAAGAAGGAAAGAAAAGGAAAGAAGATAGGAAAGTAGAGTTGAAGAAGGAAAGAAGAAAAGAAAGAAGAGTGAAGAAAGAAAATAATAGTGGAAGAAAGACAGAGTAAAGAAGAGTGAAATAAGGAAAGAGGAGTGGGAGAAGGAAGAAGGAGTGGAAGAAGGACAGAAGAAAGGAAAGAAGAGTGAAGAAAGGAAAGAAGAGTGGAAGAAGGAAAGAAGAAAGGAAATTTGTTATTGTTTTTTTGTTATTCTTTTGGTAATGTTAGCGTTCATCTCTAGAGTATGCAGAGTCATATTTTTTTAAAATGTTGTAATATTACTCTACCTTCAGTCAGTCGACATGCTTTTTCTTACGCTGCCTTTGCCGGTTCCATATCCTTCAGCTTGTAAACAAAATAAACGTGTAGCTACCACTGCCAAATAGGGGGTTCCAAAGCGCGTTTTGAATTTACGACAGTGATTTAAAAGTGAGCTACACTCTACATCGAGAGCGAGAGCTGTTGCTGAATAGGGGCTTTTGGTTTGTGTGTCTGAATTCGGGAGTGGGAGTGGGGTGGTTGTCTTGGTCAGCATCAGCTCTGCTTGCCTAGAAATAAAAAAAAAAGTCACCGGTTTACAGTATTTTGCTTTGCATACTGTAGCGAACACACATTTATTTAATCACCACCGTGGCATTTGGGTATTATCTGGAATTAAAGGTCCTCAACACCACCTAGAATTTTTAGATAGTGGCCCATGTTGAATGGTTGTTCTAAGCATGTGAACAGTTTTGGAACATTTTCAAAACAAACATCATAGGTATCTTGGCATTTTTACTTAATCTTTTGACTACCCTCCAGGCTATGATGACGGTTGTTTAAGTAATCACAGAGCCTTTGTATTGCCAGAGAGAATGGAATCTGGGCGTCTGTGAAGGACTGTTGAAATCGAAGGTAAGTTGAGCTTTACGGCTGGCAGATGCATCTCTTATAAATACCCAACAGGGGGCAGTACACAGCCGTACATGTCAATGGAAAGGGGGCGCATTGAAAATTCCCACCCATACCGGAAAGCAAATGTGCAGAAATTGTGGCACCCTATCCAGTCATTTGCTGTTATGAATTCATGTTTGCAAAGTCATTTTGAATTTAGTGTCTTTCTTAATTACAGTCTCCAGTATGTGGACTGCAGGAGAGGTGCTAAAATCCACATTTATTCTATATCTGCTCAGTGAAAAGTATACAGCTTAGTGATGATAATACCACAGCGGTAGCAATAAGTGATTTGGGGAGTTCTAGGGCGTTAATTATGAAGCCGTCTACATTTCCACCCCCTCTTCATACCGAGGCTTCTCTCAGTCTAAGTTATGTCTTATATATTGGCTTGTGCTTATGAAAAAAAGTGTTTTGATGTTCAAATCCGAAAAATAGAGCGCAGGTGTGGAAGAAACAATGCTTTAAATGACCAAAGAGTGTGTGAGACATAGAAAGAGAAGGAGAGAGAGAGGGGGGGGGACTGAAAGAGAAGAAGAGAGAGTGACTGAAAGAGAGGCACAGAGAGCTTACATGATTATGTGTTTAGTTCTGTAAAAATCTTTTATAAACTGATGTATTTTTTTTTAATATTCAAGAAATTATAGAACTTTAGCCTATCATTAAAAAAATCTCAGACATATAATTCGCCGCTACTTTGAGGTGAGATGGAGAGTAATTTATTTTATTTTTTAAAGATCCCAATTTTGGAAACCGCCATGCTTAACCGGTGCTGGTTGATGTGGGAGTGATGTGAGGCCAAGCTGAGATATGAATCATTGCTATTTTTTTGGCACATAATCTCTGTCAGGCACTTTTAAGCAGGCAAGATACTGTATATCTGAAAATAACACGTACGTCAAGTTTTGAACATTATAGATCAGTGCGATTTCTTCTATTTTAAACCCCTACCTGGTCCTTTTCCCTGTTCCCAGCAACCGGTCACTCTTTTTATCAGTTAAAACATAAAACATGCCCCCTAACAGACACAGATGAATTTGCTTGAATTACTGATCTCGAAAACCTCCTTCTTGAAGGCACACAGCAGTAATTGCCACATGAATGTCCAGAGGCCCTGCTTATAGCTGCCTATTTCTAAGGTTCTAAGCCTCCCTCTGGCTTTTTTTTGCCAAATGAGGTGCGTTTTAAGGAGATCAGCTTCGCTCCTTCCATTACTGGTGCTTCCATAACTAAGCACTCGACAGACGGATAGTCAGTGTTAACTTGTTTCTGCGTTCAATTAGGTTCAATTCGTTTTCTTGAGCCTGCTGTGTGAACTTTTTTTATACTTAAACACTAACATATTGTAGCATGCTAAGGGGTGTAGCTTGCTTCCTGGTGTGTAATAGTTCACACCATAATGCTTCGCGTGTGTGCTTGTGTTTAATACTGTGCCTAATATTCTGAAATGGTCCCCTTTGGGTCTAATGTTGGTGTGCATAACTGTTATCATTCTGTGCCCTTGCTGTGTTATTTGATGCCTGTTTAGCCCTGTTGTGCTGGTTAGCGCATCTGTCCACCATTACCCAGAAAAATGACCTGGTCAATTAAATAATTAAAAAATGTAAATATATTTATTGAAAGTGATCGACAAATCAGTGGGCTGTTTGCCTGTAATTCACCAACAGACTGCCAGCTTTTCCCCCAGTGGGCCAACAGTGGTCCAGTGGTCTATTGCTATCAGGTTGGTGTGTAAGTCATGTCCATCAATAAGACCTGCCTTCTCTATCCAACTAGGTGTGTATGTCGTGTGGGCCCTTGTGTTTTTATGAGTGATGTTGTATGTATATATAGGTGTATATATACAGCCGCGGAAAAAATTAAGAGACCACTTCAAAATTATCAGTTTCTCTGGTTTTACTATGTATTGGTATGTGTTAAAGTAAAATGTACATTTTTGTTTTATTCTATAACCTACTGGCAACATTCCTACCAAATTTCAAATAAAAATATTGTCATTTAGATCATTTATTTGCAGAAAAATGACAATTGGTCAAAATAGCAAAAAAGATGCAGTGTCTTCAGATCTCGAATAATGCAAAGAAAACAAGCTCATATTCATTTTTAAACTACACAATAGTAATGCTTACACTTAGGAAGAGTTCAGAAATCAATATTTGGTGGAATAACCTTGATTTAAAATCACAACTTTCATGTGTCTTGGCATGCTCTCCACGGGTCTTTCACATTGCCGTTGGGTGACTTTATGCTACTCCTGGCGCAAGAATTCAAGCAGCTCGGCTTCTTTTCATGGCTTGTGACCATCCATCTTCCTCTTGATCACATTTCAGAGTTTTTTTTATGGGATTCAGGTCTCGAAATTGGGCTGGCCATGACAGGGTCCTGATCTGGTGGTACTCCATCCACACCTTTACTGGCCTGGCTGTGTGGCATGGAGCATTGCCCTGCTGGAAAAAACATTTCTCAGAGTTGGGGAACATTGTCAGAGCTAAAGGAAGCAAGTTTTTCTTCCGGGACAACGTTGTACTTTGCCTGGCTGAGGTTTGTAAAAGACCATATGGATTGAAAAAAGCGGACTGGAGGGTCTTCTAGTTCGTCTTCTCTGATGAGTCCAATTTTCAGCTTTGCCCAACACATGGTCGTCTGATGGTTAGACGGAGACCTGGAGAGGCCTACAAGCCAGAGAGTCTTGCACCTACTTTGAAATCGGACTCATCAGAGAAGACGAACTTAGAAGAACCTCCAGTCCGCTTTTTCAATCCTTATGGTCTTTTACAAACCTCAGCCAGGCAAAGTACAACGTTGTCCCGGAAGAAAAACTTGCTTCCTTTTGCTCTGACAATGTTCCCCAACTCTGAGAAGTGTTTGTTCCAGCAGGGCAATGCTCCATGCCACACAGCCAGGCCAGTAAAGGTGTGGATGGAGTACCACCAGATCAGGACCCTGTCATGGCCAGCCCAATTTCGAGACCTGAATCCCATAAAAAACCTCTGAAATGTGATCAAGAGGAAGATGGATGGTCACAAGCCATGAAAAGAACCCGAGCTGCTTGAATTCTTGCGCCAGGAGTAGCATAAAGTCACCCAACGGCAATGTGAAAGACTGGTGGAGAGCATGCCAAGACACATGAAAGTTGTGATTTTAAATCAAGGTTATTCCACCAAATATTGATTTCTGAACTCTTCCTAAGTGTAAGCATTAGTATTGTGTAGTTTAAAAATGAATATGAGCTTGTTTTCTTTGCATTATTCGAGATCTGAAGACACTGCATCTTTTTTGCTATTTTAACCAATTGTCATTTTTCTGCAAATAAATGATCTAAATGACAATATTTTTATTTGAAATTTGGTAGGAATGTTGCCAGTAGGTTATAGAATAAAACAAAAATGTACATTTTACTTTAACACATACCAATAAATAGTAAAACCAGAGAAACTGATAATTTTAAAGTGGTCTCTTAATTTTTTCCGCGGCTGTATATGTATAACTTTTGATTGAATGTTGGGAGTGACTTTGTTGGCTATCTGCCCTGTGACAACGGGGATAATATGGGTAACTTTGTATTATGAACGGTACCATACCCAGCACAGGGTCAGTGGTTTCTTCTGCCTTGTGTTTTTTTTACACTTGCATGTCAGTTTTGTCAGGTTTTCTTATTCTTATTGTTTCGGTCGGGAGGAGCCCTGACCGAACGGACATTTATTTTTCTGTTGTCTGTGTGCCTGCCTGCCTGCCTGCCTGCCTAGACAGGTGTTAGGTTTGGGGGCGGGCCAGATAAGGGTGACTGGTAGAGGCTTGGTGGTCCTCATGTGCACGGGGGAAGACTGAAGTGCTGTGTGCTATTAGTGTGTAGCCTATTTGTGGTATGGAGTACCTATACTTTTCCTTATTCTAGTGTGTGGGTTCAACTTTGATGCCAGTGTGCTTTTTTCTGTGTGCCCTTTCAACCTTTTTATAAAGACTGCAGCCTTACCGGGTGACCACTAGTGGCATGTGGCCCTCTGCCAAACCTGATTGGGAACCCATGGGAGGTTTATGAACTGTAATACAACAAAAACTCCTGTCTCTGTTGTGGTGTGTCCTGGGATCCTGGCTTAGAGTGGGTTTGCTTGTCAAGCTAGGCGACATGTGGGCACTGTCTGCCTTGTGTGGTGCATGGAACACTGATGATACACGGACGATGTACAAGGCATGGGACCTGCCTTTAAACATAAGGTCTTTGTGTCTGCCTCGCTGACTACTGTTTTGTGGTTTAAAATAAACGACAGAACACTGCAGGAGTCCATACACCAAAGGGGGTCCGACCGTTGAACAGCATATGTAACCCACTGATTTTGCGACCTTGTGAGCAAATTGAAGCCTACTCGGCATGCATGAAAAAGGAACTCCAATGTTGATTCGTAAAGGCAAATCCGTCCCGGTGTGTGGAAACATGGAAGTAAACGGCATGAAGTGAATAACTCGCTGAGCATTAAAAGATTTCTGCTGACTGAAGTCAGTAGATTGTCACAATTCCAAAAACCGTATTCAGACATTTACAAAATGGGTGTGATGTTGGAAATCTGTTAATCACATTGACTCACAGGCTGTCACAATACTCTGATGCTGTTTAAGTTCATTTAATTAGCAGGAGACTGCATCAGACTCATGTATCGCATTACAAGGGCACACAGGGGAAACAGAAGCCCTGTTGCACCCTTTAATTAGAAATTATATGGCGACATCAGTCTATTATGTGTCTTGATATTCCAATATTTTCTGAATATGAGGGGAAAGTGGCTATTGTGTGTGTCTTCTGTTGGTTTCATCTGTACTATAATTGGTTTTGGATGAGTAATAACGACTCCTTGTTTTCCTGAAACACATGTTTTAGGGCATTCATTAAAACCGGTGGTGTGAATTGAAAAGCACAACGAAATGAATGCTACCTTAATTAAATCACGTCCTGGTGGGAGAGAAAACATTAAAGCTCAACTCAATTATCAGTGTCTCAGGCTGGAAATTTCAGGAGGATACCACGGAAACGGAAATAAATGACGAGGGGGGGGGGGGGGGGGAGGGGAATCAGCTTCTGTAATGAGAGTCCAAAAATAATGAGACAGGTTTTTTTTCATGTTGTGCTTCTTTCTCTGGCTATATGTGTAAGGATATGAGGACTATCTCTCCTCCAAGCTCACCAGCATTAGAGTAAGTGAGTTGTGCTCTTCAGACTTCTCCATGAGGGTAGGACAGCTGATTCAGTCTCATGTGTCTGTTCAGTTCAGGAGAGCTACTGGGCCTGACTTGGATAGGCTGTGCATCTTATCTTTTCAGCATGTTCACCTATGGGGTCAACCCATCCCATTATGTAGAAAAATGTTTCCAAACCAGGGGCGGCTTGTCCATAAGGGCGATTGGGGCGACGCACTGCCTCAAGGAAATTCTACCCCTTCGGATTCTACCCCTAGACCACTCGTCTGATCTGCCTCTGAATGTCATTGTCGAAATCAGGTTACAGTCAGGCACCGGTCAGGCAAAATTCGTGCTTCAAATGGCCCCGCCCATTCTGGTCTATTTGGGCTGAAATGGAAATTGCCCCAGACCTCTCCCATTGACTCCAATGTTAAATAATTTTTTTTTTCACCAAACAGGGCTTTTGGGATTTGTGCTTAGAGTCAAGAGAAACCGAGGCATGCTTTGAAAAAATAAGTTTTAGCAATCGAGAAAAACTGTAATCAACTCACAACAAATAGATACAAGTGTCCTGCTTACAGTTTTTCTCAATTGCTAAAACACTAAAACCCATTGGCTGAACAAAGTTCTCAGTTGCCTGAACTCATTTAGCTAATTGTGCAGTCTGTTGTCAATACCTTAAACTATTTCACATGGCAAAACACAATTTGCAGATCTCACTTAAACTTTTCAGCAAAACTCTAAACACATTCTGCACTCTAATTCACTTGTCATTCATTCTGGTAAACACAAGTGGCAACAATATAAAATACAAAGAGAAAACACATGTCATTGATTGAACACAACCACTCAAAATTGGCTTCACTTGTATCAAATGATGTGACAACTAATAAAAGCCAGTTTAGAGAGCAAACAGGTTGTTGAAGGTGGTGAGGAGAAAGTCTGAGAATGGATAGAAGAAACAATGTGAGAGGACGAGGACGAGTGTATGCGAGGTGGCCGACGAGGAGAAAGAGGAGTAGTAGTGTAGGTATACTGTAGTAGGCCTACAGTGCATTGTAGGCTGTATAATGTACAATACTGTAAACAAGTTGTATGGCCCTGAGGAAGATTATCTTGAGGCGAAGCTCTGGGTGAGTTGAGCTCAAGCTCTGTCTCACAATGATGGCCATCATTGTTTAAGAATAAAACCTGAAACATGACTGACAAACCCACGACTGAGTCTACCAATATATGGTATAAAATTAGATACCATCAACGTTTCTCCATGTGCGGAATGCTGGGGTGTCGTGACTGAGGTGGACTCTAATGGGTCCTTCTCTCTCTCTCTCTCTCTGTCTGTCACTCTCTCACTCTCTCTCTTTCTTTCACACACACACCTATTCAGGTCTTTTCAAACTACCCTCAGGTCCTAGAAAATGGAAAAGGTTTGTGTGTGTGTGTGTGTGTGTGTGTGTGTGTGTGTGTGTGTGTGTGTGTGTGTGTGTGTATGTGTGTGTATGGGTTGTAGGTATGTCATGGAAATGGAAGAATGGTTGAAGTTGTGTGTTGGTCCACTCAGGGGTCCTTTGGATTGCTTTGTCCCTTTCCAGGTCTTAATACTGACACTGCAGGAGCCTCATATAAAAGATATCATTATCCAGATCAAACAGAGGAAATTGGATTTTTAAGATCAAGGCGTAATTGGTCCTGTGCCGAAAGGGCAGTGATGAGGAATTCAGAAATAATGAATAATTGTGTGTGGAAGTGTGTGCCTTCAAAGCCCTACTGAATGTTTTTTGTCAATGTTAATTTACAGCCGGGGCAGCTTGTACATAAGGGTGATTGGGGCGACGCACTGCCTACAGGAAAAGGAGATTTTTTTTTTTTCTGTCGGATTCTACCACTAGACCCACTGATCCATGGACATATACTGTATATATCTATGGTCTGGTCTGCCTCTGAATGTCATTGTCCTATCAGGTTACAGCCAGGCAAAAGTCGTCCTTGAAATGGCCCCGCCCCTTCCGGGCAATTTGAGACGAAATGAGAATAGCCCCAGACCTCTCATTGACTCCCATGTTAAATCCATTTTTTTCACAAAACAGGGCTCTCAATGCATTCTGCATGGTTTCCGGGAGGGCTCGCCTCTCCATGCTTTCGTCATAAGTAATGGACGTGAAAACGTATAAGAACGTCATACAGCTTCGAAAAAGAGCAAGGCATATTCTGATCATCATAAGCAATGAGGTAAAACTAAACTGTGTACAAGGCCAATGACAAAATACAGACTGCAGACAACATTCTCTCCGCAAGTGGAAAATAACTGGGAATACTATAACATGCTGTACCGTACCATACATACTGTTTCAGGTCAGTGCCTCCCTGTGTAGAAATACAGCAATGGGTCTTAAGTGAATGACTGACAGGTACCAAGCTGGGGTGCTAATGGGAAACATCTTGCATGGCTTGGAGTAAAAAATCAAGGTGAAAGATTAACTGAGGACCACAAACAGCTAGTGCTGAATGCCCAGCGAATGCAATAATCCGACCGGCACTCGCTTCATCTCTAAAACACAAATTCAAATGAGCGTCTCAAATCTAATTAATGAAGTAATTAAGTCCAAGAATGAAAGGTGTTTCATGTCTGTTCTATTTTGATGTAAAAGCAGTATATTGTTTAGTTAGAGAGTTGCATAATGAGGTACAACATTGTCTTACTCTTTCTACTTCTTGTTGTTCTTCTCTTCCATATTACATATTTCTTCTTGTTTTACGGTTTAAAGGTTTATGTCCCATCAGGAGCTGGCATTTCTGTGTTAGTATCCCAATACGCTTGCATTTAGACGATCTAGGCCTTGGTGGCTGAAGACCACCTTTATGACAGTTGCCAATAACTGTTTTTCAAGGCTGGTTCTTATTCTGCGATGACATATTGAGCCTCAGAGACCGGTTCCTCTGCAGTAATGTGCTTCTGAACCTACAGATAGAGGAGCGTTTGATGAAAGGACGCATCACAAAACAGAAGTGGCCTTCGGTCTCTGAAAACTAGATTTCTTTGGTCACACAAAATGTCTCTCAACATGAGCCAATTATATAGCCTTTCTATGCACCGTTATAAAACTCCAGCATATTTTCCTCAATGCTTTTTAAGCTGAATGGTCAATAGTGCCATGTTCAACCGTGGTCATAGTAATGTGTAAATTCCACCAAGAAGACTAATCTATGTCATTCAGTCACTCATTGTTCCCAGGTAACCTCTTGTTTCCTCGTGTTTGCTGTTTCTGTCTTCCTCTCTGTCATCTCCTGATTGGTCGGGCTGTCCTATTGGCCAATTGAATTCAATTGAAATTGAAACATTTACATTTAGTCATTTAGTCATTTAGTCATTTAGCAGACGCTTTATCCAAAGCGACTGATTTATACACATTTTACATTTACTGTACACTGATGGCACACATCAGGAGTTCAGTGTCTTGCTCAAGGACACTTCGATGGGGAATCGCAACCTTCTGATTACTGAACGACTTCACTACCTCTTGCACCACTGTCGTCGCCTCTAAACAGTCCTTTTAAGATTAAATTCTTACCCACTTCCCTAGTTTTTTATGTCATAGATTCAAATATTTTGAGGGCACTCAATTACCATTAGTCAAGACATGACGCTGTTAAATGTGGGGACTCTCTGTCCTGACATATTAACGTCTAGCATGATCTTACACGATCTAATCCTCATGACATGTTTATGACAAAGTTATGTCAGTCTTATGATGGTGTTGCCATTCTCAACTACTCTGTCAATATAGGTAGTAGGAGCAACTATTTTATCAGTAGAATCTAAATAGATGTATCTCCTTCCAATGCAGCCCCCATCCAAGTGGTCCACTCTCAGTCCACCTCCCTGCCATGGCTGCTTATCCAACAGTGAAGTGAGGGAATTGACTAAAAGTGAGCATGAATACCTATCTGAATCAAACACCAACTGTAAGCAGCAGGGTTGTGCAGTTGCTCTACCCTGGCAAAAAGGGGCAACACATTCTTTTTTGTCACAGCCGCTGCCACGCCCCCGTCATCTGAACACACATCTTGCCAATATCATTTTAAACTCTCAGTAACCGCCGCTGCCACGCCCCTGTCATCTGATCGCATATTTTGCCAATATCATTTTAAACTCTCACTAACCGCCGCTGCAATCGCAAATTTAGCCAATATCATTTTAAACTCTCATTAACCGTTGCTGCCACGCCCCCGTCCCCTGATCGCAAATATATATATATTTCCTTCGGAGGGGCAACTTCAATTGAGGAGGGCAAATGGGCAGTTGCCCTAGCAACCTTAGCCCACTCCTGTGAACGTCCCTGGTTAGCAGCATCTGTTTGAACAAAAGATTTATTCATTCATTGACTACCATTAGGTAATGTGAATAGTTTGCAGCAGTGTTTGGCCGAGTTAGTGAGGTCAGAGAAAAAGCAAGCTTGCCCTTCACAACAGGACTGTGGCCTTTTCATAATGGCGATGAGTGTTCGGCCTCTGCTTTGTTCTGCTTCGCTTTATCGCACTCTCTCTCGCCGCATTGTCGAGCCATCCACCCACTTACCTGCATTTCTACACTTTCACTATAATCACACTCTCACACAAAACTTATACTTTCTCTCACTCCCTTCATCCTTCTGCTCAGCTTTTGGTTTCTTAGCAACGTGACTCAGTGTCTCAGGGACAGATGAGATTCTGTGGCAGGGGACTGTGTGTGCTGACTGCATATGTACTCTGTGTCTGTGATCACTAACAGAGATAAAGCATCCCGAGGACACCTTCAAACAGGGACGGACTGGCCATCGGGCATACCGGGCGTTTGCCCGCTGGGCCGGGGTGCAATATGGGCCGATGGTCCCGAATTTTATTTTTTAATTTTTTTCCCCATATAATGGTCTGACCGGCTGGCCCACGAAATTAGTTCATCAGCGGCCCTACTGACACTGGGCTGGCCCAATCACATCCCCTGGGCTGACCCAACACAAACCCCTTTCGATTTGGACCTGCCTACATAATGCATTAGGACGGTAAACAGCGTGGCCCATGGCCTTGACATGCTTGACACGCGCACGCTAGTCTGCGGCCCATTGGCCGTCTTCTTGAGTGACTAGGGTCTCGTCCAATCATAACCTTTAGCTAAACTTTGCCATCAGTTCCCGTGGATGACAGTGCTGGTGGCTACAGCCAGGGAGATACGATACAACGACCTACGGTAAGCTTACTGATCATGAATTAAAACGTCTCTAAAATATGTTTGACTTAGAACCTATGTTCTATGGCCAAGTTCGTTTGCATAGCTAAATACAAGACAAGTCTGTAGCTGTTGCTAGCCCTCAGCCTACTGTACTCTGAAACAGCCAGCCGTTAGCCTACACTCTATGTTGTGTGTTTGAGTGGTGCGCGGTGCCATGTCAATTGTTCCGAAACCCCAGTATTCCCAAACCCTGGTATTCCGAAAATATGCCAATTTGTCCAGATACCGAATTATGATAGCCCGTTATACGCTCCAGTTTTCCCGTCCCCCCCGAAGTTCAGGGGCGTAATTCAAACGTTAATGCCACCTCATCAAGCGCGTTTCCTACAGGAGGAAATAGACTCCCTTCTAGAAAAGGGAGCAATACAGCCTGTCCTCTCGGAGACGAGAACAGGGGGTTCTTCAGTCGCTATTTCCATGGAAAATATCGACCGATCTTATACCTCCGTATTCTGAACAAAGCTTTAAAGTGTATGATGTGTATTGCATTTAGATTAATTAAGACCACCACCTTAACACACAAACTCTTGTTGAACTCATACAGTAGTAGGTTCAGTGACGTGCGGTGAGACAGCTGTCTTCTGGAGCTTCTGCGAGCCCGTGAATCAATGTTTCGTTGGAATCATGATGTAACGTTGTTGTAGCGGGAATACAGCAATGCTATTTGTATTTTCTAATTGGCAGGTCATATGTATGATTCTAGACTTCGCTAAGCACTGAAGCGACTGAAACGGTGAATTTTGATCACATTCAGCGAAGTTAACAGGTAAAACGGGAGAAAAATAGGGCGTCTTTAGGCCGTCCTGCCTAAAAGTAGGGCGTCCCGTTTCTTCTTATTTTTTAGTAGACTATAGGGCAGACGCCCTGCTAGCTATAAGCCTGGTTGGTGTAGACATTCGAGATTAAAAAGGTGTGTTATCGAATTTAGTGGGCCGGTCTGGTTCAAAATGCCCGGCCGATTTTTTGTCCCAGTCCGCCCCTGCCTTCAAATATACGAAACATTTATTCAGGAATTCATCGAAACAGTCTTACATCTTTTTGGGGTTGTGTATGAGGGCCCCTCTTAATTTGGACAGAGACACTCTTTTCTTTTAAGCTGTTCATGTGTGATCATTGATCCCCTCATGAACCCTCAAAACACATTTTCTGTGTAATCGGGGTCTATGAAGAAACTTTAGTGCTGTCATGGTGATGGATATCTGTCTTCGTAGAGTAGAAACAAACATTAACAGAATGATTTGTTTGGTCTCGGCTTTGCCGGCAGTGTGCTCATGTCACATTCTTGTCATATTGCCAGGAGTAGCATGCCTCTCACTGCCTTGAAAATGTTTGGACCCCGTAGCCAAGTAAACAGGTTTCTTGAGATTTAAATCTTCAATTAAATATTAAACTATCTGTTATCTGTTTGGATTACAAGGGTTTTCCTAAACATATTCCTCAAACATTTCACCATCTGTGGCAGTCTTCTCCACAAACAATTTAGGATTGTGACGAGCAGGGGAGAAATTACGTAAAGCAAATGTACCCTTTGAGGCTCAAAATAAAAAGCTTGTTTTTCCTCCACAGCAGCGATTGTGTGTTCCCAACCGCTTGAAAGCTGAGGACATCTGAATGGAGTTGTGAGTGGAGTGGGTTAGGAGGCTTTTTGATCTGAGGTGAGAGGCATCTTTGGCCACACAAATGAAGTGGGCTTGTGCTCTCTCATAAATTATGGGTAGGCTTATACAATGCCATTTACACAGACATGATAATCCTGCCAGTCAAGAGCCAGATGAGGACAAAAGAAAGTCAAAATGTGTGTTTGCACAGACTAGGGTACGATCAATATATAGGTTTTTTTCTGATATATCGGCCACACCATGGAGTAACACTCACTGCTCTTTTACTTGGACTGGTTGGTTAACCTTAGGTTATGTAGATATCATATCCTGGTTAGGAAGTTATCTTATTACACACAGTATTCTAGCAAATTAACTCTATGACAGTTAAGTCAGATTGCATATATTAAGAATTAAGCCAACATTATAAATGTAAGGTAACTTGTAAAACGTAAAGATGTAAAGACAGATGTGATGACGCATTAAGTTCAAATCACTTATGCTTGCCTACAGAGTGCTTGCTGGTTCTGCTCCCTCCTACCTAAATGCTCTTGTAAGGGCAAATGTTACACCCAGGACGCTGCGCTCATCTAGTGAGCGGCGTCTGGCACTGCCGCCTGTGAAAGCACGGCAATCCAGACTATTCTCAGTTGTAGTTCCACATTGGTGGAACGAACTGCTTAGCACTACCAGAGCAGGGGAGTCCCTCTCTACCTTCAAGAAGCTCTTGAAGACCCAACTCTTCAGAGAGCACCTCCCTTCCTTAATGATAAATCCCAATTGATCATACATTTGATGCTGATTGTTTGTTATTAGCCTAGGTAAGCCCCCTTAATACTACAAAAGGGCAGGTGTTGTGCAGTGTGCAAATACTCTGGCACATGCCCACATGCACATGTGATCTGTAAAAGCATGTTCTCTGTGGAAGGCCTGGATGGCCAAAGAATCTAAGAACAATATGTAGGCCATTCAGGAGCTGAACACATGCAATATCATTCAAGGGTTTTTAGAGTCTTAAGGGGATTCAATAAAACAGTAGTTTTCCTTACACCCACACATTAAATAATCCAACCATTCATTTATGTTAAAACAAATACTCTAAAGCATACAAGCATACTTAATTACATTTTTGTTATGTTCCTCAAATCTAAAATGTATGTTTGCATTGGACAAAGAATTTGTGGACTGTGATGTGTGGGTGAGATGTTTTATTTTTCATCTGGCAGAGTGCTCTTGATCACTCGTGCTACTTTCTCTAACCCTAGAGAAAACATTGGTGAATCCCATAAATCAGTAGGTGCTAACTGAATAAAAACAAATCATGGATACAAACATAAATAAGAGGACATTTGTTTGTAGAGCACTTCCTGCATGAGGCCCGATGTCACATAAAGCATGGAAAACGGGAGGACAAGAATTCCTAATGTGATGAGGGATACCCGGGACCTGGAGTACTTAACACTACTTTCCTCATTCATTAAACAACTGTGCCCATCACTGTGCCAATGGAGGCGGTGTGATGGTAATTATCTTGTCTCAGTGGAGACGAATGGCAGGGGCCCACCTGCACATCTGCCTCAGAGGCAGCGCGCATGCTTTTGAAGTCAAGAGAGGTGTCGAATGGATTCTCGTTGCTTGCCAGAATATAGGATACACCACTGACAGGTGCTGAGCCATTGCACACCTGTGTCTCTGTCACTTTAGGCGATGTTTTTTGGGTCGCATAATCTGCTCTTCGCAGAGCACAAGTTGTATACCTCTGTTTCCCATCCGATGTGCTGGTGGGAGAGAAAGCATCAACGCCTCCTAAACTGGTTAAAGAAACAATAAGGAGAGAGAGAGAGAGAGAGAGAGAGAGAGAGAGAGAGAGAGAGAGAGAGAGAGAGAGGAAAGCTGTGTTTTATTCTTCTCTATTTTATTGGTTCAACCTTTTCCATGCTGTGCTCAGCGTCTCAGATCTGTACTGTATGTAGAGCGTATTTATTCCTCTTGAAACTTGCTGAACGTGTACATTTTCTATGCTCACAGTCACAACTTAACAAATCAGCTGAATGTCGCTTAGTGCAGTCAACTAAGAACCATCAATCATCTCATTACAGTTAAAGATGCAATTACAGTTGATATAGCAACTGGTCCATGACTTTATAAAAGACTTGTATCTATGGCTACGGGGACAATTTTTTTTTCCTGACAGCATCTCCTTTATGGACTGACCTATTTCTCCAAGGAGGCTGAAGAAGTATGAAAGCTCCTCTGAGGGAAACTGTAACTGTATGAATGGCAAGGCTAACACAGAGGCAATGTCCATGGTGATACCCTTCATTTTACAGGGTATCAATTCAAACCAACTGTATTTGTTACAATCTGTACCTGCAAATCAGATGGAAGTCATTGTTGAGGATGAGATCCAAAATAGTCATCCATCCCATTGCCATGACTAACATCTAAGAGCTCTGAAACTCCTCTGTGCTGGAGCCTCTATCCTTCTTCTTTACTCTCTCTGCTCCTCAAACAAAGCAAACTACATTTACATTTAGTCATTTAGCAGATGCTTTTGTCCAAAGCAACGTACAAGGGAGAGAACAGTCAAGCTAAGAGCAATAAAACCTGGTGTAACAATAAATACTGCTTTTTTTTTTCAAGAAATAGAAAAAGACATAGAAAGAAAAAGAAGTGCGGGACTGTCACTGCTTAAGTGCAAATTAAGCCAAGGTGCCAGTTAGGAAGGGAGGTGCTCTCTGAAGAGTTGGGTCTTCAAGAGCTTCTTGAACGTAGAGAATGACGCCCCTGCTCTGGTAGTGCTAGGCAGTTCGTTCCACCAACGTGGAACTACAACTGAGAATAGTTTGGATTGCCGTGCTTGCACAGGCGGCAGTGCCAGACGCCGCTCACTAGATGAGCGCAGCGTCCTGGGTGTAACATTTGCCCTTACAAGAGCATTTAGGTAGGAGGGAGCAGAACCAGCAAGCACTCTGTAGGCAAGCATAAGTGACTTGAACTTAACAAGGGGCCATTACCTGTCTGTGTTTAAAGAGGATCAGAATGCACACTCACACACTGCCCTTTCTCGTGTGCTAATAGCCAGTACATAGAGGCTTAACAAGATACTTTGTCATTTTTCAACTGGGGCCCCATTTTTAGATCTTTTTGGGTCCAAACGTTCACTAAGGACAATGAAGTGTATTGTAGTTGTAATTGTAGTATTGTAAGAGTCCAATATTGAGTTAGAACAGTAAAATTGACAACTGCATAACGGCTTTACAATTGAATCCTTTCAAGCAAGCTAAAGTCAACCGCTTATGTTTGCCACTGACTTGCCTCATGTGTACCTGCCATTTTTGCGGTTTCCGGTTTTAACGTTATAAATCTGGACTGATTTTGGTCACTAATATTGTCCTCAGTTAAAGTTTGGACCCAAAAAAGGGCCCAGATTGAAAAATCCCCAAAATTCCCTTTAAGCCACAACCTGAAGGCAGGCTTCATATGGAGAGGCCACTTTAAGACACCTTGTCTTGCCTGATGACTGATGCACATAATTAAGAATACATGTTGTTCTCTGACTGTTATATGAGTTATATATATATAGTAACAGAAGTACAGTAAAAAGTGGTGTAGTCCACACAGCAGAACTGTAGCTTGGACATGAAAGATGAAATCTCTGGTTTTGTTGTTCATACTGTCCATGTCAATTAGCAGAAAAGTCCATCCATGAAGACAATCAGAAACACAAGGTCTTTTCAAGTCTTGACATGTGTAGATCTACGCTGAACACAATAGACTTGTTTATTTTCCTTATTTGTGTTTCATATCTGTTTCTTGAATTGTTTGTGTCCGCAGTAGCAACTTAAGGCAGATCTGGTCTACCAAGGCCAAACACTCCACCATGTAATAAACATAAATAAAGCTGACAAACACATCCGTTTACAGTTTTATTACTCAACTAGACTTGAATCGTACCTACCATTGTTTTAATAAAATTCTCTGAGTTAAGAAGTGAAGAAAAAGGGTCACAGCAAGGCTTCACAAATAATGTTCTACATGAAAAAATTACACTATTTTCAGACAAACAGTCACTGATTACTAAATGAAACCCTATTTCAGGAAAATGAAAGAAAGAAAGATGTACAGAGCTTACTTCACAGAAACAAAATATTTATTGATTCCTTTTAATGAAATAGAAATGTAGTATTTGGTTGCGGCTGAGGCTGAGGCACACAAAGAGACTACGACAGGTGCAAGCTTAAAACAGCCACTAGATTAAACACAAGCTATACCACTCTCCAACAACAAAAGCTAAGATTTCTGAAAAAAAATGAAACAGCAATGCATGTTTGACATTAATGCAACTACTGTAGCTATTCTTCATTGCTCTGTCCTGAACATGAGAAAATAGCATGTTTACTTACAAAATGAAAAGATTCTCAGGCGATAAACTTTAAAACTTTGACTTTGAGAAACATGTTTCGTCGACAGAAAACAAGTCCATTGTTATGGTGCTGAGCAGTTATGGTGCGGTCATCACATCATCACTGTCTGACGTGGGAGAACACTACAAGGGAAGAACAAAATGAACAAGCGAGCCTAAAAATGAAATGAAATAACTACCCTGTGTTCTGTAATGTACGCGAGGGGGGTGTGGGCTGAGGGTGGATTTCAATCGCTGTAGAGAATGTCTTTGTTTGCACAGGAGTTTGACAGAAGCCTCTGCCAGGAAGGGAGAATAATATCTCAGTGTTCCAGAAGCCTCCGGCGATGGCGGCATGACACAGCTCTGGCCCCTTTGTGCGTCTCTACGCTACCGTGCGTGGGTGGTGCCACCACGGGAATCAAGTGGCAAATGATTCATAGAGATTTAAAGATGAAATGAAAAACTGTTTAATGATATGGCCATACTCCCCCCCCCCCCCCCCATGTGTGATGGCATATCTTCTGCAATGGTAAGCCCCTGGCAAATGGAACAACCCTACCTCGGGGAGGAATGGTCAGGAACCAAAAGACCAAATAGCGAATACATCACAGTTAAGTTTTGCTTCTCAGACAAACAGGATAACAACAGCAATGCAACACTTCACAGACGCAGAGATACTTCTCACAACATCGCGTCTCATTGTTTATGACATCTGAAGTCTCTGGAGATGGGTGCATCAGCAACATTAAGGAATACTGTATTCCATTTTAAAATCATCTTTTTAAGAAGAATGACTTCACCCCTAGCATTGAGCTTAACTGCATTATTTAGAAAAAATGTACAGAGGCGGGCATGGGGCTGGAGGGGACTGGCCTCGGAGAGTGTACTCCATTCAAATGTATATCATGATGTACCAAACACTCAAATCTACGTCAGCATTCGCCTCGGATGATTTTGAAACAGAAGATGACGTATTGAGCCATTTCCATCCTACACTATAAAATGCTGATTTTTTTATAAAAATGGTAATTTTGTCAATATTAACACATAACAGCATTGATGTGTTTCATCACAGTACAGTAATATAATTTAGTTTACAGCCCAACAAAAGCACATTTAAGTCTACACTACCTCTTTAATCACAACGTGTGTGCATACTGCATATGGGAGAGATAAAAAACAACAGGGAGAGGAGAAGCGAGAGAAAGGAGAAAGAGAACTAAGAGACAGCGTGGGTGGAAGAGGACAGAAGGATATGAATCCTGGAGGTGGATTCATGCCCTTGCTTTTCTACCGAGTGTCTTACTTATGGGGCCCCATAAAAAAAAAACACTTTATTCTCACATATTTCGCTCATAACTCACTGACACTAACAGGCACAAGTCTGTGAATGTGTGTGTGTGTGTGTGTGTACGTGTGTGTGTGTGTAATTGCTGACCAATGAGGCACTTCTGAGATTCTTATTCTCTACTGAGGCTTTTATGTCCTACCAGCAGGGCTTTCTGTTTTTTCCCTAAGCTCTTTGCCATGTGCTGTCCCCACCGTCTTTACTCATTAAAGACTGTCTCTGCATCAGGGGATATTTATGGGAGCCTCTCTACGTGTAAGACTATGTCGACGCACAGGAGATAGGTGGGTAGGTGCATGACACTTGAAAAAGCTACAGTAAAGCACTCAAAACTGTCTAGCTGAACTTCATTATTCTGCCTCTACTGGAAATTCAGTGACTGACTGAGACATACGTATGTTGTAAAATAAATTATGAAACATTTTGTTACATTTGTCATATTCCCCCTGACAAGAGCTGTTTTTTTTTTACATACATGGTATAAGTCACCAACATTAGATCACAAAATAAGCTTAAAATCTCTTTTCACATTTTCAGAGTATAGATGCCAAATGCCCTGCCACGCCAAAAAAAAAACACCTTAAAAGCTTGATAAAACTTCACAGGATAATTTACTGTCTGTTAACTTCTGTCATCAGCCCAGAAATGTAGCATAGAATATAGCTTGCCAGTTCAGTCCACTGTCACCCAGGCCTGCATCTGTTGTCGGTAACAAGTGAAACCATTCTAAACGTGGCTAATTAAGTATTGATGGATGCTACTCAGGAGTGCGGGAGTCGTCCGTAAGACATCCACCGCCGGATGCTGCTGCTGCGGTTTGATGGCGTTGGCACAGGTGCTTTCACTTGTGCGCGGCCCGCCCGTCCTAATGCCGCATGCTGTTCGCGACAGGCATAACAAACTGAACGAGGGCCTTATATCAGCTGCTAAGTGGCTGTGGCCTCACCGGGGCCGGTAAACACTCGGCGCATCAACAAAGTGCAGCTGCACCTCATTTGTGCTGATTGAAGGCAATGCGGGTGATTGCAGTGCTCTCCCTTGTCACTTTGGATACTGCTGGGGGGGGGGGGGGGGTTGGGAATGAGAAATGTATTTGTGAGACTGAGGGATTTTTAAACCTGCTCTGCGCTTTTCGGTAGATCCACCTTTCAAATTGGAAATACAGGATTGGTGGTCTTCCTGCCGAGCATTTCTGCCTGACGCACCTCCTCTGGTGCCGTTGGAAATCTAGTGTACCTGGTCGATAACTTGTTAAGAAAATGGTTTCATTGGCTAGTCATCTTTTGTTGAGAAAATGGTAATGAGGGGTAGTAAGAGTGATTGTGAGCACTTAGTTTGGATTTACACTGGAATATCTACTCCCCTGGAGTCCTAAATCGACATACCTGAGATCACTGAAAATGCTCAATTACAGGAGTGTCAGCTACAGGGAAGCAGCTGAACGTCTCTATGACGACTCAAGGTAAAGGCACATGCATATGCTATGCACATACTGTTGAGTTTTGTCCGCTCAGTGCGTTGATGCTGTGCATGTGTGTAGTTGACTTTTCATTCATCTTGTGAAGTCACAAATGGTCACAGTTGGATGTATGCTAGATATTCAAAGGTTAGGCAGTGAGAAATTACTTCCAAGAGAGATCAGTCTGCTTCACAACAAATATCTTGACATGAACACTGAGCTCCTTTCAATCGAATGTGTTTTTTTTGTTATTTTGTTCTGCTATCATAGAAAAAGAATGGCAGAAGTTCACGACTCAAAGCAAGTCTGCTGAGGAGTTAAATAATACTGTAAATCTATTTCAAGTAAAAGGCGGTAGCCTTTTTTCACACTACAAGTAGCTGATCTGCAGAAGATTGTTATTCTCCACTGGCTCCTCTGGCAGTGGTTTGACACTTCCGTTTTTAGCTCCATTAAGTAAGGAAGGCATGGCCACCGGAGGCCCAGAGCCTGGGGCTTTCCCTGGGCCGTTCTCTGCCGCCATCCCCCTCCCGTCTGGAGAAACAAACTCGTGTGCCTCTGAGGCTGCTACCTTGTCGGAGAGCAGTGCACAAGAGGTCTCGGCCTGCTGCCGGGTGACATTGCCGTTTCCGTTCTGGGTGATCTTACAGATCTCCGTCATCTCCGTCACCTCCTCCTGATCTTCGTCATCGTCCTCCTCCTCCTCCTGGTTGCCCCTCACACCCCTCCGCAGGCTCTCCCGTGGCTTGAGCATGTGGCGCCGCTGCTGCAGCTCCTCCTCCTGCTGCGGCTGCTGCTGCTCCCCCTGCCGCTGGCGGCGGTGCTGGTCTGTGGTGTCGTGGTTGTCCACGCGGCGCGAGGAGCGGCACAGGGCCTTCCGGAAGCCCCTCTTGAAGTTGTCGGACATGAAGCCGTAGATGATGGGGTTGGCGCAGCTGTTGGCGTAGGACAGCACCACCATGTAGTAGTAGAGGCCCTTGGGCTCTTCGGGCAGCTGCACCATCAGGTTGAGGATGTTGAGCGCGTAGAAGGGCAGCCAGCAGAGCATGAACACGGCCACCACGATCACCACCATGCGCGTCACCTTGCGCTCGGACTTGCGGCGCTTGGTGGACGTGGCATGCACCTTCTTGCCCGAGCTGCGGATCTTGAAGACGATGAGCAGGTAGCACAGGCAGATGACCAGCAGCGGGAGGAAGAAGCCAACGATGGAGGTGAAGATGATGAAGGCCGCCCGCCACACGCTCTCCGGTTGCGGCCAGATGATGTTGCAGTGGCCGTGGTGCACGCCGGCAAACACCACCACAGGCAGCACCACTGTGAAGGAGAGCAGCCACACGGTGGCGTTGACCACCTTGGCCACCTGCGGCCGGCGCCACTTGCACGAGCGGATGGGGTGCACCACGGCCAGGTAGCGGTCGATGCTCATCACCGTCAGGCAGAAGATGCTGCAGAACTGGTTGATGCCGTCCACCGTCATCACCAAACGGCACATGAGTGAGCCAAAGGGCCATGAGTGCATTGCACCCTGCACGGCCAGGAAGGGGAGCCCCAGCATGAAGAGCTCGTCGGCGATGGCCAGGTTCAGGATGTAGATGTTGGTGACCGACTCCGTTTTGGAGTAGTGCAGCACGATGTGGATGACCAGCGTGTTGCCGCCTAGGCCAATGATGCACACCACGATGTAGATTAACGGAATGAGCACCCCCGATATGGGCCCCTGGGGGTTCGCCGGGGTCGTGCTGTTGCAGCCGGTGTCGTTGAGGAGGCAAGAGCTATTTAGGGTGTCATTGAACAGGGCCTGGAACATGGGCAGGTCTGGGTAAAGGTCGAAGACAGACCCGTTGTCATGAGCGTAGCCAGCTGTGAAAGGGTACGCGGAGGTAAACTCCATGGTGCCTTGCTTAGAAGCCTCGGGCGATGACCTCTGTCCACCCTATAGCTATAGCATTTGTCCTGAGGATAGGAAAAGAAGAAGGTCAAGGTATATATGTGAATTAAACTGGATGTAATTAGGAGAATAATGAGGCTATATACTATCGGATATGATTCACAATACATGATACAGAGTACATTGAAAAGGGGACCCCAAGGGGGATTTCTTGATATCATAATAGCATGCTTAATTGTTGGGCCTAGTTTTGCTTTCAATCTGACCACAAGCTATCGTCACAGTTAACACTGATAATGCAAGCAGTCAGGGCGTGTAATTTCAGCCGGCGTAAATTGTCCAGGGAGAAAAAACTAAAATGGCATAGCGATCAAAGGCAAAGGGAAGTGTGTACACATGACAAAGTGGTTTGGGGGAAACAAAAAAAAAAAAAAAACACAATTAACTGATAAGAAGAACTCATGGGAAAGACCAGAGCACATGGTGTGGCCGTCATCGTGGGTCAGACAGGAAACAATTAAGTGAGATGGAGAAGGTTGACTTTGCCCTGAGGTCTGTGTTTGGCTAACCTCTGTGGCTATTGACAACCCAGATAAAACCAACAGCGTGTGATCCCACACACAGACAGCACAGCTGTTGCCGATAATTGATATTTTATCTGCAACCGAGCTGTGGGGAGGTATGAGTGTGTGTGAACGACCGACCCAAGTGATCAGGTGTCTACTGATGTACGAGACACTGCTCTGTGCAAACAGGGTGCTGACGTGTCTGTGTTTGACCTCCTGGAACATTTACACCTGCCTCTTTTCACTCTCGCTCTCTCTCTGCTGCTCATACATGCACCAATACACATACTTTCTGTCTCTCACACATGCACACATTCACACACGCACTCATTCACACACACACACACACACACACACACACACACACACACACACACACACACACACACACACACACACACACACACACACACACACAATCATGGGTGTAAGGGAACAAATAAAGAAATATTGTCCTGATGGTCAACAATATACAAGCACAGCCTTACAAAGGGATTAAGTGTACTACTGAAGAGATCCACTTTATTGGATATATTTGTCAAGTGCCATGACTCGATTGAAAAACACCATTTTCTATGGACTTTCTATGGAGCTGAGGATGTTTGAAGAGTTTTGTTGCTAGAACAGTATACATTGAAAGCTTTTGAGTAAACGCCAATGTTGATCTAAAATGATAAAACAAGTATGTTAAGGACCGATAACTAAACAATCAAGCCTGTTTATCATGATACTTTTCCACACCTGATTGGAAATTTTGGTTCGGTTTCGGTTAAAACTGCTTTAACCAGCCAATAGAAGCCTATGTTGTTGGTAATAGTTACTTTTTGCGGCACTGTAAATAAGCAATGAGAAAATTACATTTAAGAGGCAATATCTGTGATGTCTGAAGCACAAGCACCACTTGTTAATGTTAGAAGTTGGCAGAGGCAGATGTAAAAACGAATTTAATGGCTCAAACATTGACTGTGTAATATCCATTTGAAAAACAAATGATTAGCTGAGGGTGACATCTGTGGACTGAAATGATCTAAAACAGCAGTAAGGAGTTTTGGTCTAAAACTAGCAAGCTAATTAGCTTAAGGGCATGTAGAAACCTTGCCAACACCACAAACGGTCCATTTGGCACTAACAAAAGCTTGGCAACATACTAACTAGTGTATTTTTAGCGATGGTGTTGGCAATGTCAAGCTGTCTAAAGCTTTTCTTTCATTTCCGCAGGGTATTATGTTCATGACTGCAGAACTACATAGTGCATGAAATGACCAATTAATGTATTGGTCTTTCATATGACTATATATGTAGATGATCCCAAAACTACTTCCCTATACAAATAGTTGCATAGCCATGTGATGTGGTTTATATTAGACTGTCATTTTCTTCATCATAGTGTTGTTATTATTTTGTTACTTCATGGACATGCTGACATACCATCATTCTGAGCTCATGAGCGAATGGTAAATGGATAGAGGACTTTTAATAATACACTACTATTAATTTATATTCTGTAGACTTTTAATAATACACTACTATTAATATCTATTCTGTAAGCTTTTAATAATACACTACTATTAATATCTATTCTGTAATCTTTTAATAATACACTACTATTAATATACCATTAATTCTGTAGTCTGCAGTGAGATTGTTTGTCAATAGATGAATGAGTGGTTCACTTGAGATAAGGACATACAGCACGACACAGGAAAGAGAAAACACGCGTCAAGAGTGAGGAAAAAACAACTTGCGTTGCATGTCTTGCTTTTTTTGTGGCCACCACAGCCTACCCTTCTCTCTAAAGGGGTGTACATTCTCATATTGATTTGACTGGAGCTAACCCAGGCAGTCTAGGGCGAGATCTGGCTAAGTTAGCAAATGTCCAGAACGGCATGATCCTTTAAAAGCAGATGGAAAGCCTACAGGCCTTATTGCTGTGAACCGGACAATTCTGGAACCCAAGAAGCCGGATGAAATTAGGGCGCATAGCTTGAAAGAGCATATGTGGGCTTTCATCTTAAGTTTGTGCGCTGATGCTTAGGTGAATCTTACTCTCTCATCAAAGTGAATGATGGAGAGGACCATTTTATTGTTATTTATTTTGTTGTTATCTGAATTATTTGAATATTACTGTAACTGTTTGAATGCGCTGAAATATCTGACGTAGGTCAGTTGTGATGAGCGGTTCATGAAGAGTGCTGAATGAACAATAACAAATACACAATATCCAATGGTTTTATGTGCATGGAACACACAAACACTCAGTCCCTCAAATATACACACACACAATAAAATCGTCTCTTAAATACGAGGGTATGAGTTTTTTTTGCTTACACTGATACAACACAACTATCCTAAATCTCTCAACGTGTGGTGAAAAATACTACCTATTTCTTTGCATACAGCTTCTAATCTGTTCAGCTAACATTATTAAATATTTGTATTACCACAAATATTAACGTAAAACCCTGTGGAGCATTCATTTACACCAAATGTACATAAAATGGTTCATGAAAGGTTTCCAGATGAGCATAATCACTCTCCATCCCTCTCTATGCTCCAACTTGCAATACTGTTTCATGATGACAACCCTATACATGCACTGAACTCATCTCCGTCCAACAGAAAGAATGTTATTTGCCGGGACCAATCAGCTGTGAAGGGAAGGGCAAACAGGACAGGATAATAAGTTGATTTTCCAGTTGATGTGTGGAAAATAGATACATTTTTTACGCTCCATTTCTGAGAGCCAAGGAACCGATGGATAAAAACACATTCACAGGTATCAACACACACACACACACACACACACACACACACACACACACACACACACACACACACACAAACACACGCAAACGTTTAGACAGACTGCTTGGTTTGCAGAGCTCGGCTGGCTTCAAATAAAATTAAAAACATCCTTTCAATACACTCAACAAAATCAATTTCTGATTTTTCATGAGAAACACTCCTTTTCTTTAAAAGCTTGCATTCTGCCTGGCTGATGGATTTCAATATCCATTGCTTCCGAGAAACCAATGCCATTCACCATCTAAAGCAGACACACCAAATGTCCTTGAATCACATGCGGCTTTGAATACTTTACAAACTAAAAGGATCCACTCCAATAGTAAACAGTGAAATGGCCCATGCAACATCCCTTCCACCAAGTTTCATAAAATTCGGAATTGGTAGTTTGCCCTAATCTTGTTGACAGGCAGACCAACGGAAAACATGATCTCCTTGGCAGAGGTAACTATAGCAACTATAGTAACTATAGGTAACTATAGCATGTAACTGGCTCCAGGAAGTACAGATTCTGGACTGTGCTATAGCTGCACAGAGCGGCACAATCTGGTGAAATAAACACAACAGCCTCATTAAGACTTGTGCTCTCCCTACAGCATGCCATGGTCCCCTCTGGTGAAATGCCTTTTCCTAACAGGCTTCACAGATGTCGCACTCAGGACAACATTTGAATTTGTTCGGAGGACAGAAGGGGAGGGGGAGGGGGAGGGGGAGGGGGAGGGGGAGGGGGAGGGATGCCACGGCTCCCAACCACAGACCCTTGGCATTCACATGGCTACAGTGCTCCTGCTGCTGCTGCTGTTGATCAGCCTCTTCCTCATCACAGCTCACAGGGGAGCCGTCCATCGAGCTGCAGAGGAGCCCTGATTAGGTTGGGAGACAGCACTATGGCGGTGTGCATCTGATTGTGCCTCTGAGCGGGAGCCAGTGGAATCCAACCCACACCCCCATTCCACTGTCATCTTGGAAACTGGGGAAAATAATCAATGTGCATCTACAAGCAGAGATGTCACTCTTTTCCAACACGAGCCTCCCCAACACACGTTTTTAAGTGAAGCTCAGGCTTTATACCGACTTAGAGAATACAGGGCAGACATTGGTTGAGGCGTCACACAGTCCATCAGACAGGGAGTAGCCCAAGCCACATGTACAGAATACAGAGCAGATCTGCCGCAGGTTGTTTATGTAATCTCACTTGGCACCTGAAGCAGTGTGGCACAGTGCCGACCTGCTGTCGTATAGAAAGTGCCAGCCTACACAAACACTGTCCCACTCTAGCACCCACCACTCCTACAACTCATGCGTGGAGGAATTACATTCTTAAGCCTCCTTTCGCCGAATCCATCCAACCCCTGTTTTTACATCGACTACAAAAATTCCCACGGCAGGTTCTCACTGGAGGCCGAGGCAGCGCTGGTGGCACTCTGGTGCCCCCGTTGATATCTGGCTCAGCGAGTACCACCAGCAGGTCTATGGGCGATGCGCCAATCAGGCATAAATTGCTCCCGGTGTGCCACCTGCCACACTGCGAACATCTTTCTCTCTCTCTGTCTCTCTTTCTCTCTTTCCTCCACCCTCAGGTGCCCTTTGATATGACTCTGCTCTTTTGATGCCAGCTTGACGCTCTTTGATTTTCAAGAGGGGCTGCTGGCCCGGGCTGTCATTTTTACAGATCCTCTTACCCCTCTCTCTCCTCCCCTCTCTCCCTATCACTTTCCTTTGAGCCTTTCCCTCTTTGCATCTGGAAAACAGAAGTTTAATGTGTCTTCTCTTGTCGATATTTCTTGCATCACTAAGTCTTGTTGCAGTTCAACGTCTGACTACTCTAAAAGATTGACATCATTGTGTTATTCATTACAAGACCGTGGACCTCCTTGGGGTATTACACAACCTCTTAGTCAGCCACTGTTGGAGGTAAGGAGAGATTAGATCCTACATGGCTCAGGTCTGCAGTGGAGGTTTCAAATGCAGTACAGCTGATAAGTAGAAATGTCAGAGGAAATGGCAGTCGTACCTGTAACTCTGTGTGTGTGAGGGTGTTGGTGTGTGTGTGTGTGTGTGGGTATGTGCAAGTATTTTTTCCCCCTCATTGAACATGAGATTATGATCTCCTCTGAGATGAGACACACTTACGGGTAACTTAATGCATCGACACCACCCTCTCCATCATGGCAGCGTAAAAACAGCAATCGTGTAATACATTCTACTTTCAAAGAACTCTCCATTTTTCTCTTTAATAAGCAATGTTTGTATAAGGCCTGTCATCTTTTCTGCTTCCCTGTGGGTGAATTATTTATGAAATTCCATCCTTGAGTTGCAAAAAGGAGCCTCAAAGCAGTGGTGCATCTCCATCATCAATCATCTTAATTTCAGCTCACCTTTTACACACACACACACGCACACACACACACACACACACACACACACACACACACACACACACACACACACACACACACACACACACTCAGGGGGTCGTGGGTGTGGGATAGAGGGGGTCAAAGGGGAGGCGACAAGTGCTGTAATTATAGAACACAAAAAAAGAGAAACGACTGGTGATTGTAAGAAGAACAGCACATCACAGAAAAAAATAAGTAGTGGAATCAAGGCATTCTCAGCTTGAAAGTGTATTTGTGTGTGTGTGTGGGTGGTTGGGGGCTGGGTGTGTATGTGTGTGTGTGTGTGTGTGGGGGGGGGTGGTTGGGGGCTGGGTGTGTATGTGTGTGTGGGTGGTTGGGGGCTGGGTGTTAAACTCCTTTCATTCCCGGAAATGGCTTCAAAACACTGGAAGGATGGTGCGCACACACACACACACACACACACGCACACACACACACACACACGCACACGCACACGCACACACACACCCACACAAACACAAACACACACACACACAAACACACACACCCACACACACGCACACGCACACATGCAAAGTGAGTTGTCCCTGTTCATGACCTGCTCTCTGTCCTCTGTTAAGCCTGGCCGAGCTGCCTGTGAAATAGTCCAAACAATAGTCACCTGCAACCCTTACTGAAATCATGTGAGCGCACACACAAAAACATAGATGATGACATAAAGAGCTCTTTCAGGTTTGGCTATCAAAGGCCGGTACCTGTCTGTATTGGACAGCTCTCACATTACCAAACAATGTTGTTTCGTGTACATGACATGTCATCATTATTTATTGAGTTTAATGGACTTTAAAGCGCCTTGAGACAAGAGTATTGTTTTGGCACTATATAAATACAATTTAATTGAATTGATACATGCATGCAAACTGTATAAATTCAGAGAAATGTTCAACTGTTATTCATACTCAAAAATATATTTTCCTTTAGCATACAGAACTATCCCTACACATCTGCCAATGGCAAAGCCAATCTGCTCAGAGTAAGAGGATGCAAATACAAAATCCCAAAGAAAACAGCAAGCCTCATTTTCTTACCGATCTATTACACAGTCATTTCATATACACTTGGCTTGGCTGCAAAGCATTTTGAAGGACCCATTCAATTCGATCGGCGATGATGATATCTTCACTCAGGGAAAAAGAAAAAAAAAGCAGAGATGCTTTGAAGCAGCGATGTGAAATATACACTATGAGATGTCAAACCTGAAATGTGCTCTCTGTTATGAGAGCTCCTTTCTTGTAAGATGACTGGTGTGGGCGTCTCACATATACAACGCTCTCTGGGGCCGATAGAAGGAGAAAATAAACTAAGCGGGAATCCCAGTTCTCCGGCTGTGTGATGCATTGCCCTAGCCTCTAATGACTTTTACTGACCGCACTCCTATAAATAGCTGTACCGAGCACACACAGGCCCGATCCAAAGCAGAGAAAGAGCACACAAATACTTGGTCATTTGGAGCCTTTTGTACACACTGAAACAGGTACAGAAAGAACTTGCCCCCCCTCTGACTGATACATGTCTTTGTGTCTCCCAGAGGGGCACAATCAACTAATTGGATATTTTCAGGGAGAACGGTGTGCAAAGCAGCGGGGGACAATAAATCTGGGCAAGGTCTTTTGACCGTCCTTGTTTGCATGGGTGGCTTTTCTAATGAAATGTAGTCCATTAAGTGCTGTAGGCTGTACGCTGCAGACAGGCTCTGTGTGGAAACTGGGAAACTGTCAGGCAAAATAACCGACTCTGGAGTACTCTTATTGCTACTGTTGTTTATGTAAACAGGACGATGCAGAGGGAAAAGAAATAAGAGGGAGTAGGAAATGACTCGAACCCAGGTCCCTTTGAAGGGGATGCTCTCCTGAAGACGTGACTTTTATGTGGAGATGAGTCGGGATGAAGGACCCAGCTGCCAGTGCAGAGCTGGGGTAGACGAGGTTGAGGATTCAGTTATGCGGAGTGTGTGTGTGTGTGTGTTGGGTGGGGGATGCTGCCCCCCCCCCCCCCCCCCCCCATGTTTGGCTCCCTCACAACTGTCAAGCTACAGGCTCACCACAAAGCTTTCAAGCTCGCCAAGACAGCCATAGGGTCCATTGGAATCAGCTGTCTTATATGACAGTGAGGCATTCGAAACTGATCAAACTCTCTTTTCCTGTCTGCCAAGATGTCTCCAAACTGCCTCCATGATGTTCACTTCTGAAGGCAATCTCGATGCTGCCCATTATCCATAATCAACTGGAACAATGCAAAATATTAAAATATTCTTAGAAGATGAGACACCTGTCTATTACTGCAGCGAGGCATCAAGGAACTAAGCAACCTATTGTTTCGTACACAACTACACACACACACTCACCTGTGTGCACATTTTCACACACACAGCCATGTGTGCACACACATGCCTGAGCCGGGGTCAAAATAATTTTAATAGTAAAGTAAAAATACGCTTGACAGCAGGCTTGGAATATTCAAAGACATCCTTTATTGTTACTTCAACTTAAAATACACTATTGTATGAAATCATATAACAGTAGCCTAGCCCATTTACTAATGAGATAATAATCACTTCCAAACTTTAAGTTAGCAAATGTCAAAATGATGTAAAGTATGCATTATATAAATCATGATCCACCAATAACACATGCAAGTTACATCTTACTTTGATTAACTGTAAATGTTTAACTAAGCCAACTGGATGATAACTATAGATACCGTAGATAACCAGCCACAAATAGCCTGCTGCAGTGGCTAGCCAGCCAGCTAATCCTGTGCAGTAGAAGGCTACATGATAAGGACCACAATGTAGCCACAACAATGTCCCACCTGGCTCTTTTCATGCCTCAGCATGTCTGTTGTGTTTTTAAAACTTAGCCATCCGCTCCCTTGCTTATATTGCAGCATGAATTGATGGCATGTAATGCAACTGTGTAACATATAATGTAAACACCTTCTGAAAACATAGCAGTTTGTCTAAATATTCTACCCATCAATGGCCAACATTCTCTCCCCACTGGATTTAGCCAGGAAAAACTTCCCTGGTCACAGACACTGAGCCTGCACACATACACGTACACACTCCCTCACACACAGATGTGTACACACACACTCACACAATCACGTACTGTACACATACACCGACGTGTGTAAACAAACACTAACACACACACACTCGCCACAGTTACCAGAACTAGTCTGTTATCTTTTCCACCACACACACACACACAAAAAAAGTGAATTGTCAGTGATTACTTAGGCATATCATGCTCAATGTGCTACCGCTGCTGCCTGGGGCGCTTATCTGGTTCCACAGTTTGGTGGTATAGACACTCTGGCACACACTCTGGCGTTGCTGCTGAGGATGACAGCGGCTTGGCAGGAGTGAGGAATTCACTGTCATTAGTGCCACCGGTGAAATGTTACAAACAAAGGGGAAATAAAACTGAAATAGAGAAGAGTAATGAAAAATGTCTGAAATCCAAAGACAAGGTCAGAGATTACAGTGAGGAGAGTGGCACGGCCTGACTACTGTTTGAAGAACTTATCAGCACTTAGTGGGCATAGCAATTTTCCGCGTAAACCCCTTTCCATCCCGCTCGCCCTCCCTGTGCGCTGGTTTATTCATGACGCAGTGTTTTTGGATGAGTTCTTGCATCTGTGGAACTACTGTTTTAACATTCATGTTTGTATGTTTGTTTGTTTGTTTGTCACTTTGCATTCCTATTCTGGGGAAAATGCTACAATACAGCAATAATATTCTCTCTCCATGTATTACTCTCAGCCAAAAAGATGACAACTTTGTGGCATCTGGACCTTTTCTATACAGTGCACAAAGGCATTTTTTGTCTCCCTGTCATCTTCTAACATACCAAATTGCTGACCAATCATCTTGAATAACATTGGCATTCCTGTGTAAAACACAGCCAATTCTCTGTGAGTGAAATGTGGTATGTTACGCAAGTTTTTCTCTTACGCAGATAACTCCTCTCTGCTGGTGACAAACAGTCATTGTTGGTGGCATTTCAAGGGTGGTATTGTTAATCCACCCACTGATCTCCCAGCAGTTATTAGTGAGATCTTGGAGAGGGAGTTTGTGCATGTATGTTTCAATTTCTACTTGAGGTTAAGGGTACACTGTGTATGGAGTTTGTCCCTTGCTGCTTTAAATAAGTTTACCGACACAAGATGGCATTCCCTGATTTGGGGTAGACCCTCCAGGGGCTTATTTGAGTCTTGAGACCATGAATAAATGATAAAGGGGTGACCTAGTACATCGCAATATGAATATCGTTCTGGCGCCCTCGTTTTATTGCGGTTATTAAATCAGCACCCCTGAAGCTTCAAAATAAAATAACATTCTGTAAGTCTTGTGTGAGATTGAAAAGAAATTAAATCCCTCTAGTGAGAATGGGGCCTCTCAAAATCCGCACCGCAACAAACCGCACGCCTCCAATGCATCTCCAAATTATCTCCAGAGTGCTTTTGACTCGGGACGCCATATCAGACTTTATCGCTGCGCTCTCATTTGATCTGTCCCCCTCTCCTCAACTGTCAAGATGCAGAGAAACACGGTGACCGTGAAAAACACACACACATCAGAGCAGATAAACACAAAACCTTATTTTCTGTCTATCTGATCTCACTTCAGCATCTCCTCTCCTTGTTCTCTCTTCTTTTTATCTCTCTTCTGCATCTTATCCCCTTCTTAGTGTCAGTGGAAAACAACAGTAGGAAACCAGAGTGGCTGTTTTTTTTGCTCAGTCTTTGGACAGTTTCTGTTATGTTGCACTGTCACATGATCAAACACTTCTGGAACTACCAATCTTTTTTTAACATTATATCTATGCTTGTTACTTTCAATCATTTTGAAACACTTCATGTGGTGGGACTCTTTTTGGTAAATACTTGCTTTGTCGCTGCGTGAGCTAATTTAAGGTGTTAACAGCTGGAGTGGTTTTAGACAGTACATTGAGAAGCTGCAGATGGCGGAGACTTGGGAGTAGAAAAAAAATGTTCTTCTGGTGAGAAACCTCACGAGACCTGTTAAGGTATGACTGCCATACGTGGTAGTGGGAGGGCCGAAGACACAAGATTATATTTATCCATGATGTGAGAACCCTGCAGGAGGGCACTAATGTAATTCTAGAGGGCTGTATGTGTACAATTACATCAGTAATTCACTAAACAGTGTGCAACAAAAGAATGAGGCATGCCTGATCACTATTTCCATTAAGGTTGTGAATGAGCATGCACCAGGTGGACCTGCTCTGGAGTGGCAGGGTAGGCGGTCATCCGGAGTAAGCCATAGATCACAAGGAGCTCCTAATTACACTGTGCACAAGGGCCCATTTTAATTATCCCAACCCCCCCCCCCCCCCCACCTAACTCCCCCCAGTAGTGCTGAGAGTAGAAACAACACTAATGTAGATGTATGAGCTCTTCATTTCTTCCTCTCTTCTCTCTCTCCCTCCCGCTCTCTCTCGTTCCCCCACTTCTCTGTCTTCCTCTAGCTTTTCGCGTGTCTCTCTAAACAGACTGCTTTCAGCAGGTTAACCAACCACTCACTATCGCATCTTACACCCCAACGCCTCTCCCTGCACACTGTGTTTCTGCCCCCGACACAAGAGCATAACAGCAGTGACTGAAAGCTGAAGGATGCTGTCTCAAAGATACGCATGTAGTGGAGGGCATGATAGGGAAAATCTGAGAGAAAAGATATTAAAGAGTAAGGGAATAATCCTGACAAAAATCTGTGGTCTCTAGTTGATGCAATTTTCCAGCAATACAGACATATTGATGCTGGAGTACATACTATAAATGTGAAATGATCGAACCTGCATACATTCTAGTAATATTTAGATTTTTATTTTCCATGTATTACACCCTTAACATGAAAGTGTGTCTCATAGCACAATGCACTTTTAGATAGCAGATACTGCAGGTTTTCTTACAAGATTTTCACTTAGCCATAAGTTCCATTGACTGCAGTCTGCATGTGGTCAGCATGCACTACACTTGACCAGCAACTACCCCTGACCTGCACTCCTGATTGAGGGGCTCACCCTGACTTGACCAACAGTAACAGCAGTGTGATCCACATCAAGTAGACTGCTTGAACCAAGAGCTATTTCTCAGTAGCTATTCGTGGCTTTCTTTTCATAAGAATGTTCTCTCTTAACAAGAAAAGTGCCTCTGGTGAACAGACCTCCAAGGACGTATCTACTGCCTTTTGTATAACGACATATTATATATATATTAGATGTCAATTCTATGCCAAGTATCCTGTTTTTATATTCAAACAAATATACAATTATAACCAACACAGACACATCTCTCTGGTCACAGACACACTCTTCTTCTACAAGCTTTGGTATGTAGCCTGTTTCGTTTTAAAGTAGTTTAGACGGCGAAGTAATTTTTAGGCTATTTATCGTCACCGATATTCATGTACAAAGATGAACTTAGCTTTAGGGAGAGTCAGCTTTGTTCTGATGCTTGTTTCACGTAGTTTTGATCAAATTTGTTTACTGCCTTAATATACGTAGATATGGAAACTCACCTTGTATGGAACTGTTGAAGCGCTGAACTGCTTTGTAGATATCCGGAAAATTATGCAAAGCAGACTCGGAAAGCGAACGCCCTGTGACTGACAATATCGTACAATTACTTGACAAATATAAAATATTTAAAACAATTAACAAGACGTAATGGAATAACTACTCAGTTTCAGATGAGCAGAGTGTTGTCAGTTATTTGGACTCGGAGCCCGACTTGCATTGCGTCTGTGCAACTCGTTTTCAATGTGCCACCGCGAGCCGTATGGCACGGGAAGTCCTCGACTCAACATTACATTACTCCCTACGCCATCACTAGGCTGTAACCAGGTAACGGATATGAGAGCAGACGCCCCAGGAAGAAGCAGCAGGTGTGGAAGCAACTCGCTCTGCTGTAATGTTCACAAACTGTCCACCGAAAACACTGTGCACGAAACAAAGTATATGCAGGAGACACGTTATAAAACTTTTAGCCTTCTACTGATGTCAGTGAACGCTAGCGTTTTCAGTGATCGCGTTGGTAGAGAGCGCATTTGAGGACAGCCAAACATTAAACAACCTGCCAAGTGCTAGTCGAGATGCTGAATGACACTCCACACAGAAAATGACCGTGGGCTGTGGTTACGCATGAGGCAGTGTGCGCTCTGAATAGAAAAACCCTTATAACTTCCAATTCCCATGTCTTCTGGATAAATCTGTATGTTCTGCCAATACGTGCCTCCCTCGGACAATAACTAACAGCTCATTAGACAGTTATTGTTATTATGCTTATGGAAGTTTCAACATCTATTTAAAGAAACATTTGTTCACCTTGGTCCGTATTTCTGATCATTGAATAAACCACCCAGCTCTAATACACACTTACTTAAAATCAAATATTCGATGTTATAACTACTTCGTATGTCCAACATTATGTTTGATGACAGACTCAATCCTCCTCCCCATGGAGGATACCAGTGTTGCAGAAATTCCTGAAGAGATGTTTTGCCAATCTGCTTCAGCATTTGTCTTCAGCTGATCTTTGCTGGAGGGGTTGTTGTTGCACTACCCTTCTCTATAAAATACCCCCAAACTGTTAAACAGTTTTATACTCATGCCAGGCAGCACACTTGGCCAGCTCATAGTTTTCTTCTTTATGAACTCTTGTTTTTTTTTTCTTGGACACTGTCCATAGAGGTTTACATTATACAATGTCCTTTACACTGTCAGCTGTCACAGAAAGTCAGGTCTCCAGTTATAACCTGTGTCAAGTCTAAAGCACTTGCCTGCCGGTTTTCAAGAGATATATTGTGCAAGTAGTGCACTGTCCAAGGTATCATTTTAGAGGGACAGCCACTATGGCTCTGCACAGTGGTACTATGCCTTGTTCTGTACCTCCTGATTACTGCTGAAAGTGTATTTCGGCAGATTTTCAGTCAGGCGCCCAACCAACTACCCTTGAATATATCCCTTTGTTGTGAAGATTTTTCAATTATTTTTCTGAATTTTTCCCAGGTCTTTTCTGTGTGGCACAATGATGCAGACAGGCAGATAGACATAGCCTATAGATCTTAGACATAGCCTATAGATATAGTTTTCTAACTTGTCTATTCATGTTTGTTGCATTGAATTTCTACTTTAAAGCTGTACCTCAATATAGTCTTTCTAAAGTATTAGTTTCTGATTGTTGATTGTCAACTTCGAAATAATGTGATTATTTAGAGGGGATACAATTTTAAATCATTTGGCATTTAAGCGGTATGACTATATAGTAGCATTGTCAAGTCAAGTGTCAAGGCTTTTACTAGAATGGACACATTAAACATTGCGCTTTGAGGTATGGCCCAATTCTCACGTACATGCTGAATAACTTTAAGAAGATTGAACAATTTGTGGGTTTTGCATCAAAATGGCATAAATCATCTCCTCTGTGGCATAACAAATCAGTGATTCTTGAGATAAGGGACAAAACAGGTTTTGATTTTCCCAAAAAATATTTGGATAACTTCCAAAATATATGATTACATTTCTGTCAAATGAAGTTTTGTCTATCCAAACATGTTTTGGTTCAACCTCCCAGTTGTATATTTTTTATGTTAATTGAATGTTTGCTGGGTCAGCACTTGATTTTTGTCAACACCATCATAAACATAAATAGACTTATGGAAATGATTTTAAATGATCTTATCAGAAATGTTTGTACTCATTAGTTTTCCCAGTTCCCCTTATAATGTACACAGGTCTTTAAATCATTAAAAACAAAAGTGTAGAGCCAAAGAAGTCAATGTTAAATGAGTAGAATTGAAATCATACCACGAATTACATTTGTCTTTAACCTTCAGATTTAACAGAGACATTTTTAAGCATTAAAAATACACACCTACATTGGAAATGTGTTAGTCTTTGAACAAATATCCTTCAAGGAATGAAACAGATACCATTTTTTTTTTAAACTATAAAATACTATATCTGAAGGAGTTGACACTCTATATCTAAACTAGATTTAATTCGACACATGAAACTGAAATAGCAATAAAAATCCATAGGAAGTGATATTTTTGGCATAAACAGCATTAAAATGATTAAAATGGACACTAAAATGGCCTTAGTCAACACCATCAGAGAAAGTCAACTCCATCAGACACAAATGTTGATGGTGTTTGATGGTGTTTTGATGGTGTTGACGTCTGATGGTGTTGACAAAAAAAGTACATTTCTCCTTATATCACACAAGATTCTCACAGGAGCCATCTTGTTTATCATCTGTTGATCATGGTCCAGCCAATCTATATAAATAAACACTAGATTGCAGAACATTTTACTCTAATGTTGACTCTTTAGCCATTTTGGAGTTGATACGCTATGGTTGTGACGTGTGCATATTAGTAAATAGATATGAAAAACAAAGTATTATTAAAAACTTACCAGAGCTCAAATTTTCTCATGTCACCAGGAAGACCAAGGAGGAAGGAAAGGGGTCCTTTGAGTTAATGCTGTCCTAAATTATTCCTGATTTTTTCCCCAATTTAAAAAAGTCTGATGGTGTTGACGAAAACTCTGGACACATGTTCAACTGACCAGAAAGTATATTAAAAATGTTTCAAAATTATTTGTTTTAATGTCTGTGAAATAAATACTATGTTATTTACATATGATATAGATAAAGTTAAATTTTATGTCACTTTTCAGACTTTTTAAAGCATTGGAGTGTGATGTGACCTGCTTTCGGACATGGGTTTTTGGAGGCACTGGTCACATATCACATCATTTAGAATAAAAACTAAATGTTAGACAACAACAAAACACACTTTGTTGTGCTACCCTTTTCCTGTTGATGAGATTGGTGAGGCTTTTTAAAACATAATATGTACATTTTAAGATGAAAAACTGTGATTTATGTCCCGGACATGTTTTGTCCCAGGTCTCAAGAATCACTGAAATACTTGTTATCCGGTAAAAAAACATTTGTTCAAAATGTGTGGGCAGATAAGGGTATATGGGCTTTTGGAGCTTTTTAATGAGCACATATTCTTTATTCTTTTATTTCAGACTTTATTGCAGCCCTGAAAACACAATGTAAATCCTAAAAGCACTCTCTCCTTCCTGTACATAAAACTTCTTTCTCATTTGTCTCCTAAACCTAATACTTGGGAATGGGATCGATCACGGAGGCCTAGAAGGAGAACTATAAATTGGGAAACCAGCTGGCATAATATATGTAGAGGCTCCCATAATCCTAATCATCAATTTATTCACATGAAGATTGCCTATAGAGCTTATCTTACCCCTAGAGTCAGACATTTAGGACTAGCACCATCAATTTTTTACTTTTTATTTACAGAATACGTTAGGAACATTCATGATTTCTGGATTAGAGTTCTAGATTAGAGTACTGTTTGTCTGATCTGATCAGTATACAACTTCCCATAGACCCTGCTCTACACCTTTTTATTGATGACTCTCTAACTTGTATGAATGAAAGATCTAGGAAAATCTGGCTTGCTGGTTTAACAGCAGCCAAGAAGGTTATTGTACAAGTCTGATTGCCACCCCACAATTTATCATTCAAACATTGGTTGAATACCCTTTTGGACATTCTTTTTCTTGAACTTTCCTCTGCCAAAGTTAATGGTGCAACCCCACGAACACTTAAAACCTAGAACAATGACATCTGAAGGACATTAAAATGAAAAATAACTCATTTGAATGTGAGACCTGTTGACATCAGTGTGTTTTGTTGATATGATTTGTTATATGAATATATCTCATGTGAGTAGGGGGGTGGGGGGTGTTTCTCCTGGCATGTTTGGGATATTTTATGGTATAGCCGCTTGTTCAGCGAGAAGGCAGCAATCAGTGGAGCGCGTACAAAACGGATGGCACCCAGGCTAATTTTATGGCACACATGCTTAATAAGAATGTATGAAATATTGTAATCCCAATTTAAACCCAACTAAAAAAAAGAATGGACAGAAATACGTATTTCATTCCACCACTGAAGAACACCAAATGAAAATA
>NC_137925.1:10774494-10879494 GCF_963457725.1 Sprattus sprattus
AAACACGCTGGATATTGATTGATTTTTACATTTACACCTTCACAGATGCCCCCCCCCCCCCCCCCCCCCCCAAACACACTGGATATTGATACCCAGCAGGCACAGAGTTTTCTAATATCGCTGCCATTCATTATTCATGCGTCTGCTGTTGTTCAGTGTGACCCGCACCGGTCCGTTGGGATGGTTCCTCATTATCTTGTAAGAGCCTCTCATCCCTCAACCGAAAAGGAACAGAGAGGAAGAGGAGAGGCAGGCAGAATAAACTCCCCGGCAGAGACTGCCGCCGCCTCCAGGACCGCCGCGACCACCGCAGCCAGCTGCTCGTGTGACTCATCTGCATGTGGCTGAGATCACCTGCCGGGTCATTAGATTAGTCCACTCATCTCGAGTAGGTAGGACGGTGGAGCCGCGTGCTAAAAAGGCTTATGCGTACCCCATTAGCGGGTGCTCTGGCTGACCTGCCTATGGTTCTTAGAGAGTTTCGTTCCACGCCGATTCCAACTGAGGGGGACGTTTTATTTATGGCTTGAGCCTGCCTCGCTCTCTCTCTCTTTCTCTCGCTTTCTCTCTCTGGCCTTCAAATGTTCATAGGCTTTGATATATTCAGAAAACTGGAGGTCATAACATGCCGAGTTTTAATGACTCCACACAGCCTGCATTCATTGCTGCAATGATGTGTCCACAATAACCCGGTTGGGTGAGGTGGGAGGCCCTATCTTTTTTTGCTACACTCTCTGAAGGGATTGTTACAAAGCCTTGAGAACCAAGCTGTGGTAAGGCCAGCCCTTGGGCCTAACATAAACTTCAATGTCACCCAGGAAGCTGTTACTGGGCTTAAAAGAAGCAGGGACGTACTTGAATAATCCCACAACAACCTCTGAGGATACACAGAGCATTGACGTTAGCACGATTGTGCCGCGACAAAGCCTAAACAACCCAGCCTCGCCAAGGCCAGACCTTGAGCCAAAAATATACCTCAACGTCTCCGAGTGAATGAGTGACTGCACACAAAAGAAGCAAGGAAGGTGCTTGAATAACCCAACAACAAGCTCTAAGCATACACAGAGGGCTGATGTCAAGGAACTTTTACAGGGACTTTTCATGGCTTGAAATGGCTTGAGCATCAAACTCTTTTCACCCTCTGAAAGGCATTCCACGTCAGTGTCAATAAAAACAGACCGAAGGTCATGAAAGGAAGCCAGAGTGAATGAATCCAACAGAAGTTAAATGGAAGACCTATTGTTATGACTGGCAAGGGCAGCAAAAGCAATACACAGCTATTTTCCCCCTTATGTATAACTATCTACTCTGCTTTCTGCCTTTAAAAACATACCAATTTGTCTTCTAAATCCTTCACAATCCATCAGGTCTCCATCTACATATGGGTGTTGTTACCATGGAGACATGAGAGCAATAAAAAGAACACGAGAGAAGGAAAATTGAAAATATAACACAGTGTTTATCCTCATCAGCATGAAAACTTGTGATCACCAAGGGGGAAGCCAAAGAAAGGGAAAAAAATGAGCCTACATATAATTGGGCTGATGAAATGTCCAAATTGAAATTGAGTGTCAAGAATCACATTTTAAAACATAATTTATTTCTGTTTGCGCATCAATTTATATGATTAAGCCCAACACTTAGAAATTACCATACTGCACAGGGTTCTACTAAAACACTTTATTATTTACATTTTAATCGAAACTGATTTAGCCTCCTATTAAGAGCAGGTCCATACAATATTGCTAATAATGACGTCCATATGGACAGTCAGTACATTACGTTTAATATATAGGCCTCCATGTGTAGTGACCACAACCAGACAAGTGCCCTCTGCCCCTACACTAGCTGTCATCGTGACCATCTTATCTACCACCACTCTATCATTGCTGTATGTATTTCAAAGCTATTTATTTATCAGAGACCATGCCGTCTTCATCTGGGGTCATTTTTTTCTCCGCTAAGGCAGGAGATGACCATGAACACGTTATGAAGAATTCGAGACCACAATCATGGCAAAATCCAACACTGCCGCCACTGCGAGAGCATTACAAGAAACTGTCTATGGGCTGTGTAGGGGGTGATATCTTTTAGTCATTGGAATATGTGACTTTGGTGCAGTTGGTAGAGCCCACGGTTTGTATTCAAAAGATTGCTAGTTGATTCCCCTCACCTCCGTACTCATCGTAGTTTTACATCTCCTTGTAAATCGCTTTGATTAAAAGCGTCTGCTAAATGACTTAATGTAAATGTATTAATAAGAAGTTCAATAAAATGAAGCAATGAAAAGGAGTTGTGCGCATTTCTCTCTTGAGTGAGACACTTTTTGCTTTATTCACTACTGCACAAAAACTAGACACGTTTGCAAAACTAGAAGTTGATGATGACGTATGGTTAATAACATCGTCATTGTAGAAGGGACATGATAAAATCAAGATCTTAGGTAGGTAAAACAACTTTCGCCGATATCTCCGTAAGGGAGATGGGTTATGTGCTCAAATTTCCTGGGATCAAAGAAGACGTGTGTATGCATGTGCAAACTAAAAATCACGTCCCAGGATTGCTGCGCATGCAAGTTATTTCGGGTGTATCAACTGTACCCATGTCTCAACTGTACTAAGTCTACCCTACTAATAACACTGTCATATAATTATGAGTGCTTTGTTCTCCGCATCGCCAACATTACAAAAATGTAGGCTACCACTCGTAAAAAAGCGCAAGACATTGACTCGAGAAGGTCTTGTAAATTAATTATTCCTTGTCGGCTGAATCGGTTGCGCTCATACAACAACTCATCATGATGGAAAAATAGATCTTGGCGATCGCAAATAACTCTCTCCCTACGCTAATCAAACTATCTAATATAACTCCTTGGTCAATGGGATCCCTCCTTTTGCCAGGGGGTGTGGCAAGCTTATCCAGCTAAACTAACCTTAGCCTGCCCTGGAGCAGATTAGTGCTGAGTGATATGTAACTATGGTAATTTATCGGAAGTTGCTTCGCCGAACCAAGCAGAGGGGCGTTTTTTTTTTTTTAGCCTGGAATCTATGCTGAATAGGGCCCTGGACAGGATGATTTAAAAGATGAGGTGTTTTTGATTTATTTATATTGTCTAACGTCCAGATATTTCCAGGAAAATCAGGCTTGCAGTCTCACTGATTGAATCACAGTTATATTTTATTTTACATTGTGGGAAGGCGAGAGAGAGAGAGAGAGAGAGAGAGAGAGAGAGAGAGTTGGTCAAACAAAGAAGAGTATTTGCCCTACTTCCATTTTGCCTTTGTACTGTGATGTGGGCAGTTTCATAGAGAAGTCAGCCCAAATGTCCACCTGAAAAGAACAATGCCCTGTTGCTAAAATACATTTTCCTTCCCTGGACACAAAACACCTCAGGGCATGTTTTTTCTGAGAGCAATAAGACCCAAACATGGGTTTGGTCTGCTTGTGTTTCATCAGATTTAGGGGACAGCAAAGACCATTCTATTAAGAGGAAGTTAGGTAGGGTCACCTGAGGCTGTATGGCCAACAGGCTTTTCACTGTTTGTTCTGCTGCAGTAAGGACTATTAGGCACACAGCTAATTTGCAATGTTTTGTATATTTACAGTTTGAAAAAGGGAGCGCTTATGCCATTGATGTCTAATAAAAATGCATACATATTGGTTTGTTTCTGTACACTGTATTTTTGTTATATTGGGGATTTCATGGGGCATCTCTGGGGATGTATTTTACAAACACAAAATAATGACAAAAGACTATTTGTCTTATTAAAATAGTTAATCTAGATCTAAGAGGACAGAATTCCCAACTGAGAAATGCTTTTCTAGAGTTTTCATTTACTACTGAAAACTGCGGCCTTGTTCTCATCATCTTAGGGTTTGAAGTTGCAAAGTCTGCAATTGGGTTTCTTTGTGCTCAACAGCCAATCAAATGATAACGCTCCCTTTCCCGCGCTCCCAAAGCACGCATGTTGATTGGCTGGGATTGTTTATGGCTCGGTCCGGGCCACTCTGTTTTTAATTTACATAGCCAGGAGCACACGACCATGAACACTGAACACACAGCCAGAGGGCCATGACAGTAATTCGCTAAATTTAACAAAAAGTGTATGGGATTACAAACATGGACTGCACCTTTATATAACACTAGCAAGGGGAGGAAAAGCATATTCTAATATCCAGCAATTTGTCAAGAGTGCTCAGTTTTTTTTTTTTGCAGAATTTGACTAAACGGTAGGCTACAATAAATTCACAAATGTACAGTCAGCCTTAACCTTTACAGAGCAGAAATGTATTTTAGTGCCTGCTATGCTGGTTTATATGAGGGCTTGTATTTACATCCAACTAAATCCATCTGCTGGAGGACCCATATCTGAGAGCAATTTGGCAATTTGGAGCCATTTCAGTACTTGAAAACATGAGCCAGTGACTCTTCACAGAGATAACCCATCGTAAATGCTAGTTCTCTTTTGATGCTTTACAAGCATGCTAAAAAGCCAGATAATTCAAAATTGTATGGCCATGGAAAATGAATCCCCTCAATCTATTTAAACTGCAGTTCCCGTTGACCACATCAAACTCTACGTCTTGCCATAACAAACACAGATGGACATTCAAGGCGTTTTGTTTGCCGGATATAGCAACACCGGTCTGCCTTCTCTAATTGTAGATCAGCTGAAAACGTCATGCAGGTACCACGTCTTCTTGGCTGGCTGAATAACCGAAATGCTCAGAAATGAGGCAGACGACGAGATGACTCAGACAACAAATTAAGGCCCCTCTTTTGAATGAACCTCTTAATGAACGTCAGGCTGGAGGCTCTGACAGAGTTTCAAGAGGTGAAGGCAGAGGAAGATAATGATTGAAAAAATAACAACCATCATAAATTTAAATTTTAACCTTGCCAGAAATGCACCATTTGCCTTGGACAAAACAACTGATGTTTCATTATTTGTCAGAATATACTTCCTTAACCTTATGAAGCATTAATATGACTTCCTGGACGGGGTAGATGTGAACAAATGTAAAAATACATCGAACTTGTAATCAGTCTTATCTGCCTGCACTGAGAAAAGCACTGATGCATGATAATTCAAACAGATGGATCAACCGACAAGTGTCCAATTTGCAAACACTGCCACCTAGTGGCTCATAACCAAACTAACACAGATTATCTTGTTGCCTGACAATTCTACCCATCATTTCTGTCCAAGTGTGATCCTGTTCCAAAAGCTTTGACAGACTGCCACTAACCTTGGCTCTGACATTCTCAAAAGAGGCTGGGCTGACAAGGGAGAAGCAGATGAGAAACACGTCCTGAAAAACAAGCACAGATACACACATAATAGATCACTATGAATGCCTGTATTCCTGTATTTATTCAGGCTCTGTCTCAATCCAACAACAGTTTGAAATATTAAAGGTCTACGTACATTCTCTTTTCACACTTTCGTCATATTTAATTCAGTTTTTTCTCATTTTTATCTCAAAAAAGCAACCTCAAGGTTAGGTGAATATGCCCTGGTGTAGACATTTTTTCTTTCTTTGGGTCTTTGTTAATTATGAACCTTGTTAAAAAGTCCTCATGCTTACTGTCTGTGGGTAGGAGAGGGGCCTCAGCCTGTCGTAGTCTTCCTGCCCTGCCGTATCCCATAGTCCCAGGTTCACTGGTTTGCTGTCCACCATCACATTTGCAGAATAGTTGTCAAACCTGGAAGAAAAAGAGAAAGAAAAAAAATCACAGAAGGCGATCCCTCACGTTCCCTCGTTGACACTTAAGAAAGAAACTTTTGACGCTCTTAATAGAGCAGTCATTTCATCTGTACAGCAGTCATTTCACCTAACAGACGAGCCACAGCCATTGAACACGAGCACACAGGAAAGCTATTGAGTTTAAACGCTAGGAAAGGTCTTCTCGTGGGATGTCATTACTTGTGTTCTCTTTCATCCAGACACCCTGACACGTCTCTCCGCTCTCCGAGGGGGTATGAGATGACTCAAGGAGAGAGAGACTGGAGACAGACAGACACAGCTATTATGGTGTCCCAAGAGACGTTGGGCATGAGGCAGGTTTACCATGATGGAACAGCACTGCTTCCTGGAGTTATTACAGTGTCCCCGAGAGACCCCCCCCCCCCCACACACACACACACACACACACACATATGGGAAGATGTAAATCAGAGGCACACTCAAGTAATCCCGCTTAGGAGATGCAGGAGGATCCAGGTTTGAGCTGATTTGTGCCACCAGGCGATTGCTGGATGACAGCGTTTTTCCATTCCACTCGTTTTTTTTTTTTTTTTTTTTTTACACGTAAGCCCATATGGAGTGTGATGTTTTGATGGTGCACTTCCTTACACTGGAGGCACAAGGTCAACCTGTCCCACACGGTTCTCATACTCACACGGTGGGGATGTACTCTCCTGGGAAGGCATTGGTGGTGTAGCTGATGAGCAGGCAGGTTTTCCCCACAGCACTGGAGAGAGAGAGGGAGAGAGACGGAGAGAGAGAGAGAGAGAGAGAGAGACAGAGAGAGAGAGACAGAGAGCGAGAAACCGAGAGAGACAGAGAGAGAGAGGGGGGAGGGGGGGAGGGAGGAAGAAAGAGAGGGAAGAAGAAGAAGCAGTCAAACTCACTGGGAGAAAGAGGAATGTTTTTCACGTGAATGGACTGACATACATGCAAACCCCTTTGTGTAAGCATGTTGCCACCTTAACACTGGGATGCACTTAATGACGGATATGAGCAGACAGACAGACAGACACACACGAAACACACATTCATGCATATACACACATGCACATCATTTCATACAAATCCAAACAGTACAACTGTGAACACACACAAATACACATCAGTGCATAAAGAGACAGAGAGACACAATAGCAAAGCAACATTACTGCAATGCAATGATTCAAGACCACCCTTGCATCAAGAACTAACCGAGAAAAATGTTCCACTTCTGAAATGACTGGATAATGCCCCATTGCCACTCTTGATCTGGCCTTTGCATACACCAGTGACAAAAATGACTAACTGTCGTATTTTATTTCCACACTGATCAGTGATAGGGTGCATTACAGTGTCCCTTTTGATCATTTTGAGAGAAAGGCTTTTGAAGTATGTTTTAAACATTTACATAAGTCTCTTTGGGGTCTGGGTGGAGAGGATTTTAAAAACATAAATAACTGGTGATAGCGATTCATATCAAACAAAGTTCGAGAAGAAGAAATAAAGAAAATAAACTAAAGACTGACTGAGAAAAGAAAAAGAGAACTGGTTAGAGAGATGTGTTGACACATGTTGAGAAAGATGGCGAGAAAAAGGAAAGTGTCCCCTAAGACTTCCACATATGATTGAAGCAGAGACATGATGATGATGATGATAAGACATTAACTGCTATGAAAAACCTGCTGTGACGTTTTCTCTGCCAAGCAAAAAGCAAAAATAAATGATGTGTTTAAATTTCAAAATACTTGTATTGCCTAATATACTAATTTTCCATTAAAAAAACAAGAAGTCTAAACATTTAAACAACTAATGAATACAATTGTGAAAGAGTTAATCGTGTAACTGGCAGCTCAGCTCAGTCTGATTGCAGAGAGCACCTTGAGTTTGGCATTCCACCTGAGTCTCAGAGGATAGTCTGCGTGCCTTGACAGGACTGCAGGAATGCTGGCTCCAGGCCTCACAAACTAGCCAGCACAGCACAGCACAGCACAGCACAGCACAGCACAGCACAGCACAGCACAGCACAGCACAGCACAGCACAGCACTGCACAGCACAGCACAGCCAGTGCTCCTTCAGCTGAGAGGTACCAGAGGCCGCAGAGGCACCAGCTACACAGCAAGCTTTCCAAAAGGGCATGGCTGAGAAAACACTAGCCTGAGGCTAACTAAAGTTACCTCTAGGACAGCAAACAAGGCGACTGACAGCAAACGTTACCTCTACCTTGCTCCATTCCAAAGCTGTACTTTATGTATTTCTTTACTTTATTAGTTTTTTTAGGTGGTTTTAAGCTAGATGCTCTTGCGTACGTTTCCCCTTAGCTTCTTTTTAATTGTTTGCTTATATCTGCAAGTGTCACTGCTCAGCCGCCTTTCTGTTTCACACCACAGAGTTGGTTTCCTGACTTGTGTGCACTTGAATTTAGGGCTGGCTACTCCCTAGCAGGTTGTCAGGCAGGCATTCTCAGAAGACCGGCCCGACTTTTATGAAACTCTGCTCGCTCCACCAGACGTCATTGCAGGGGCTGAGGTCTCTTCAGCTGTATGTTCAAAAATCAGACAAAAGCCTACTTATACAATCTGTCCTTCATTTTATTCTCTAATCCATCTAGGACAATAAATGGCATTCACAAGTATGGCCAGTTATACATAGCTAATACAGCTAATGTGAGAATAGGCTGCTGTCATTTTCAGAGAGAGAAGTGTCGAGCTCACAGGATTGGCCCAACTCTAAAGTCTACTCATTATTTAAGGCATTCCTGTCTGAACAAAGCACATGAAGGCTTTCTGGCAGAAAGAGCCAAGGCTTTGGGTTCAGCGCTAAGGGAGACCTTAGGATGTGGTCCAGCTGCTTAATGCGACTGTGGCACTTTTCAGAGGTGCTTTCAGAAAAGGAGGAAAGTAATGCAAAGTCTACCAGACAGGCACACAAGTGAGCATTTTAGATGCCAGCATAAACACAAAACACAATAGGCGCCCTAGCTCTTCCCAAAAGAAGAAGAATTAGAACAAGCTGACAAGATGACATTCTATTCCATCTCAAAGTATAGGAGGGTCTTTAAAGCTTCACAGCAAAAAAAAAATTCTCGAAACTCTGCCACCAAGGGTTCTCCAATCTCCACAGGCAGGACTCAAGGGAGGCAGCGAAGTGGAGCACTATAGCACTCTCTTTCCCTCTCAAGTTTCTTTTTCCTCAAATTGCTAGCACTTCACTCAGGCTCTCAAGCCTTTTCTCCATGAACAGCTAGAACCTTTTCAAGAAGCCCTTACTATATTCCGATGCAGAATATCTCCCAAGAAATGAACGGGGGTTGCTCTACAAGCACACAATACAGGCCTGCGATGACTCATGCGACTCCAAACGTCCATACGTGTATATTACAAACATAATCGCATCCTTGTGGGCCTTTAGTTCTCTCATTTTGTCTCATTTGTCAATTTCCTCTCTCTCCTCCCTTCCTCTATCTAGTCTGTGTGTGTCTGACTTCTTACAAGACAGTTCTGTGTCTTCATCAGCTACACAGACGGTTTAAAAAATAGTGTTCGGTCGCCGCAAGCATGTCTTTCCATCAGGTTGGTACCAACTTTGTGAAGACCATTTTAAGACACATATTGTACTTGTACGCTGAGACCAGAGTATCAATAACATTCAGCCAATGTAAGGCCGATGCACAGATGGGGTATAAGTAAGAGATTATTAAGTATAAGTAGTTCTCTGTGTGTGTGTGTGTGTGTGTGTGTGTGTGTGTGTGTGTGTGTGTGTGTGTGTGTGTGTGTGTGTGTGTGTGTGTGTTTGTGTGTGTGTGTGTGTGTGTGTGTGTGTGTGTGTGTGTGGTGTCGAGGATGTGGCATTTAGGATACTCTGTGTGGTGTGGTGTGTGGCTTTAATTCTCCTAAAAAACCGGCATGTGCAGTCAACGTGTTAAAGAAACAAAAACACGCTGGCTCTGTGGTTAATGTTAAGCACATACAGTATTTATTAGAGTGCGGAATTGATGCCTTTTTTAGGTTCTGTCTAGGGATGCACGATATTGAATTTTAGCCGATATCCGATATACCGATATTTACTAGCTCATTTTGGCCGATTGCCGATGCCGATATATACACAGCTTTTTAATTATTGAAAAGTCTCTCCTGTACTAGAATGAATCTGTTATTATGCTAGGGTATTGCTGTAAATACAGGACATTACAGACTTGATTTGTATCATTTTAGAAATAGACATTCACTCATGAAACTGAAATGGTTTAAAATATGGCAGATTTATTTATATTTTCACGTCACATTTTTCATACTTGAACAGTACCTCCTTGAACTTGAACAACTACACTCTGGAAATGCAGCTTGGCTTACTTGGCAAGCTAACGTTGGTTAACTGACTTACAGTTTAATAACGTCCCTTCTAGGATTTCTAGACTAATCTATGTAACGTTATTTCCAAGTTAGCTGTATAAATTCCATAGATGGAAAAGTAAGCCATGTACAGATAGCGTGGGCTCGTGACATAACGTTTCACATCGCGTCAAATGAGGCATCATCAACTTCTCTGGTGTCACCTAGCATGCTTGGCTAACTTTGCAAGCTAACCTTGGTTCACTGACTTACAGTTTAATAACGTCCCTTCTAGGATTTCTAGACTAATCTATGTAACGTTATTGCCAAGTTAGCTGTATAAATTCCATAAATGCAAAAGTGAGCCATGTACAGATAGCGTGGGCTTGTGACATAACGTTTCACATCCCGTGAAATGAGGTATCATCAACTTCTCTGGTGTCAATTAGCATGCACGCTAACAAGCTAGTGTTACTCCGTAACTTATTAACGTCTATTAGCGCGACAGGTAATGTTGTAAAGCGTGGCACGCGGGTGGTCTGCATCTATGCATGCAACCTACGTTATGGCCAAGCTGCATCTCCTCCTCCTTCTCCTGAAAAGTTTTCTGACAAATAGGCATTTTGTCATCATCCTCTGATACTGTGAAGTAGGCTACTGCCACACAGCCGACGCTCATAAACATTTGCTTCGCGTGCGCATAATTTACACGTCACCTTATCGGCCAGGTATATCGGCAGAAATGTTTCATATCTGCAGATACCGATAATTAAGTTTTGAAGCCGATATCTGCCGATACCGATGTCTTGCCGATATTATCGTGCATCCCTAGTTCTGTCACAAACACACGTACAGCCATGGTGAAATTGAATAAAAAGATGTGGGAACAAGGGACAGAATAGAAAAGAACACATGAGACTCTTCTAAAAATTGAGTGTGGACCCCAAAGGCTCAGTGATTGTGTGGCCTCCAACAGAAATTTGAGGTAAAGAGAACAAGCCTCATTACAAGGATGGGCGGTAGATATCAGTTTAGCTGCCATCTAGCCAAAGGAAAACTGAACCAGATATGAGGTCTGCAGAAATGAAGAATACTGCAGACCAGTGCGGACATAAATGAGGAACACATGACAAATGTGTGTCTACACGTAGTGGGAGTCAGAAGAGGAACGAGTCACTACAAAATGGAGAACTCGAATACAGGATATCCTCAAAAATTCTTCTGCAGCTGCTCTATTGTTACGTTTACCTTTAGAGTTCAAAATGGTCCAAATACAGTAGTGCCCTTGTTCAGGAGCTAGGGTCAGGGTTTAGTTTCAAACAAATATTCAGGCAAAGCTTCTCAATACTGATTTATATGAATAAACAGAGCAAGAAAATCTCTCATCCCTTTCAGCAAGCTGCAAAATCACCCTCTCCTTATACAGACACCAGTCGACAACAGCGCCATGTCTCCATACTGACTCTTCTACATCCGTCCATCTTGTGTTACAGAAGGCTAAATAACTGCATTCTAAAATGTAGAACATCCGGCATCACCATGAGGTCAGCATAAGGTTGATAAACATGTTCTTCCTTTTTCCTCTAACCTGATAAGGAAACTTTATCCACACATGTGGCACAACACACTGACTGTATGGCACTTTCATGACAATCAGGTTCATGGGAAACCATCATAAAGGTTGGATACTGAATTTTAGACCAAAAATAAATCAGTGAATAGATAAATAACAGATCAATACTACAGGTGAGTAGCTTAGTACAGGAGAACGCCTGTGCTTCAGGCAATGATGGTTACATCTCAGGCAATCTATGCACCGCACTCAGAGTGTGATACACATGTCCTAATGTCTAACGGCTATAGAACGGTACATATTGAGTTAATGTATTAATGCACATTACATTCCAGATCAGGTGTTCAGAACTACTTCACGAGTTGATTGACATGTTGAGAGAACTTTTGAGTGCTTATACCTTGAAAACTCTTATGAATCATAGACATAAACAGCTTTAGTGTCACAAAAAGTATATCAAAACAACAAATTATCACGAGACAGCCCATTGTCAGTTAAATAACTGATCACTGTTTCTAGTGCTGCCCAATCCAATGTAAGTTTTTTTTTGCCAAAAATCATTGCACATATAAACAGATTAAAGAAACACAACATTCAGCGAACTTACCCATCTCCTACCACCACACATTTTATAGCTTGCATGTTTCTGGAAAACTTCGAGAAACGCTGCTATTGACAACTTGGCTGTAAGTATTGTGAGACACAGGAAACAAGTTTTGACGGTGTTCTGCCACTATCTCCGTTCCCTCCCCCTCCCACACCGTTGCTCTTTCTCTATTTTTTCTCTTTCCGTGTCCAATCATGCGCGTGTGGTTGTGACAGGCTGTTCAGTGTAATGTGTAGGAGACGCAGCTAGGAGGAAGTATGTTCACGGTGGTCATGAACTCCTGCAATCTTATTTTCTCTAAAGGGAACTGATTGATCCAACAGAGGGCGCAAATTGCTCAATGGAAAACTTCCTGTTAAGCTAACTAGTCAACTTATTTTATGGCCCGCTTGAAACTTGAAAGTATAGATGTATGACCGTTTTAGCACGTTTGCGACACAGATTTTACTTAACCTTACACATACATGAGCAGCAAATTAACACGTTACTGCCATGAAACCAGAAAGAAGATGAAAATCAATCTATTTTCTTTGAGTCAAAGAAGAATATGTTATTAATGAAAATATAGACCTAACAAATATGATATTTGAAATATGATGTTCTTATATAGCCTACAGTTAAGCAGAAACATTGCAATTTTTTTTTTTGAAATCTCAAATTCAGTGATAACGTATTTCTACTCAGTTACTACATGACTCCTTGTCTATAAATATTTTTCAGTAATTTAGAGTAAAACATCAAAGTTAGAAAACTCTTTACTCAGACTATGTATATCTACAGTAGGAACAGGTGTCAATAGGGTTTCCATCCCATGTTTTAATGCGCATTTTCTCTATGCGAATATAGAGAAATGTGCATTAAAACATGAGATGGAAACCCACCTATTGTGTGACCGATAACTTCATTCATTGGTACAGTGATACATTTGCTTCTTTTTGCTCCTGTTACTCAGACCAGTTTCAGACCAGAGCCGTGATGAAAAGGGCATCCATGTGGAAGGATGGTAAGTTAGGGGCAAGTTTGACCTACCCAGACATGGCCCCTCCTTTCTGTACTGTTAATATGTAGTGCACAATGGGTAAAAATACAGACTAAATGATGTGCATTCCATGTGCATATTAACTTATTTCTAGCTAACAATACCCTTATACAAATGAAAACACTTCACTACCCACTCAGTATGGCAAGGCAGATGTGACACACTGAGTTTGCTATGGAAACTTTTTTTTTTCACCTCTTCATCTGAGCGGCTTTAACACCGATGCTCTCTTCCTGTTTCTAGGCAGAGCCTCTTCAGATCACTCAACATGGGCAGCCAGAGAAAGGACAGCTTCCTCTGGGGGAAAGGTAAGAGCTCTCTCGACTTTTCTTGGCTAGATTTATTTCAGATTTATGTGTAACAATACTGCAGGGCATATACTGTACATAATAAGCATGTCACTTAGGCATCTGATTGGCAACATTAGATACAAAATGAGCTGAATGTGTCCAGTTGAAATAGAAAGAGCCAACAAGTGATGCCCCAGTGATGGTCATAGAGTTTGCCAACCGTGTGCACGTGGATTTAGAGATGCGATTGGCAATGTGATAAATGCAGCGTTAGATTATCGTAGAGCATAGCTGATCTTTTAGAAATACTGCTCAGATGTTTAGGTTTATCGGTGAGACTGTCACCTGAGAGGAGGACATACCAACCAACTCAGGTGGTACACACAGCGCTAACGGTACTTGTCAAAGAAGAAAGTAATAAAAAACTGTAACCGCCTGAGAACCAACCCATTCACTTGTGTCCTCTGCAGTTGACATTTGTTTTTCATTCATACCCTCTTACTCTTTTGAGCTTTTCTGTTAATTTGTCTTGGTTCCCAGGAGGATATTGTTTGCCAGCATGATCTGCCTATACTGATGGCTTGAAGTCTTCAGATATGGGATGTGATGTGGCCTTTTGCATGGTAGACAAGGGTGGCAGTGTAAAATAAGCTCAGAGTTATTCCAGTAAGAGAAGTGTCAGTTCTGTATATTTAGCTAGGTGTGAGAAATAAGTGCTGAGTACATTGTGGGGAGCTGGGCGTGTGCATGTATGTATGTTCAATTGTGTAGTGCATATAGGATGTAGTTATGTGTGAAATAGAATCAACCCTCACCCTTTCATTTATGTGTGTGTGTGTGTGTGTTTGTGTGTGTGTGTGTGTGTGGGTGGGTGTGTGTGTGTGTGTTTGTGTGTGTGTGTGTCAAGCTCCCTTAGAGTTCACTCCCAAAGAGGAAAAGCTGCTTGAGACCATGAAGATACACAAGAATGACATCATGGATGACATTCAGGTACAGGAAATGACAGCATCAGATAGTGGAACTTGGTTTAAGGGTTTACAACATTGTAAAATAAGACTTTAGAAAGCCTCCATTTCAAAAGAATATAAAGGTATGTATCAGGCTGTACCAACCCTGAGGTCATGCCAACGTCTGAGTGTGTGCGTGTGTGTGTGAGATGAACAGCTGTTAGCTAATGCCTGACTATGCTGGCCTCATTCAGCTTTTGCATCACTTCCCTTTCGCAGAAACTGAGGCTGGAAATTGAGAACGTCATGACTGAGATCGAGAACGAGGCTTCGGACGAGGAGAAGTAAGAAAGTTCTTGTGTTGGGTCACTTGCTGGGAACGTGGTCGGTGTACAATAGACCCTTTTCCTGTTCTCGGTTTCACTTGCCTCTTTTTTGAAAAGGAAACGTACAAACATACTCTCAACAATCATGAGTACAGGTGACAAAATTGACAGTATTGACATAGAGGGAACATTTCTTTTGACCTTGAGAAATAATTGATTGAGAAATCAATTTCTTTGCAAGTCTTACACTTGACTGTTTTCTGTCTAAGCTTCAAAAAAATGAAACCACACATCCAGGGTTGTCTTTTCTCTGTGCTGCCCCCATGGACTTGCGTACACATCCGGGTGTTAGTGCCCATCTCAAGAGTGGGCCTGGGTCCATGGGTGTTAGAGGGGCTGATGCCTGTGGGTGGACGTTTCCACTGTGTTTTGTAATCCCTTTTGCATACAGAGTCTGTAGCAGACTTATCAGGGGGACAAATAGTGCCATGCCAAAGACAGGAGGGTGGCCATGAATCTGTCATGAACTGGCTTTATAAGAACTGGTCAACTGGTTTCTCTTCCCTCTATCTGAATGACCATTCTTCTTCAGAGCCAAATTAACAAAATAGTGGGTGTTTGGTGGGAATGAATATGTGAACGAATGACTGACTGACTGACTGACTGACTGAATGACTGACTTACTGACTGACTGAATGAATGAATGAATGAATGAAATGAATGAATGAATGAATGAATTAAATGAATGAATGAATTAAATGAATAAATTAATGAAATAATGGATGGATGCTTAAGTCAGTTTATACAAACCATATATTTGAAAATCAGAAAGAAACTTTGCTTTGCTGAACTGTTAATTTCTCTCCCACCTGTTTAGCAAATCAGCTGTGCGGTCTAAGCGGTTCCTTTGTGGGAAAAAGAAGTTCAACATGGATCCAAAAAAGGTAAGCTGATATGAATCCTCATTTTAGCCCAACAGTCTTTGCAGTATTATTATATCTTTATGTCATTATATTATTATTATATTCTAGTAAGCATCAGTGTTATGACTTATGTGGGTAGGCAGTGTTTTAGAAAGAACCGTTATTATTTTGGTTACATCAGTAGATCATATAGTGTCATAGAGTAGAGCCCAGCCACATGATTCATGCTGGATGAAATCAGACGTAAACTAGTACGAAATTAGGAAATTAGGAAACACTGCAGCTTAAACTTCCACAAAATGAGCTGGATAGAGACGCGCTTATGTTTTTAATACAGAATCGTTAAGCAAAAGAGAAATGGATGAATCAAAACGAGTTGGAGATGGGCATATCTTGTGAAAGCATAGGTATGAAATCTCTACATATAGGCATTCAAATGGAATGACTAATAAATGCAGAATCATTTCACACATCCACACATTATGTAATATGTGCACAGACTGGAATATAATGTATTGCTTGTTTTTGTCATGGTGATCACCAGGCTAGTCCCTATTAATCATGATGTGGTCTGCCACAACAACACCACCCCAATACAACAACAATACCAGTGTAACCATGATAACTATGCAGATGACTATAGTGAGCAGCAATTTTATAATGGCTATAGACCTATTGCAACCTTATATATGAATTCTGTGGTTTGGCAAGGCAAGTTTATTTTTATAGCACGTTTCATACACAGGGGCAATTAAATGCGCTCACCACAAAGAAAAGCAAAAGGCACAGAGAGTAAGGAAATATGAAAATACAAATAAAGTAAAAGAAAAGCAGAAAGTACATGAAATTAAATAATTACAAAGTACATACAATTGAATACAAATGTGATTTTATTAACCCAGGCTGTGTGTTTATTCAGAACACCAAAAACAGAACCATAGAGCCATAGCCTGAATAGAATCCACCATAGAAAAGAGCATAGAAAAGTAAAAGTAAAGAACATAAAAAAACTGACAATCATTAAAGGACAACGTCCATAAAATAGAATAAAAACATAATTAAAAGAATGTACAAAATATATCAAATCATTTTGAAAGTAGGAACACAGAACAGAGAACCATAGAGCACTAGCCCAAATAGTATCCACAATTGAATCTGAGCCTGATAGAGCCTGATAGAGCCGTTTTCAAAGAAAGGTCAGATAGTTAAAATACAGCAAAAGCCTGAATAGAATCCTTAGTAGAACCTGATAGAGCCGTTTAAAAAAAAAAAGAGCCCGAGATACAGCTTAGCCCAAGACTTAAGCCTAAATAGAGGCCTGCCCAAGATTTCAGTTCCCTGTTGGGAATGACTAGGGGTCTACTTCCAGAATGAAAGTGTGTTGCAACAGTTAAAACAGGTGTGTACAGCTGAAACATATCTGTGAAGGAGTTTGGTCCTGTCCCATTTAGTGATTTTTAAACAAGCAGCAAGTAAGTTCTGTGACTTACTGGAAATATTGAAGTAAAATGGTTGTTTTCGTTATGTTTTGTGGCAGCTCTATTTTTCTACAAGCTGTAGCTGTTTGATGGTCTTTTTTAGGAAGGCAAGTGAAAAGACTGTTGCAGTGGTTAACTCTGCTGAAAATAAAGGCATGAATGAGTTTTTCGAAACCATCTTTTGACATAAGGCCTCTACCTTTGGCTGTTTTTTAAACATGTAAAAAGCTGATTTAGTTATTGCATTCACATGGTTGTTATCAATTAATACACCAACATTTGACGTCAACGAAGTTGAGTAAAAACTAAAACACTTTTTTAATGATTTTGCCAACAAATGATAGATTGCATTTGGGCTGGTAATTGTTAAACACTGAAACATCTAGATGATTCCTTATGAGTAGGGACTTCATAACAGCTGTTTTCAGGGGCTGAGGAAATTCACCAGATAGTACAGATACATTTACAATATTAAGCCTGTCTGCAGATAAGAAGTGAAAAAGTGGGGAAAGTTGGTTGACAGTATATCTAAGCAGCATGTGGAAGAGTTGTCATTGTCTACAAAACTAAATTCTGTCATCAAGATGAGTTCCCTTCTCTTTGTTGCTGACAAATCCATCTGTTGAGTTATTAGTAATTGAGAGGATATGTTCTCCCCGATTTGATTAATTTTACCTTTGAAAAAAGGTTTGCAAAGTCGTTACAATTAGTATCAGAGTGAAATTCGGGGGCCAGTGGTAAAGGGGGGTAAGTCAGCTACACAAGTGCTTCAAAAAGCATAAATTATTGTCTTTACAGTATTTCTACTGATGACATTGGAGAAGAAAGATTTTCTTGCTTTGCATATTTTAGCATTATATGCTCTTTATGGATTAAATACTGGACCTGAAGTTTGCATTTGTGCCATTTTCTTTTCTTCAGTTGGATTTTGTTTCCTTGGTGCCTTCTGTTTGTCGTTAACTTTTACTGGAGCAATGACATCCATAATATTAACCATTTTTAAACTAAAATTATTCAGCAAATCATCTACAGAGTCTGACAGTTGACTCAAGGCCCTTGAAAGAGAGAACCCGTATGATCGTTTACGACTCTCTTTCTTACAGTCATAGATCGATTCTGAATGTGTGGGGACATAAGACACCAAAGAACACACAGCAATGATCGAATAAGGCCACGTCCTTGGCGGTTGTAGAGGCATTAAGACCATTTCTGAGTGTTGAGAGTGAGAGGAAGAGGGGGAGGAGAAGAAAAAAGAACAAAAAGAGGCTGAGAGCCCCACATCCTGTGTTTGAAAACCACACATGCTCCTTTTCACTCTGCTGCACACAATGCACTTGGCTGTTTGCTGCTCACTGTTCAACACATCCTCACCGAACCAGCTGTCGGTAACAGAGAGTGATAAAGGGCCAACACAATCTAGGCATGATACTGTTTACCTGACAACATGGTACGATGGACGGTAGTTAACATGATCGTTTTTTTACCAAGAATCATTCAGGAGATGCACAATATCTATATGCTCAACTTACTGCAGACATACATTAAAACGGTTTAGTCTTTTTTACAAGTTAATGAACTGAAAGTAATGCTTTCACTAAGTGTGTCTCAAAGCTAGCTGTCTTGTCACCACGTACTACGGTCTAGTATCCCCTCTGCGTGGGAGGAAGGATGCATCTGCACATTTACAGCTTCTTTTTTTTGCTCAGACTGAAGTTGCACACAGTTATAATTGTTATTTCTTAGCAGAAATAGCCTTTTTTTTAACCACCACTAAGGCACTGCAGTTAGCCTTGCCTGTCCGAGGGCACAGACGTGTGATGAGTGTGGGTTTGACAGCCTCCAGACATTCAGTCCATCCAGAACATCTGCCACTATTAATGCATTGGTAAAGTAGGTCAAGAAATAGTGCATAGTCATTATTTTGCCAGTGGTGCAATTGCACGGTAACCTAGAGAATGTGTGTGCAAATATAACATAATTTAAATGCTATAATCTGATACATGTTTTGTTTTTTATTCTTCAATTAGAGTGTTTAATTGTGCCATCACCTTTTGTATTTGAAAAATAAAATCTGAGCTCACCGGTAAGTGTCCCCTTTCAGGGTATTCAGTATCTGGTGGATAATTGCCTGTTGGAATGGACACCGGAGGCCGTGGCAGAATTCCTCTACAAAGAGGACGGCCTTAACAAGACTGCCATTGGCAACCTTCTAGGAGAAAGGTATGTGGTAATGACAAAGACTGATGATGACAGCTTTCACTTAATCTGATGTGGTTATGGTGCAACGCTGCCCTTGAAGTGTTCTAAAGAACTTCACAACTAATCTAGTGATCATGTCCAAAGGCTTAGGCCTGTTGTACAGTGAATGCCATCAGTTACAATTTATGAACACAAGGCTTATCAACTAAATTATCAGTGCACCATTGACATCCTTCTGCCAAATTCATGATTCATATTGTCAAGTAAAATTCTGAAAGAATTCCAAACACAATGACTATGATTGTAATGATTCACTCCTAGTGGTTCCTTTCTATAAACATATGTGTGTTGTCCTGTTGTTGTTGTTTTTGTCACCAAAGAGAAGAGATGCATCTTAGGATCCTAAAAGTTTATGTGGACCTCCATGAGTTTTCAGACCTGAATTTAGTGCAGGCATTGAGGTAAGACACAGTTACTGATCATCCTCTGAATGATTTGGAGTGTGTTGAATTTGTTTCCATATGTATGAACAATATCTCAGTATAAAATGTATAATTTACATTCATTTATTTTTGGAATTGACATGCTAGATATGTATATGCTGTCATTGTTCGCTATTGTCACACAACATGTGACATTGCCATGGGTCTAGTCTTATCTGAACGTCTGGGTGTTACGTGGCTATTACTCATTTTGAACATGGCAGGCAGTTCCTGTGGAGTTTCCGTCTCCCTGGTGAGGCTCAGAAGATTGACCGTATGATGGAGGCATTCGCCACACGCTACTGCAATTGTAACCCAGGTGTATTTCAGTTGACAGGTACATATAGACCTTTTTGTGTCACTATGATCTAACAGATTTAAACATGACAGAGTTTTTAATGCTAAAGCCCATATCTGAATGCCATTGGGGCAAGACATATCGTTGCCAGTCATACTTCTTTTTGCAATGTTCTGAGGGGAAGTAGCTCAAATCACCACTCTTACACCACTTGTGGCTGCACCTGTTTGTGGCATTCGCCTTTAGAACTACGATTCACATCTGATCCACACAGGTTAAGTCATTTGGTGGAAAGCAGTATGTTCAATTTGAAAAAGGAACAGCCTGTGTATGCACATGAACCATCCTGTGACGTGTCTTTGTGTGACGTACAGACACCTGCTATATCCTGTCCTTTGCCATCATCATGCTGAACACCAGCCTGCACAACCCCAACGTGAAGGACAAGCCCAACCTGGAGCGCTTCATCAGCATGAACCGAGGCATCAACAACGGGCTCGACATGCCCAGTGAGCTCCTCACGGTGAGGCCCCGAGGACAGGCCAGCGGCACAGGTCCTCCTGTCAGGACGACCAAGCTCCTTTCATTATTTCCTTCTCTTCTCAGTAGTTTATTTTCTTTGCTTCTGTAGTAAATTGTAACCGATGAATTGTCATCCTATATTGTGCTTCTAAAACAGGCATTACATTTTCATGTGTCACAAACGGCAGATTCAGTGTCCACATATTAATGTCAGCACTTCTGGTATTTATTGATATTTCTTGCCCTGCCGTGGACGTGAATATTCATGGAGGAGAATTCTGGATGTCTAGCAGTTAAAGCTGACCTTGTCTGCGCTAAACCAGAATGTTATTCTACTATTTTTCTCACACAGAAACTGTTCGACAGCATTTACAGTGAGCCCTTTAAAATCCCTGAAGATGATGGCAAAGATCTCACACACACATTCTTCAATCCAGATCGAGAGGGCTGGTTACTAAAATTGGGTGAGCTCACTGTCGCTACTCACAGAAATAGCTGTGTTCGGTTCCTGCATGTCCTTCTCCTACTGTACAGTTTGTTGCTTCTGATACTGAAACAGTGGGCCACTCCCAACAAAACCAAATTAGCATCCAACCTTCTACAAGGACACAGTCAAAATTTTATTTTAAATTGATTATGACTGAGACCTTTTGGTAATTGGTGTAATTACCTCAAGTGCTGAATATATAGTTTAGAGGCAGCTTATAACTGCTGCCTTTGCCTCTATTCAACAGTAGAAATGGCTCTGAATTAAAAGGAAGTCATGCAGTAACCTATTCATTCCTGCAGGGGGCAGGGTGAAAACGTGGAAGAGGAGGTGGTTCATTTTGACCGACAGCTGTCTCTATTACTTTCAGTACACTGCAGTGAGTATGAGTTCCCCCTGTTGTTTAGGCTTCAACATATGCTGATCATATCTGAAGGCCTTCAAGTAATCTATCATCCTTCCACAGGACAAAGAGCCCAAAGGAATCATCCCATTGGAGAACCTCTGTGTCGAGGAAGTGGAGCATCCTCATAAACAGGTGACAGGCTGTTGATTGATTGATTTTATTATACAACTAAAATACATATAATAACCTGTTACACAAATGTCATCACATACAAGCCCCAGCCCTCTATATTATGACCTGACATTTTGCCACATTTGCTTCATTTTTATGGCAAGTTGGTCTCTAGGAGGCCATGTGGCGCTACTCCGTTGTGGAGTAGTGCCACCTAGTGAACACCTAGCACTTCACTAGCTAAAATCTTGTGATATAAATGTAAGCTGAGACAGTGGAAAGACACACAGACACAGCTACTGCCTGTGGTATCAGTCTCGTAAATCCTGTGTGATAGGCTTTTCAAGTGTCTTTTCGTTTTGTCCATTAATGTGCTATTTGTGGATATCCAAATACATTAAAATAGCTTATTGCATCATGTGTTGGGACTCCTGTAGATAGAGTACAGTTATTTAATATGTCTCGTAAGCACAGTGTGGTTGGACTGTGAGCAACTTCTTACTATGCACCCTGCTGTTGGAGTTAGAGAGCCCAGGTGGCTTTGATTTCATAATCTGTCCGTAATCGTTCTTTCACTTTATAGGTCATATAACGCACCACTATGCGGTCCGTCTAGTTTCCATTGTAGCCCATAACATGAGTCAGTGGATGTGTAGCATAGACTGGAGTCTCTGAACTGTGCATCATGTGTGTTTCCAGTTCTGTCTGGAGTTGTACAGCCCTCAGGGGAAGATGATAAAAGCCTGTAAGACAGAGACAGACGGCAAAGTTGTGATGGGGAAACACAACTCCTACCGCATCAGCGCCGCCACCGCCGAGGAGAGGGACGAGTGGATCAAGTCCATACGGTCAGAACCGTGACTACTGTGCATGATGACACTACAGACAGACACAGACACACAGACACACACACGTCTATCACAGTTTCCACAGTGCCATGTACACACTTGTACATGCTCAAGTAAGCATGCACAGCCATATGTAAGATATTAGATATTGTATGTTATATATACTGAGCCAAAAAGCATAGGTTAGTTGGTATAGGTTTATGAAAAATATGCAAATAGATGGCATAGGTTATTTGCATATATAAAAAATATGCAAATAAATATACAAATACACAATTTGAAATACTTATTATGTAAAAATACTTATTTTGTGACATCTTTTTTTTCTATAAAACTCACAATTTACTCGTGTAAGAAATTTCAGCAGATGTTTAAAGGACATTACAAATTACTTTCTCGTCAGACACTACTGATTTTCCATTCCGGTTTGTGTTGTTAGAGGTAGTAGTATAACTGTTGTAGTTTCAAAAATCCAGTTCTAGTTTAAATCTTCACTACCTCAATACTAAACTTCAATACTGTGGATGGAAGACCCATAGAAGGCTCAGAGCCAGCAGAGACACAATGGCAGAGCAGAGTATCAAATAAAACGATTCACTTCCTTAACTTCGTCATATTCACCCAAAGCTTAGGCTCGTTACCAGTCTCTGTGCTTTGTAATAAGCCTGTGTGCACTGTGAGTTGCCTCTATGGTGTGTTTTGCCTGTGTTGCTAGTTGAGATGTATCTGCGATTTATGACAGGACATTTCTAATTCATTTCTGTAAATTAAATATAGAGTGTATCTACCAATCAAAGTGAGTTTTTTTTTTTATTGTTGAGACTAAATAAACACATTTTCTTTACAGCATGTTACTTTTCAGGTGTTTCAGCCTCTGGCTTCAATAATCTGTCATACCTAGAATTGCAGTTGCAATCTGTAATCTGAATCTGTCCTCTTCACCCTGCAGGGCCAGCATTACCAAAGATCCCTTCCATGACCTGGTGTCACAGCGCAAAAGGAAACTCACCAGCAATGTGGAATCTTTTGACTGAATGCCTCAGGGTAAAAGAACCCCACCTGCTTAGAGTTCACTTTGCGATCGCTTTAAGGTTTTTGTGGGGAGACTAAGACCCAGACAGGTGTCAAACCAGTTAGACAGGTGTCAAACCAGTATGTCTTTGACATGGTTCTTCTTAAGAGGCCACAATGCAAATTTAGCCAACAGCCTAGAGGATGGAGGCACTGAAAGTGACGGTCAGCTTGAGAAGGATTTAGAGTTATCAGGAGTCCTGATTTACTGCCACCTTCTAAGACAAAACTACCATTTCAGTATCGCTGTGACATGACTGGAGGGTGTTCAGTGAACAGTGAAGGGCTACTAAGAACCGACATCCCAGGTCTGTGAGGGTAACAAGGAAGAATACCCAAATACCTTCAGTCATTTCATTCTCATAGAAAAAGTCTCTGTGTCTTTTAAGTCTAATTCCTAAATGCAAACATGATTTTTTGAAATGGGACAATGTCAAATAATTTTATAATTGTACAAATGTCAAATATTCTCATTACTGTATAAAAGTTTCTCATTTGTATTTGACATTAAGTTAGAATATATAGATGTAAATATGTTGTTCATAGATGGTGTTGTCAAATAAAGTGCCATTAATTTCTGTAAATAATTATTTACTTATTTAATAAATACATATAAATGATCACAGTCAGAGACTGGACTGATACATGTGTATTATTTCCTCAACATTCAATGTCGGGCAAATCTTAGCCTGTAACAATAATCATCTCCTGCCAATAAAACCACTTGACATGTCTATGTGTAACAAAAAGTTGACAGCAAAGAAAACAAAAATCTCAGCCTACTTTGAAAAATTAAAATTCAACACAACAATGGAACAGTTTGTTTAGCTACTTCAGTCCATAGAAATGAAACAGTGCAGTACAATTCATAGGCGAACATGCTACTTAACCTGCAAGGGGGCTATATGCTAGCAAGTTAGCACCACAGGTGCAGGAATTACAAAGCAGGGAGATGGCCAGCAGAGGGCGGTACAGTCAAATAACAGCTAATGACAGAGCTATTCATGATGGAGCCTCTTTATGAAGCACTACTCTGGAATTCTCTCTCTTAACACACACACACACACACACTCACTGTTGTAGAGAGTCTTATCGTTGAGCTCCTTGTGAACTAATACACATATATGCAACTATACACATTTCTCAAGACTTGTTTTCTTTGGATTCTCTTTTTCTTGCAGTATGCATACAGTGCATGTCACATGTGTGTGTGTGTGTGTGTGTGTGTGTGTGTGTGTGCACACTGCAGTTCATTAAGTGTAAAGCAAATACGAGTGTGTGAGAGAGGCAGGCTGATTCTGCGGTCAGAGCACTTCAGCTCTTGCCTTCCTGTGTTTGCGTATCACTTCCTCCCGATCATCCTGCTTGGGTCTATGTTTTTGTGTCAGCACCGAGAGACGCGGTGGGCCGGGGGCCGGCTTGCAGGGTCTTGAAAAGAGTTGCTAAACCTCCGCAGTCGACCCTCTCAAAGTGAAACGCAGGTAAATGTGGAGGAAACCCACCCCCCCCCCCCCCAAAAAAAGCCTCCAGACACCACACTACTTTACACACGCACAGACAGGCTTAACAGCCCTCAAGGACTACACCAGAAACACAAAATAATTCTTAACTGTTCTAGATGGATTTCCCCTGTCCTTAGGCTTCCGTTCTTTAAAAGCTTGTCAGGATTATTTTCAAGTTTACATTGTGGTGAAAGAGTGTGCGCTTTGGCAACAAGTACATCTCGTGACCAAACATGGGTGGGAAGGAGAACACTGTACTACACTGCACTAAAAACATTCAAATGTACATAAGAAAGGGAAAAAACGAAAACAAAGTTACATAATGCGCAACGAAAGTCCACAAGAACTGTTTCAACGGTGAGAAGAAGGTTAAAATAGAGTTTAAAGACTTTAAACTCTACTTTTAATCCAGAATTTACATACATTTACATCTACATACAACCTTCAAAAGGCAAGTCCCATGGACTTTCACAAAAAAATACGCAGTATAGAAGACCTGTTTAGACATGACCTGTTTGAAAGGTGCAATCCGCGATTCTAATCCAGTGCCACTTTTTGTCAAATTCATGAAGACCCCTTTAGCGGTCCATTCAATAGGGACCTAAAACAGTGTGCCGGGCCGAGCCATAAACAATTCCAGCCAATTAACACGCTCAATGCTTTGGGAGCATCAAAGGGTATCGAGCAATTAGATTGGCTGTTGAGCTCAAACATCAACATCCTTTCGCCAGAATCGCAAACTTCACCTTAAATGCTCATGATGGCATTTAAAAGCACTCACTCACTCACTCGCTCGCTGACCCCATATTTATCACATCAATCTCAGTCAATCCACCGCTGTGTGGTGGTGGGGGGAGGAGAGGCCTTCTGGGAGGCGTCACCTGGCAGCGATCACAGGGAAGGTCACGGGGGCAGCTGTTGCTCCATCCTCCCTGACCTGAGGACGCACCGTGCCACAGCTCTGCAGTGGGGCCTCCGTGCAGTCTTATCACAAAAATGGACGGATCACAACAAACAGACCAACATTATCCCTGCAAAGACAGAGAGGGGGGGCGGGGGGGGGGGGGGGGTGGGTCCTCTCTCACAGTGGAGGGCATCTGAAATACAAAGGAAATGACCATTCCCACACATGCTATTAACATCAGATAGCAACGTTATTTGACCACTAGGTGAGGTGAACAATAAAGTATTTCTTTCTGAATCATTAGTGTTACATTTACTACAACATTAATTAAAACCAAACCAAACAAACAAACAGGAAATCTAGAGCCAGATGTAATAGCTGAGCAGCTGTGTCTTAATCATTATTAAACCACTGTCACTTTACCGTGGGAACTCTGAGCTTAGGACTGAATGCAGTTCTTCTTGTGGTGTTTCCTAAGGCTCTTGTGTCCTGCGGGATAAAAATTGCAAAAGGAACATGAGTCGTCATCTCTCTCTCTCTCTCTCTATATATATATATACACTGTATATATATAGTATATACAATTTAGCCTGAACAGCCAGTGAAAGAAATAATACACGCTTTATATTTTATAAGTATGTTTTTTACTGACCCTCTTCAACAACTGTGTTAAGGGCTTGAAGAGACACACTCCGGCTGAGTTTGGAAGACTTCTTGGGGGTAAACTTAAGCAGAGCAGGTTTCATGTCAAAGGTATCTTCAGACTCTTCTACGCCATTAGCAACTGGGGCGCTGTGGATATGGTGGTGGCCATTCTGTATTCTTTTTATGTCTGCTGTGCTGTGATTGACTTCTGCTGCATCTCTGCTTGGACTGGGGTTTTTATAGTTGTTGATGTGATTAGTCCTAGCGTGATTGCTTTGATTGACAGTTTCAGTGTCTGTACCGCGTTGGGGCAACCTGGCCTCTATTCTCGGAGGGGCAGGTTTGGTGTTGACGTGGTTTGTGGCTGGGTTTGCGTTTGAGTTGTGATTGTGCTCTAATGCTTTACCATCCTTATACGGATAAAGAGTTTTAGCATCTGTAAAGTGATTGGCGGCTGCGTGACTGTCCTTGCTCAGGTTGACGATTCTCTCATCCGTTTTCTGATTGGCTACGCGGTTGGTTGTTGCCGCGACTGGGTCCTGGTTTAGATTGTCCGTTAGAGCCTCGGTGTTACGATTGGCTGCCTTTGTGTCTTTGCTGACAATGTCCGTTTGAACTTGAGAAGAACCGCCAATCTTGTTTTTGAGGAACTGTCTGAACGAGCTTCGCTGCTTCTTCCCTCCGAAGGGAGAGGTCACGCTTGCTTCCGTCTTTTCTTCCTCACCAGGTCTCAAGGAAGCAGACGAGGATGGCGTGGAGGCCTTGTCCAGGTGCTCGTCACTGGCCATGTTGGCTTTCTGAAACTTCTTCTGCAACGCCTTCACCGCCACCTTGTCGACCTCCACGGAGTCCTTGATGGAGGACAGATCCATGAGGGACCCTGTGAGCCCTCGGCTGTTGCCGAAGACCAGTGAGTACTTGGGGTTGTGGTACTTGTGCATGGGCACCTTGAAGTTCGTGTTCATGTCCCCGGCGGGCACCTGGAAACGAGAGGTCGTCAGCGAGGGAGCCTGGGGGGCTGGCGCTGCCATCTCCTCCACCGTCTTTCGTAAGGTCGAGCCCGCCGGGGGTTTGTTGATGTGGAACTCCTGGTACAGATCCACGTCCTGGGACGCCGCGTACAGCTCCCTGAAGTCGCTGTCGTAGAAGTCCAGCACCTGGCCCGTCATGACAGTGATCATGTTACGGTCCATGCGCGAGGAAGTCCACGAGAAGCTGCGCACACACACACACACACACACACACACACACACACACACACACACACACACACACACACACACACACACACACACACACACACACACACACACACACACACACACACACACACACACACACACACACACACACACACACACACACACACACACACACACACACACACACACGTAATAGAGGAGGGGATAAATTATGTATTGTGCCTGGAAGGAAGTGGTGACAGACAGGACTATGAATCACTCAGCAGGGGGAGGAGGGACGGATGAGGACTGACCTGTAGGAGCCGAACATGACTTTGTCTCCGTCCACCAGCATGTACTTGGAGCACAGGGAACCTGGGAGTCTGCCGGAAGAGAGAGACAAGCCAAAGCCCTGCAGCGTCCTCACCCGCAGGTTCTGAGAAAGAGGAAGAGATAAGGATAGAGACAGAGACAGAGAGAGAGAGAGAGAGAGATGGAGAGAGTGGCAGAGACAGAAAGCGAGAGCGATGCTGTGTTAATTACAGTGTCTGAGTCGTTGATAAACCATGACCTGGCTGTCATGCTTTTCCTCTCTCTCCCGCCTCTTTCGGTCACACACAGATGGGTGCATGAGTTTTGGTTCTCTTGTTGTATCATGCTGCATTACCACCTTTTGACAATGATGAACACCATCAGCTTTAGACCGCCATTGAACAGTGGCAGTGCGGTATTACAGCATAAATCATCTAGGCACCAACACGAACAAAACAAACACAAAAGGTCAAGTCGGCTGTCTTATTGCCTCGCTCCACTTGTTTAGATAGGTGTGTCACCACACAAAGGGTGTGTGAGCAAGCAAGGGCTTAGAGCGAGGTAGGTTTTCTGCCAGGCCAAGGCTTGATGCGCAACAGTTTTGGAGAATAATCTCTTCTGACCTTTTCTGCAAAACCCACACACACATGACACACACATGACACACCCTTGCAACATCTCCGCGCGAGTAAAGGTAAGAGTGAGGACACGCAGCTTATAAAAGTGCACGAAGAATGGGGGGGGGGGATGGGAGGGAAAGGAATGGTGCTCTGAAGGAGAGAAAGTGGAGCGCGAGGTTCGTCTGAGCAGCACACAGCTTTCTCCTCTGCACGGCTGAGAGGGAGATCAGGTTGCTTTCGGCTCATTGTTCCCCGACTCACTGAAATGCCTCCATTCAGCAACCCACAAAGAGCCAATGTTACCATCATTTTTTTTTCAGTTCCACAGGCGGTTTTTGTTAGTAGGCTAAATAGGGGAGGCTTCTGGGATACCTTGAAACCTTTCAGGGAGACAGGGTTAAAGCAGTACCTGAGAAGTAGCTATGAGGAAGGATGCTAGATGATGACTATACAGAATTACGGATGTTTTTTATTATTATTATTAATAAAAATAAAAGTACATCACATTTAAATCATTTTTAAAGTTCTCAAAGACGCTTAAACAATCCAAGTATTAAATAGTTATTGATATTAGCTTACGACCACCAAACCAAACAAAATGCTAAATGCCAGCATTACTAAACACATCTAAACACATTCAATACTCCCCTAATCAACAAAACTGGGCTACAGACAGCGTATGTTGTACCGTGAAGGAGGGCCTTTACGGATCCCGGGTACAGCATACGGGGCGTGTTGCGACTGTCACCAGCCATTTGGGCACTGCTGTGCTGTGTACCCTGCAACCCTAAAGCTTACGAATAATGTCTCCAATTATGTAAAATACCAAACAAAATGCTAAATGCCAGCATTACTAAACATATCTTCTCCCTTTCTCTCTCTCTCTCTCTCTCTCCTTGCATATCATATTGCTTATGCCTATAATAATACTGATAAAATAGCCATATTTCCTACTGTTAAATCTACTACCCAAAGGTATCTCCCTTTCTGTTTCTGAAATTGATGTCTACTAACAAATTGTCCTCTCTCCCTTACAGCATGTTCCAATCGCTGATGGAAGTGGAAACATTGCTCCTCACCCCCACCACTCCTCATCTACGCATATGGACAGCCGAACTCTACCCACTCACTCTGTTCCTTTTCTTTACCTCATATCTCCGCCATGGGACGCTGCTGTAGTCTCTCCACCTGGTCTACCTGTAGAAACCCTCGGCTAATTGCACCCACCGCCACCGCATTGCCGTACACTTACTGTACCCCATACCCTATGCTAGCATTTATATACAATATTCATTACTGCCACCACTGAAATGTTTCTCTGTCCCTACATCCCTTACCCCTGTAACAGTAACCCTATGAGCACAGTGTATACCCACTAAACTGGTCTTGCCTGTATCATGTGTTTACCACCGTATGTCTGTATATATACTACGTACATCGACCAAATGCTGGCTGTGTACAACCCCTGTTGTTTCCCTTCCCCTTCTGCCACACAACCCTCCCCCTTCCCCCCTTCCTATCTGCACCCGGCCGACCTCAAGCTTATGGGTCCCCCCTTATGTGCCATGGTTCTGCTTAAGGTTTCTTCCTGCTTTACAGGGAGTTTTTTCTTGCCCCTGTTGCCATTGTGCTTGCGCTAAGGGGGTTCAGGCTCTGGGCTCTGTAAAGCTCCTAGAGGCAATTTTATTGTTATTGCGCTATATAAATATAATTGAATTGAATTGAATTGAAATGAATTGAATATTAAAATGTTTCTACAAAGTTTCATACATTTTGTAAGGGTATGATTACATTTGATTTAAATGAAATATAATTTTACTACATTCCTTTTACTCTCATTTTATTGCCGGGTTCTTCTGGAATATAATCTAATATGCCACTTTTGCATCAACATTTAAGTGAAATATACAATAACATCAACGCATGTCAGACCAACAGGCCTTGGTCTCCCAAGTGTTAACATAAATTTGTTAGTTCACATTAAATGGCTATCAATTAACATTAAGTATAGCACTAAATAAAAAGAACAAGAAAAAAAAAGTTTCAAAATTACTGAATGCCAATACATGAAGACAGCCTCAGGTAGACATGGAGACAGCCATTTGACAGGTAGATTTGACTATATAGTGACGGTTATTTCAAAATACACCTGTAAGGTAGCCACAGGTAGGTTTGGCAATAACCGTCACTATATAGTCAAATCTACCTGTCAAATGGCTGTCTCCATGTCTTCCTGAGGCTGTCTTCATGTATTGACAGATAGAGGGATGTAAACGACCCAGTTTGGTCATAAAATCCCCTCAGGGCAACCAGGCAGGACAATCAAGTAACTGAATGGGTTTGATCGTCCGCCTGCATGAATCACTCACTCAGAGGCATAGAGGTGCTTAAAGGCAGCATGACAGGACACAGGTGACACATGTGACCTACCCGGACCGCGAGAGCAGAGAGGGGCAGGCGGTTCATCATGTCTAGAAAGTCAGGCAGACCCTGAGCCTCGAGCAGGATGTACACAGCCACTCCGCGCCGTGACCCTGCTTCCATCAGGTCCTGCAGGATCAGCAGGTCTGTCAGGTGGTCCATCACCACGGCCACCACCTACATGGCAAATAGAGGAGAGTAATGAGTGTACTGTAGTGTGGTGAAAAATGCAATTAGTCGGTGATAAATTAGCACTATTCCATTTAGCAGGGTAGATATCTTCCTTGAAGAGCATATATCTAAAAGGTCTCATTGTGACCAAATTAAGCTACGATCCATTGATAATCACAAGTGAAAGTGTTTGGAATTGATAAACTTGTTCTTCACAGGAGACCAGTTTAACCAGAGCAGGAGAAATGAGACATGCATACCGACGCCTCTCCGTTAGCCCGCAGGTCGATTTCATTCATGTTGTCGGATAATGAGATACGACAGTGCTTCTCTTGCCACCTAAGCATTTACTATTACACACTTTTACTCATATTATATATTACTCATATTAGCAATGTTTGGTTTGGTTGATGCTCATCATACAGAAATGTTCTTTATGTTCTGTAACTGTCTATCGTGCCCTCCATGCACATTTGATTGGTCAACAATCATACAATTAATTTCAAAAGAAATTCTACATATCACAGAGACTGCATGCTACCAGGGGAATTACATACAAGTGGAATAGGAGAAAAAAAGCTAAGAAAAATGTTTTATTATATATAATTTAACAATAACCGTAACAAAACTGACATGTTCCTATGTGCAAGACCTAAAGTATGACTTATATAACAGTGTGAGTAATGACTAATGTGTTCTCTCAATCAGACTCTAGTCAGCATTACAACCACTGAATAATTTGTAGTTCCTTCATACCATTGCCTTATTAGAGGCGTCAGTAATCTTAGCCTCTGGCGGATATTTCCAACCCTACCCCACAAATTCACTTCCTGTTAAAGGGGAATTATTTTTAGACAGTATACCCTGGGCAGCTGGTAGTTACGGCAGGTTTGTTTATATGTTCTTCACATGACCATATATTTTCAAAATACATTTGAAGAGGATACTAAAACCTATAAAAACCTACCTCAAAAAGTGGCAAATTCCACCAGAGTGCTGCTTTAATGAAATACAATAAAGATACATAATCCAGCCTTCAAAATCAACCAGATTAATGGCGATATACTAGGGTAAAAAACTAAAAGAAGAACTGGTGGAACAATAAAGTGGACAGTATGGTGATGCACTCTTCCAAGCATACAAGTTCATATTTGTTTACAAATAGCAGATATAGCAATGACAAGCTCATTTTTCATCATCAGCATGTAAAGCTTGTAACATGCTTTCCCAGAAGGCAGACTTTAAGTTAACAGATTCTTGCTTGTTCTGCCCGGAGGATGTTCTTATTAAAACAGTATTTAACTTAGTTCCCTGCTGTCGTTATCAGGCAATAAAGCATGACATTTTTTATCCCAACACATTTATCCACAACAAACAGAAAGAGAGAGAGAGAGAGAGAGAGACAGAGAGAGAGAGAGAGAACCCACTGAAGCCAGATGCCAAGCTTTACATGTCTACTTCACCCACTTGAAGGAACATGTAGGTAACCAAGGACAATTCTTCCCTGTGTATCTGTGTCTCTCACATGTAGCACTGGTGCCATCAAGGCCACGGGTATGGGTTCAGTCGTAACATAACACTAACCTATACATTAGGTCACTCTGGACAGGGCTGCATGTTAATGAGCTATACAAGACTTTAAACTTTGGACTTTTTATAGTGCTACAATGATGCAAATTATTGCAAATTGCAAGCAATGAAATTAACTGGCCTGCCGGTGTAAAACAACTATTTTAAGGATGTATCAAAAGGAAGAAGATAACTTTTTTGGTGGCAACATTGTATTTCTGTGGTATTACACATCCAGCCAGACAATATGTATACAGAATATGACACAGCAAGTGCAGGCTTTGATGACGGGCCCTAGTCAGTGGCGTAAGGCAGTGTTTCCCAAACATTTTACAGTCCCGTACCCCCTTCATGTTTGTAACCGCCACCGCCACGCCCCCTCCCCCTACACAGATATTTTGTCTATAACACTTGAAACTGTAAAGATGTCAGGGTAGATCACTAACCACTGCGCTGCCACGCCCTCTCTACCGCGTACATATTCTGCCTTCAGACTTTTTAGATTGACGTAAATATGTCTACAGCCAACGGCTACAACGGCTGAGACCGACCGTGCGACCGCATGTGCTGCACCTCTATACACACTACCCTGGGACCCAGGTACAGCTAGTAAAACAGTTGACACTGGTGTGGGAGATACACTAATGTTGTCAATAACAACTTACAGTTTCACACATACTGCTAAACAGATAAATATTAGTTCCATAGCCAACTGAACATTCAGTGGTTATAACTTTATTTGAGTATCAAAACTCACAGACTCATGAAATAGCAATTTCAAGGGCAGCAGATTGGCTTCTCTGATACACTCTCTGTTCCAAAACAGATCTGAATGTTGAGTAAATAGTGTTAGTTTGTTATCTGTCTCTGTAACAACATCCAAATATTAAACTCCGACTATCATACGCCCCCCCCCCCCCCCCCCCCCCCCCCCCACATTATCAATGTTGACCTCTTTTTGAATAATTCAGGGAAGAAAGGAAACATATATCATGGGACTCCAATATTGTGTGACTAAGCACTCTGTTGACACTGTCAGTATCTTCACCCTACAGTCACATTAGTTTAACGGCCATGCTCCGGATGAACGATAACAGAAGTCAAGAGCCTATGAGGAAAGATAACAGTGAAGTCTACTCACAGTCAGTTTTCATCTAATCTTATATCGAACTTAACTATGCAAGCACAAATGCAGCAAAATTAGCTTTGCAACCACAAATACACCAGTCTATTTGAAGAGTATGCAAGCAATCCGTGATATTTGGTTATAAAGTTCTAACCAAAATGTTTTTCGTTTGAAATATCTCGGAACTTCCAATAGCTGCTGATCAATCTAAACATTTATTACGTCAATAACATTTATCAATGTCCATGAAGCGGCTTAACGCAACCTTCTTATTTTCTTGATAGTGTTCTGCTCAATTATTGTTCAGTGGCAACATGAACTGGCCCAATAATGTGCATGTTTAAATTTAAAGTAAACCAAAATAGGGGTGGGAATTGCCACAGAGGTGACAATATGACGATATTTGGTCCACAATAACATTATTGCGATTCTAAGTATTGTGAGTCTCCCCTTATTCTAAGTTTCGTATACTGGGAGTCTCTGCAGCCCTCTTGGCACAGTACTTTTGTTCTTGACTCTGACTTCCTTTCCAACTGAGATGCAGGTGAAGAGTGAGGTCTTGTGCCATATTGTGGACTTCAGAAGCATTGTTATCAGAGTAGACGTATGGACCACAAACATTTTTTGATTATAATATTAAATAAATACCGCAATACTTGTTGCAGCTGTACTGATATGATATTTGGCAGCTGTACTGATATGATATTTTGTTATTACTGGACAATGTTATTATTTATGTACAACCAATGTAACAGCACGCTTAATGCAAATATAATGCTAAATGTGAAGTCAACATGGAACTACATGTTTCCACTTGTCAGAACAGATGCCATTTTCAGCCTGTAGAAAGAAAAAATCAGTTGAAAGAACAGTTGAAAGTAGGATGACAAAATGTCAAAGAAACAACAAAGCAGAACAAGGAGGAATATGGGCTAAATATGCTCCGTTAACAAAGAAGTGTCCAGAGTCAAGTTATTGTAACTGCTAGGTTTGTAAAATGTCTCTCACAAGCAGTTTCAATAAAAAGATAGCCTCACATTGCTGAACAGCGACTGGTGTAAGACAACGAGGAAAAACAAGTTCTTACACATCACTACTCCAAGTGGTTCTGACAGGTTCAACTAACTCCAACACGCCCAGATAAGCCACAAATACTGAAACATAAAAACACAAACTTATAACGTGGGGGTGGATTGTGTGTGTAGCCTCAAGCAGTTCCAAGAAATACTAGCTCGTGATCATGTGGAAACCGCCATTTATCCTTTGACTGAGAGTGTAGGAGCATCCATTGAGCAATTTGAATCATTCACTCATCACATCACCATAGGGACAATGCAAAGAGGGTGGATATCACAGGTGACGCAGTAAGACACAGTCTCAGCAATCAATTCCCCTCTGTCTATGTGTGTGAGCTACTCTGTTCACAGAGTTCTCTGTCTGAACCCTCTGATCGGGTTATAGTTACACCACCTTTAAATGATTAGTTGATTATTAGGTTGGGTGAAGATTTGTTAAAACCTTTTGTTTAAACATAGGCCGTCGAAATAGAGTGTTACCGGCACTTTTCATTGAAGGGTGAGACCCCAGGATTGGGACGACAGAGAGCCAGTGAAAGTGATTGCTTTGTGCAGGTAACGGGGGAGTTAGGGGGAGGCGAAGAGGAGGAAAAGCCCTACAGCCACAAAGGCCGAGCATGCTTCTGTGCCAGACACACTCACTAACATAGAGACAAAAACGCTAGAAAGGGGGAGTGTGTTTGTGTGTGTATGTACAGTACGTGTGTGAGCAAGTGAGTGAGCTGAAGAGAGAGAGAGAAAGAGAGAGAGGAACCTGTTTTGATGAATGATGAGAAACTTGACATTTAGAGCCAAGCTAATTTTCTCATATGTGGTGGCTCAGACGTGTAAAGACACGCTTGTCTATTCTCTCTGCTCACATGTTTTCCCCCCTTGCGTAGATTCATGACGCTTCACAGCACATGTTGAACTCCATCTACCTCTGTAGTACCTTACCTTGTCTCTACCAATTAATTTCAACTACAACCACAGATGCTGGAAACAGCATGCCCTCACAATAAGGACAGTTCACATGAGTTGTAAAGTGGTTAAACTGGTCAAATGATAAGCATAAATAACTTCAACAGCCCCACCTCAGGTTTAACTTTAAAGCTCTACACTGTTTTTAACCTAAAGGGCTTGGTATCCACATTAATCAGCTAAAAAATATATATAGTACCTTTATGGTGCTTTTCCTCATTCCTCATATGGCTTCAGAGAAAACGGTTTAAGGTTTAATTTAGGTAGGCCCATATTTGAACGATTCTAAGAATGTTAACTGTCGAATAGCCTTGGCAGCACAAGCACACCATAAGGTAGCTGTTCGCCGCAGCGACCAGGCAGGGACACGTTCTCTATCTCACGGCATCACATGACATACAGTAAGCGGAGACAGACAACCAGGTCACCCAAGACCACAATCTTTATTACAGATGAGTTCGAACTCTTGGTCGCCGTGAACAAAATGATGCTCGCAGGTGCTACGACTGAAACTAGTCATGTAAGGAAAGAAAGAGAAGAAGAAAAAAAAACACACTTACAACGTCGTAGACCCAAACCTAGAGACCACATGTAACCTTAAAACTTTGGTCAATGTCAGTCACAAAAAAGGTTAACGTTTTGGGAAGGTTAACGTGGACAAAGTGTGCCAAAGATCCTCTGACATACCAAATAGGCCTATGCTACCAAATAATATATGTCATATATCAGTAATTACCTTGTTAGCTTCTTGAATAAGCTTTCGAACCACTTCTTTGATATGGGGGCTTTTTTCTTTAGGCGGGTGAGTATACACTGACGCCCGTGTCACCCCTTTATAGTATCCGGTTTTCGGCCATCCAATATCCAATGAGGGGACCTCTGCATCAGACAGCGCTGGCCAGTAAGTAGAATGGACACCAGAATCCGCGTTGGAGTTTGATGGCGACTTGGAATCAAGCATCTCTGTATCATTATCCGCTTCATATTCGTTAAAAGTCTTTCGAATCCATCTGATTTCCCGAGCGGACAAAAAGTCTTTAATGTTGTCTTCCTTAAGTCGTAATTTGAACGCGCCATCGCCGTTTTTCAATAACTGTTCTAGCGCGGACCTGTGCTCTTCGCTGTAATAAAACTCAGGCTTGGACTCCGGTATTTTTTCATTGATATGGTCATCGTCCAAACTCAAAAGCTGGGACTCGGCCATAGCAGCAGTCCTCTAAGCCTATAATAAAACAGGTACTCACCGCACCAGGAAGCTGCCTGCTTACCTGTATGAATCAGGTGTGCGAGGGACTGACATTTAGATGCAAGGGGAGGAGTCAAAGGCAGTATTTTTTCAAAAAGAGCAGTTGGAAATCCTCGCTGTCAGTTTCCCCAAATAGTTGCATTTCAAACTGTCAAGGAATAATAGGCTGCTAGACCAATGCCATAATGAAATAATAAACTAAACACACAGAACGAAATTACTGTTTTACTTTATTTGTATTACATATTAGAAATGCCATGACAACTTTCAAAATATATCTTTATCCATTCATTTCAATGAGCCCATACAGTAAAATGTCCCATCAAATAGCAAAAAAAGAAAGGCAAGTACTTTGCTGAAATTAGTGCTGGGACTATTAAGATTCCCATTAGAATACCTGTCATTTCTCTCAGTTTCATTATGAGTAAAATCTTGAATTCACATACACATCAATCTTTCAATAACAGATACAAGGTAACAATCTTCAGGTTTTCTTGCATAGGTTTGTCTGTGTGTTTTTGTCAAAGGCACTGAGTGAAGCCGGGGCATAGTAAGGTGCTCATCTGATAAGACTCTCATCTGGTCTCTCCAAGAGGGAATGTGTAATTAGCTGGAAACAGGCCCACTTTGCCGCACAAACGTCCCTTGTACCAGGAAGAGTCACTGCAGTCTAGGACCTCAATAATTTCGCCGGCCTTGAAGCCTAACTCATCATCCTCCTCAGCAGTGAAGTCGTAGATCGCCCTCACCTGCGTTGGTGCTCGCTATTGCACACAAAACATGAGTGGAGTATGAGGGACAATATCACACAAACTTAGGTCTGTCCACTGACACACACGCACAGACACAGACACACACACAGGCACACACAGGCACACACACACACACACACACAAACACAGACACACTCACACACACACACACACACACACACACATGAAAGGGTGAGGGTTGATTTTATTTCACACATAACTACATCCTATATGCACTACACACACAGACACAAAACACTCGATGATCATGTTCATGCAACTGAGTGACATTTGGACAGTGACAAAGACAAACAAACACACACACACAGCATTTGATTATGATACACCAAGCTCTGTCCTACCTGAGTAATGGGGTCTGATATCCGTCGGCCTGTTTGGCTGCTGTTCTGATTGGCACTCTTCGCTGTGGAGCCCAGGGTGCTGGCCCTCTCCTCCATACTGGACCTCTTATTCTGCAAGGACAAAGACCAGTCAGTCCTGGAGACTCATGGATGACCTTCATAAGATCCCACAGCTCGAACTTATGGTTTTTACTAGGGGTGCAACGGATCATCATTGATCCGTGATCCGTTCGGATCATCTATTTCGGTTCGGCACACGCATGATCCGCGGATTGATTTATGAAAAAATAAATGACCATGCTGACCAAATAAAACAAAATATGAATTTATTATGATTTTACACCAAGCGCCAAAAGCGGTACTAATGCGACGCAACGTTCCACACGGGTAAATTAAAACAGCGCACTGTAGTTTGCCATGTGTGGTGCTTGTTGGAGAGAGGAGCTACGATTTAAATGTTTAGCTCGCTCCCTATCATTAATGGATCGCTGGGTTTTAAACTTAAGCTGGTAGTCTGCCTGTGCCTGTAGTGGTAACCATAGTGATGATATACAACTGTCTACCGGCTGAGCTGGTGATTTTTCTGCCACATGAAGGCAGAGAAGATTTTTTTCAAGAACCATAAGATGGAAATATCCTATGCCTGTTGACTTTCCCAGATGTTATGTGAATACACAGACATCCCAAGTCTCCCTGAAGTTGGAGTCTCCCGCATATTGATAACGACTCCTTGATGCCCGCAAATTACTTAAAATCTCCCGGAATCTAGAGCGAGCGAGCCAGACCGCGCACACGAGACAGACGTGATCCAAACTGCGTTAGCATCTGTGTAGCGCGCTCACGACAGAGAGGGAGAGGGACCTAGAGACTGTGCGTGTGTGAGGCAGTGTGCGTGTGTGCCTCAGGAGCATCCTGATTTACCTGTTTCGGTAAGTCAACAAATGAATTTTCAGTGTGGGCGGGCTTTTATCTCTTCTCCCGACCGAATTAATCAATAAGGAAATTAATCAGTTCAGTGTATCTAGGAACAGGGCACAGGGAGAGTGCCCCCCAAAAAGAAAATTTAAGACATTTTACAACAGACTATACAAAGGTGTACGTACCCCTGTCTTATAAAAGTAAACCACAATTACAGTCTTGCACACTGTACTATCTGTAACAGTGATTTCAGCATTGCCCATGGTGGGTTAAATGACTGTAAAAGACTTGTTGTTCATTTTGTATGGCCCTACCTCTCTTGCACTTATTCTTATAATGTTAAGTTATACATGTTTATATGTTTTTAAAGTAATATAAGTTTATAATCTTTAAATATCATTTGTTGCGGGTTTTTTATGTGCCCCCCTGGTTAAACCCTGGCCCCTCCTTGGCCCCCCTAGTAAAAATGGTCTAGAACCGCCACTGACTGTGGCACAAGAAAGCCATACAACAGTGGAAACACATCGAGCATGGCCACGCATTTACAGCGACATCACCCCGGTGTTTCACTGACAGGAGTGAAACCGAAAGCGGCTCAACAACCGCTCATCACCGCGGCATTTAAGCAGCCCCTTCCTCCACATGTTTATTTGTCTTGTCTATTTTTTTTTTTTTTTTTTTGCTGATCCGAAAAATGATCTGATCCGAGGAACGATCCGAACCGTGAGTTTTTTTGATCCGTTGCACCCCTAGTTTTTACTGAGTGAAAGGACACTCCTTTAGTTTAGGTAAAATGGTGTTTTATTTTTTTGTTTTAAAGAAGTAATGTGTTAATGTAATGTGTAGGTTAATGTGTTGATGTAAAGTGTTCCTCTGGCTCAACTGTGTTCCCATGGTGTGTTCCCATCTTTGAAAAAGGGGCGAGCATCTTTGCATTTTGGTTGAGCAAATGAATGGGGTTTGGGAAAATAGACAAGATAACACCCATGGAAGTTAAATAATTGCTTGAGAGACTCAGTATAGCTTATTGCATCACCAATTTCACAAGGTGAGCAGAAGCTAACCATAGCTAGCTTTAGCAATCAGGAATTGCAAGTGTTCTCGCAACAACCACAAAGTCAGTTTAAGTTAACACATCAATTAGCTAATGATTTGATAGCCACAATCTGGTGAACAAAATAAATCAAATGTTTTGGGCGCTAGAGCTATTACGTGAAGTTTCATAAGAAACCATGGTGTGTGAGTTAAGAGCCGTCAGTAACCATGGATACCACTCTAGAGTCCCTTGTGTTGCCTGAGGCAAGTTCATTACAAAAGACCGACTGATAACTACATTTTTAAACTCACCAAACTGTTTGCAGAGGTTTTCTACTGGCTATGTTTTTTCGTTCAAATCTTATTTTCGCCAATTTTGCGAAAACCCATTCCTTTTTCCAGAAGGAATTTGTGGCAACACTTAAAACTTCTGGTCGACTACCATACTGTATACTAGTGAGCAGTTGAATTTAGGGAAACAACCTAATTTCTGTGGCAGGATAACGACCCCATTTCTATGTTTCAAAGGAAGGACAAATGTGATTTTTTTTATTTTGGGGGGTAGTGGTGAAATACTGCTTCTCCTGTTGTCTTAAGAGCAACTTCCTCTGATGTGCTATAAATTGCTTCTCTAAAAATAATCTACTATATGAATACACAACATGGAAAGGGAAAAGTGTCTCAGGTGAAGGCAGAGGACCTCAAATGAACTGGCTGTGTAAAACATGCCCTGGTCCAATTCAGTCTATTCAGATTGAAATGAACTGGGCGCACAATAGCAACACCAACGGTCAACAGAGGTAGATGATAAGTTCCATTCAGGCTTGCCTGGACTTGACCTGGCAATGTTACCTGGTCATTACTCCCACTGTTTGAATTCTAAGCCCCCAAGACTCCCCCACCCCAGCCCCACACCCCACTCCAGAAACTGAAAAGGACAGCATTCTCCGGAGGGAGGGATAAGGTCAACTCGGGAAGACAGAGACACTATAGAGCCTCTGTCCAAAGATCCTCTTCAGCCGACTACCTCATTCAAATGAGTACTCTCTAAACATGTCTTTGTGTTTGCACATGTATGTGTGCGTGTGTAGGTATGTACAGTATGTATGTTGATGTATCTGAGTAGGAATGTTTATAAGATAAGATAAGATAAGATAAAACTGTATTGCCACACAACAATGGGCCTCATTCTCGACAGCAGTTGGGAAGACTTTCCGAAGGATTTCAGAAGGAACTCCACTTCGGAAACATTTATGAAAACATTTGCATTCTCGTTATTTTTTTCTTCTGTGCTTTCTTCTGAACTTCAGACAACTTTCAGAACTCGAAATAGCAGTCGTAACTCTACCGGAATCTTCTCAAATGGGATTCCACGGGCCATCTTGTGGTTATTTGAGGAATCGCGTTGAGGAATGAAATTTGAAAAAACTCCGTATTACAGTAAAAGGGTTAACGGGCGAATTTGTGAGAACCCGTTGGTGATTGCGTCCACGTCAACTCTACAGACATCCTCGGATTAAAATAATTATGATAATAATAAATACGAGAATATTTGTATCATTAACAATTACGTTTCACATTTATAGTCATAATTATACGAGGTAGTGTTTATTGTTACACTAGGTCTATATGGCTCATAGCTTGACTGTTCTCTCCCTTGTACGTCACTTTGGACAGGCCGCGTCTGCTAAGAGACTGATTGTGAATGACATGAACACTGCAAATGTAAGTGAATAAATAAATAAACACTAAGCTCAATCTCTAAGAACTAAAGCATGCATTTATTGCAATTTATACTACTACTGGTGGCCAGTCTTCACCCCTATGGTGGCCATTTCGAAGGTCAGGACGGACTACAATTTATACTCGTACTTGGGATCGGTCTTCACACCTATGGTGCCTATTTTTCGATTAAAAAAAAAGAAAGTGACTACTTAAATGTGTTTTACGGACTTCGGACGTTGAACGTTATACAATATCTCCACCTTATTAATGAACACCTGTTACGAGGTGGATTCGGGACAGCACACGTTTCTAAAATTGCGTCTCCTAATAAGGAGCTGGCAGGGCGTGTATGTATGCAAATCCACTTTCACGAGAACGCGCATCAATCTAAGAAGCTAATCGGAAGGAACCCAGCTGAGAAGACTTCGGCTGCTTATGAACACATTTTCAAGCGTGCGGGAATGCAGCGGAAGCGTTGTTTTTGCGAAGTCGTGTAAGAAACATTTCTGAAGAATTACAGAAAAAGGTCGAGAATGAGGCCCAATGTTGGTGGTATTCTTTGTCATAGGTAGCTCAGGCCAGTAGGAGGGGAGAGAAGGGGGAAGGTAAAACAAAAATAAAAAATAAATAAAAAGACTCCAGGTCAGCATTGAGAGTTCAGGAGTCTGACGGCAGAGGGGAAGAAGCTGTTGTTGAAGCGTGTCGTTCCAGCTCGCATGGATCTGTAGCGTCTTCCAGAAGGTAGATGTTCAAAAAAGTCATGGTTTGGATGGGAGGAGTCTCTGATAATGTTCTTTGCGCGATTTAAGCTACGCTCAGCATACAATGAGAGGACTGATGGAAGGTTACAACCAATAATGTTGGAGGCTTTGGTCACCACTCTCTCCAGTTTAATTTTTGTGCGACTGTCAGAATTTCCATACCAGACAGATTGATGTGGTGATGACACTTTCTATGATGGCTTTATAGAAGAGCACCAAAAGGTGTTTGTTGACATTGAACTTTTTCAGTTGCCTGAGGAAATACAGTCTCTGTTGGGCTTTTTTGATAAGGTGGGTGGTGTTGATATCCCATTTCAAATTTTGGCTGATGTAGGAGCCCAGAAATTTAAAGGACTCAGTAAGGGTTATGGGCTGGTCAAATACATTAACTAAGGCTATGCTATGTGTTTAAATAAGGGTCCATATGGGTGTCTGTATGTTTGTGTGTGTGTGTATAGTGTATGGGTATCCAGGTGTGTATGAGTACAGTCTGAGCGAATGTCCATGTGTGTATGTGTCATTATTTTTGTGAGTGTCCATGTGTGCATATGTGTGTATGTGTGTCTGTGTGTATGCGTGCGTGCATTTGTGTGTGTGAGTGAAGATGTGTGTGTAATGCTGTGTATGTGTGACTGCTTATGCTACTGCACCTGCTGTGTGTGTGGCTGATCCGATGCCCTCCACTGTGGTGTGGGCAGTGGGGAGCCTCCGTAGCTTCCAGGATGGCGAATTTCCTCAGAGACATTGATCCTCTTTGTCTGAAGCACAAAAGGCATTAGAGGTCAAACCACATCTGCAAACAAAGGTGAAAACAATGTACACACAAATGGACTGCACTAAGGAGATTGTCAAGAGTACTGTGGACCTTTAAAGGCTTCTGTCAGCTCCTGTTGTTCGATATTGAATCTGATGCTGAATGTGAAATCGATATTGTTCACTTCTGAGCTTCTGTTTCACTGTACTATTTGAAGCTCTCATATTGATCTGTGCCCCCCCAAAAAAACAGAGCCTTTGGAAGTGCTTGCAGTGTGGGAGATATGGAAGAAGCTAGAGAGAGCAGAAACAGATGGTACAACAGGAAGGAGAGAAGGAAGGAAGACAAAAGGAAGGATGGTAAAAATAAAGGGCATGTGAGGACAACAGGAGACAAATAGAGAGGTAACAGGAAGACAAGAAGACAGAAATCAATCTGTTTATCTATTTTGGTGTAACAATGTTTTTTTTTTTGCTCTAGATACAAACACAATTTCTAAGGGAAGGGGCATTGTTTATGTTTTGTGTAATGTATACTTGCTTTACTTAATTAATTTTTTTTTTTACCACAAAACTACTGTTCTGTGTTGTGTTTACCTGGTATGCCATGTGTGTACCATTACAAAAGTGCTGTATGAATAAAGCTTATTATTACTATTACATTATTTTTCATTAGGGTGCCAGGTCAGACAGAAACATCCACTAAGGTCAGTTTGTGAGAGCAGACAGTGCGAGTTACACTTTCACTAAACGGCCTGCAGAGGGAGTTTTCTGGGAGAGGAGCCCGTAACTGAAGTGTTTCGTACTGGCTGTGGAGCAGATGGCCGGGGCTCATCCCTGCTGCTGCCGTCGCTCAGGAAGATCTCGCGGTGTTTGGAGATGCTGTTTCTCATGTAGAACTCCACCAGCTCGTTCAGGGAGTTGAACTTCACGTTCCATATGTGGTACTTGGCCTTGTTCTCCCTCATGATTTTGAAATGCTGGACATCACTTTCATGCCTAACCAGAGGAGAGAGGAATAATTTACACACATCATTTTTATTTTATTTTTTATAAGTTTCCATTTTGAGCAAAAACATTTTTACATTTTTAACTTTAAGGGAATATTTGTTACAACACACAAAAATGCTCTGCGTTAATAAGCATTATGCTTTTCGACCAGGTGAACCATAATCAACTTGATCAACCCTCTTTCAGCTTTCATAGCTTCAGTTTGTGCGAAGACCTGTCAGCTTTGACCAGGCCCTCTACCTCTTGTATCCACCAGGGGGCACCTATCAGGACAACACCTGAATCCCACATCACTGAGGCAGTTGGGCCCCATGGATAATTTACGAGACGAGGACTCATACAAATCACCCAATCTGACCGTGATGCCGAGGCAGTTGTAGGTGCTGCAATATTAATGTGACATTTCCACATGGTTATGCTTGCCAGGCCACTGACTGATGGGAGAGAAGCCTGGGTGCCGCTCAGGAGTAGCAGTGGCACATATTGTACGGATCAAACTGATGACACGGCTAAAAAGGAGGGAGGCTCATCAGGAACCAAGAGGGTCAATTAGGGCAGCTTTATCACTGATTTTTTTTGGTGAGGCAATATGGCTGTTGGGTATAAACCTGTTGCTGAGTTACTGAGTGACAAGAACTAGATTCGACAACCATTTGACTTCCACATTTCCAGATGATATCTCACATAGAATTTAGCCTCGTCAAATTGTGAGACTGTCTTTTGGGGGACACCTTAGGGAGTTATATTTCATATTCCTACCGGACAGAGATAGAGAAGTCTCCTGGGGCATTCTGACTGTGGCGGATCAGGAACGCCCCCACCTCCCGGGCCTTCAGGATCTCCTCTGATGCGCCCCGACTGGCAGTCTCCGAGAGCCAGCTGTGACGGGGCAGTGGGGATGAATGTAAATACGGTCATACATGCATAATCACATGGGATGTCACCGATCCATCCTGTACGTGCATACATACACACACACACACACACACACACGGACACACACACACAGACACACAGACAGACAGACACTCACACACACACACACACACACACGGACACACACGGACACACACACACACACACACACAAACACACAAACAAACACACACACACACACACACACAGACACACACAGACACTCACACACACACACACACAGACACACACACACACATACACACACACACACAAACAAACACACACACACACACACACAAACACATACTTACACACGCATACTCACACGTTTGCACACAAATGCACACATACTTACACACGCATACTAATAACTCTACCTGGGAGTCTGTCTGTCAACATAGTTTTTGGGCACAAATCCCTCGTGGCCATGAAGCTCTGCTTTAAACCAGTCATCTTGGGAACCTAGGATCTGAGTACATGCGTACAAGCGTGATTAAGTAGGACAGAAAGCATAACACGGTGCACTGCATCTCTGCCTCAACTCCGCCTCAGAGGTCGTTCATAACCACAGGAAGCATACGCGGTGCAAGATGTTCTCATTTACTGCTTGCTCTCATTCGCACTGCCCCAAGGTCGACTTTAGGACCTGACCTAAACGTTTCTTTGAAAAACCTGATAAGTGTCTTGCTGTACCATCAGGGTTACCTCTGATTTAAACACTTTATTTCGATAGCCCATTAGAGACAACCAAGCTACTTGTGGCTATCTAACAACCCTTCACCAAACCCTGAAAGACGTAATATAATGTTCCATCTCAACTACTTGAGACTATTTTTGAGTAAGTCTAACCACGGCCTCATCCTAACCCACCCCAAGCCTTACCTATTTAAATGACTCCTTATTAACTGATAGCTTTCCGATGGTGTACGGTGAACTATCCAACTGAAGTGTGACCTCTGTGACCTATCATAGGGTAATAACCTTTTGAATGCCCACCTTTAGGATGTCTCCTTTCCGGAAGCTGAGCTCATCCTCAGCTGTGCCGTTGAAGTCATACTTTCCTCTCGCCTCCATGACAGCAGACAAGGGGAATCAGTGGAACAGTACACAACAAATGATTGCGTGGTGGTCTAATATTAATACAGAGAGAGGAAAGTTCAGGAAAGAGAGAGAGAGAGAGAGAGAGAGAGAGAGAGAGAGAGAGAGAGAGAAATAGGGAGTGGGAAAAAGAGAGAGAGAGATTCAGAAGATGGTGTAAAGCAAAGCCTGAACTAAAATCTTTGCCCACACCTTAGCTGTGAGACAGGTTGCTGATGGGACTCACATTTAAGTGTAATTGGCATCGACAATATATATCAGCACCAAGAGAGGAGAATGTCTATGCCTCCAGAGCCACACACACACACACACACACACACACACACACACACACACACACACACACACACACACACACACACACACACACACACACACACACACACACACACACACACACACACACACACACACACAAACTCCCACAGACACACCATACAATCAAAACACCCATGTCTTTACCTTCAGATGCGTGTAAGAGAACTTCTTTCAGTAGTTGTCAGCATCCACCACTAAATCTAGAAAAACAAGACAAGACAGAGCTAAGTGACTGAGAAAACAAGCAGGAGACTGTGAAAAAGCTTCACGAGAAGCATCCCTCTTTAAACACATGCACAGCACATTCAGAGACTAGAAAGAAAGGGTTCTCATGGCTGCCAAAAGCTGCCGGTGGGCTTTGTGCCACAGGCAAGACAGACAAGTCATAACGAACTGATAGGTCTCAGTAGTGAATACGTATCTTTAAAATGGGTCACATCTTGTGACGACAGAGAGAAGTTGAATACTACCGTTTTATTGTTAACATATTTCAGGTAAGCGTGCTATTCCTGGACTCTGACCACAACCTACCACACTGGACTTATCCTTATGACCTGAATATGGCTGAGAGAGCAAGACAGCAGTTCTGGAGTGAGAGGACTTGTCAATACCAGATGAGAGCTGAACACTGAGGCATCTGAAGTTATCTGCCACTTTCTGTCACCTACCTTTGCGTTAGTTTTTCTTTCTTTCTTTTCTACCACACTTGCACGCCTTGCGGGGAAGTCATAAGCAGAACAACTTTTGCTTGGAGTAGGTTTCACAGCTTGTGTGGCTCTATGCACTGCAAATGCACAAAGTACTGCAATGAGCTGGATTGGAATCAGTAAATCCCCAGTTATTGCTCAATCCCCGACAGACACTACTTCACTGAAAAGGGTACTCCATTCAATTTACAGTCCCAGATTACAACATGTATTAAATCAACACAGCATGTCTCTTTCAGTTTGCAAAATATGTTTATGCCCCTGTAAAACAGACAACTTGCCTGCCTAATTTCAATATAGCTGGTGTAAATTAAGTTTGCCTGAAATGAGTGCAATAGATGTTTTATTTAATCAGTATGTTCAATGATAGTTTAGATAGATACACCCTGAGCATAATCTTATACTGGTTGTATTTCGCAACATATTGCAACATCTCCGCAGCTAATTATGTCCAGTAACAACACAAAGAGGCATGTTTTACTTCTAAAGACCTGACCTAGTATTTCCCAAATCCTATTGGTATCTGAGAACAACTCAGACAGACACAGACATGCTTAAAAACCATATGTGCACATATGTTCAGGGAATCTGTTTACGAGAGACTAGAAACCCAATGCAATCATTTGTGTTTACTTTTTTCCCCACAATACTGTGGCATCAAGTTTCAAATATAAGTAGACGAATTGCAATTTTGTGTCTATATTTCATCATGATTGTGTAACCTCTCAAAAATAAATAACTAATAACAAATTACTGAATGGAAGTGTTTTAAGATGGTTCTCTCCACCCTGTGGACAAATATGCCTTACTTCAACAGCACACCTGCTAAGGCCTATGGCAAGGGATGGCTCATTTTTATACACTGCCAGTACACCAGCTCTGCTGTGTTTTTTTTTGTTGCACCAAAAGCCTTTAGAAAAATCGTGGTTCTCACTCTTCAGACTGCGAAGAGGCCGTAACATAGCTTTGGAAAACACCACAGCGGAGAGCGAACCAAAAGACACTGGCATTCTGACGAACTGAAAACGGGTATTTCTGATTTATGGGACAATGCAGAGCTCTGTGGGCAGTGACCTCCAGCGAAGACGTCTCGTACGTTCCCCTCAGCCTGGACGTAATTGGGAGCGGATATGAGGGAAAACAGGACGCTAATTACTATCACTTGCCTCCTGGTGAGGAGAGGGGAGGAAGGCCCCTCAAAACATCCCTGTGGGTAGACATGGGGACTCAATTCAATTAGCAGAGAAGTACAAAGTGGCCTTTCTACTCTATCCTCTGTGCTGGAGAGGAAAACAGGAGTGTGTGACGAAAGTGAAAAAAAAAACAGAGAAAAGGAGATCCAGTAAGAGACATAGAGACTGAGCATGCAGAGAGATTCAGAGGTCATGAATTTGCCTGTTTGGCAAACGGTCTTCCTCTCATCCCCCTCTCTCTGCTAAATTCTACTTCCCTATTTATTTATATATATTTTTTAATGTGCTGTTTATACCATGAATGCTTCTGTCGTCACCTCTTCACTGTCACCAGCAATGGATTACACATTCAGTGAAGCAAACAGACTCACACACAAAATAAGCTTTTGTTGGAAAGGGAGAGAGGGTCAAATCAAAGGATTTATGGCCAGTTTACAAAGGCTGTTAGGGTATTTGTTAAGTGTTTTGGCATAATACGACGATGGAACTGCACTTTAAAAACAATCTTTTTAATCTTTCATACACAATGGTTTGAGAATAGGATTTTGAGAGTGCATACACAGTCTCTATGTGAGACACTGTTATTCAGCACTCTCAATGCTGTCTAAAAATAAGTTCTGTTAGTCTCTGGTTCAGTTTAGAGCTCTCTGAAAATCTGTGCTGTGAGTCGTTCACATTGATACAAATATATATATACAAATGTTTCTTTTTATAATCACAACTCAACCTCTACAGCTCTTTTTGGCACTGATTTAAAGGACACAGGATGTTTTTGTTAATTTACCAGTGGTCATTTACCACTGACATTCTATGTGACTGACAAGAGACGAAAACATCTGAGCCACCTCTAAATAGACGGAGCTATTCTATGTTAGCCAAATAAAAAGTCCCCAAAATATCCTGTTAAAATATATCCTTTAAACAATGACAATCACATATGGGATTTGATTACATTTGGAGATGTCCTAATTAACCTTTTAAAATTCTAGGTCTATAGTATAATTCTGCAAACACTGCTTCCTCAGAGTGAAATGTTTCTTCCGTGAAAGTGTTTTTTCTCCATCCAAACACAACCATAGTTATCGCTGTGTGTCTCCAGGATAAGCTATCTTATCCATCTAGCTGCTAGCTGATCTGAGAGTGGATGTGCCAGTCAGGCGAATGGGGGCTGTCAGTAACACTTACAAATGCAGCTTACAGATGCAACGTCATCCACAGATATCTGGGTCTTTGGTTAAAACACTTAATACTACAGAAGGTTGGGGGGAAACTGTAAGTGAAACAGACAGAGACTATCGTGGAAAGGACTGCATGGAAATCATTTTGCATTTCACTTTAAAAAAGAACTATAATCAAATCTATTCACAGTTGCAGAAAATATAAATTTACATGAAATCCTTCCCCTCCTAATCTAAACTATCTTCGCTGTGGGATGCTGCTGTAGTCTCTCCACCCGATCTACTTGTAGAAACCCTTGATACACACTTACCTATCCACACCATACTGTCAAACACTTATTCTACCCTAAAATCTATGCTAGCATTTTCCTGCAATGTAAATAATTGCCACCATCGACATGATTTTTCTGTTTCTACTCTACTTTCCCTTGTAATACTTACCATATAAGCACACGGTATACCAACTAAGCTGTTTTGTATGTATCATATCATGTGATGTTTGTATGTGTTATGTACATTTACCACATGTATGCTGTGTACATTTACCCCGTGTGTGCTGTGAATATTTACCACTTGTATGATAGCATGCTCATCATGCTACATGTATGATTTCTTGCTGCTGATTGTTTCCCCACCTCTCATGTCCCTCCCCTTCGACCGCCCCTATTTTTTCTATCTCTACCTGGCCAGCCTCAAGCAGATGGGCCCCCCCCCTATATGTGCTGCGGTTCTGCTTACAGTTTCTTCCTGATTACCAGGACGTTTTTTCTTGCCCCTGTCACCATTGTGCTTGCTCTAAGAGTATTGTTTTGGTACTATATAAATTCAATTACTGTTTTCAATTGACATCAATGTAACTCTTACATGATTCAAATATCCTTCAGATTGATTTGATTAAATCACATTTTCATTCATAATTACTTGCTTTAATAAAATTACTTGCTACATATTAGCCAAAATGTCCCAAACAGACTGCTGGTGTTGTTCTGGAACATTCACAACATTCCCACTGGGCCTTCGGTGTAAATTGGAATATCCAAAGTTAAACTTTGCCTTTTTCAGCTGATTGCAAAACAGTTGATATTATCACTCCATATTGGCCTGTTGCTTGCACTTGCACACTTGCTGAACCTATGTTTCACACTTCTGATATAGATGGATAATGACAACAAGGAACAAACTCTGATTTAACAAAAAGCCCTTCAAACTGAATTACACACAGACATGTACGCACACACACGCACACACACACACACACACACACACACACACACACACACACACACACACACACACACATACACACACATACACACACACACACACACACATATATACAAACCTGGACCCTGTGCTTTTAAGGAAGTAAGCCTGCTTTCATTACTGAGTAAACAGGTAAATGTTTGTACATTCCCACGTGTTGCATATCACTGTGGTCCCATTCATCTGTCAGCGTACTTAGAAGGACAGCATGCAAATACTAACGCTACATTTGTTTGAGATAAAGAGCATCACATTACAGTAAAAAGTGTAATTTGCTCCACAGAGATTTGTAGGATATATCACATTATCTTTAGGATAATAACAGACACTTTTCTTAATATATAATATGATAGTTATCTTGCATATAGTCTTGGAATCTGTAGTCATTAACAGGGGCGGACTGGGGGGAAAAAGTGGCCCGGGAGTTACTGTCAGACCGGCCCACTCAATACACGGTGCGCGGCCCACTAAGTACACAGCGCGCTGCCCACTCAGTACACACCGCATTGCCCACTCAATGGATCGCACGTATCGGTCAGTGGCCTACTGGGAAAAATACCCATAGACTTAACCATATTTTGGTTGATTACAAAGAAATTACATCATATATGCTTGTTTTTTAATAACATTTGGATCCACCAATTTGCCTGGATGGACACATGGAATTAAATGATACTGGCTATTGTAACACTCCAAGGTAGGTATAGTTTGCAAGATGAATAGTATCAGATCAGATCAGATGGTTATCAGATCAGATGGTTATACGTATAACTACAAAGCCTATTGGTTAGTACACTCAAAGCGTATTAGATAAATATGCTTGAAATTAGTGCTGTCAAACTATTACAATATTTAATCGCAATTTTTTGTCCATTATAAATGTCCCTTCATTTATTTTGTATCCATTTATCCATGTTTTATTCCAGAATCATCTATCTAGATAACATAAGTGTTGTGAAACGCAAGCTTTACTTGGCCAATTCAACACCTTTAGATAACATATTAACAATCTATATAACATATTAACATTGTTTATAATGTAAGTGTTGGTGTAACACAGTGATTTTAGCATAACAAACTAGCTGGTTAACTTATTTGACACAAGTTACAGTATTAGAAATGATAAGATTGCCCTATTTACAACTACCACCATGGATAGCTTGCTCATCGATTGTAAGCAAGTGACTACGGCTAACATGTTAAAATAGATAATCTCGATGTTGACAACAGCTTGCTTATTTTACCAGATCATAACCGTCTCAATTTAAGACATACCGTTAGCTAGGCTTGCTGTAGGGAACGTTACCTCATCTGTGAATAGCAAGCTAACATTTGTCAAGGTCAACGCCACATCTTACCTTATCACTGTCACCAGTCAGTGGTTTTCCAAATAAAATGTAGGCTAGAGTTGACATTTAATAACACCTAAAACTAAATCAGACTGACGGAAGAGATTGACAGAGGCAGCAGCAAGCTGTGCCTCATCCGTGTTAAGGGCTAGGGCTGACTGCACACGTCAATACGGTTGCGTGTCCTGGCTGGGCTTGTAAGAATCCCAGAATCCTCTAGGCCTACCTCAATCGGCACAGCTGAGAACACTTCGGCTGTGTAAGAACCAATTTTCAGGTGTTCATTAATAACATAGAGATATCAAAGTCCGTAAAACACATTTAAGAAGTAACGTAAAAAAAAATAAATAAAAAAAAAAAATCGAAAAATAGTCACCATAGGTGTGAAGACAGATTGTAAGTAGGAGTATTAATATCAGTCAGTGCTTCCCATTTCATGGATGTCTTAGAGAAAACTAGATTAATGTTGTCTTCAGAAGCTATGAAATATATTATACTGATATGCGCTGCGAGTGGGCCTGATGGCGGTGGGCCGGTTGATGATTATGATGGGCTGGTGTATTGGGCCATCGGCCCACCGGGGATATCCCCGTTATTCCCGATGGCCAGTCCGCCCCTGGTCATTAAACCCATGGAGATAATAGGACTGTTTCCTCAACTAAACAGCATACATGTCCTACAGTCCTGGGCACTGTAACACTAGGCTTTGCAGTGACATTGAGAGAAAATGAATCAGGGAACATCAGTAGCAGTCTCTCGTTTGTCTAAAAGAGCATCTATAAACAAGTGATACTAGACAATAGTATTAACTACCGTTGGGAGAAATTCGTGAGTTTTAGATTTCATCAAACGTGCAAGAGTGCCACATCGCACCCACCCCCTCCCAGAAAACACTAACTGAAACTTCACCAATTAGTTGTCAGCATTAAGACATTTCCTAAAGTAACACGTTATGTATGTAGAACTATGTGCGCTATTAGCCTACTGCATGAGCGCACGAGGATTACGGACATTAAACAATAATGATGGTAGATGATAGTAGTAGTGTTAGTCGTTAAGCACATACTAACGGTAATGGTTAGTCACGCTAAATAACCTGTGAAATGTCTTACCAGTCACCACTGTTTGACATTCGATGACAGGTTAGCTGTCGGGTCTGTCAGGCAAGCCCATGGATCCAGCCAAACATGACTTAGAGAATCAAACATCCAGCATCAAACTTTTAGTTTCGATAGATTCGAAAAACGTGTCTCGTCACCCTGTTGATTGCGGGGAAAAAATATTATATATATCGAAGGAGACTTGTTCGAGAATCTTCAAAAATCCCCTTAAAATCTGTCTTTAGGGTACTAGTACCACCCACAGCTGTTTCAAGTAAAAGAGCGTCCTTTCAAATTTACTAAGATGCATCAAACTGTATCTGCAACAGTAAACTCCTCCCACCAGAAGTCATGTTGCTCGTGAGAATATGGCCAGTGCCCCTCACTCACTGAAACTACAATGGATTAGAAATAAGTCCTCAGGATCGCTACTGTATGGTTTCTGAAGCAGTTTATACTCAGTTCAGGTAATTCAGAACTATGTGCTCAAAAATGTAAATTCTCTTATCACAAGGATACTAAATAGGCAAGTTGTTGTGTTCACCTCTCAGAATAACTTAAACTGGTTGACTGATCCTGGATACTGGATATGAACTAGTTATTTTATCCACTGTCTGGTAAGGGTGAGCATGTGATTATGCAGAGTGGCAGGGCTGGGTTCTTTAACAGAGAAGCATGGTTTGATATGTGGTCTGGTTTGAAGTGTGGTTTCTTTCTGTTGTTCCTTCCCTCTTATGCTCTCTGGCCTAAACTTGCTGCGAATTCCCCATAGTCATAACCCACTCCCCCACCCTCAACCACTGACAGCTGTGCAAAAGACACACATGCAGGACAACACAGCCCAACCACTGACAGCTGTGCAACAGACACAAATGTAGGACAACAGTGCAGGACACAGACAGTTTTTCTGTCTTGCTTTCTAAAACTCAAGCTTGGTAACATGAGCTTTACAGACTACAAAGTCAGCTTTGCTGCTTTTTAAAATAATTCTTTTAAAGTTTGTTTGTTAAAGCTTTGTGGTTTGTTAAAGGGGAACATGCCATGGTTACCGACATTTTAAACACACCTGCCTTCAGGAAACCCAAAATATCTCAATTCTTGATAGGAACTTTTCATGTCAGAATTGGGGAACTGAGAGAGAAAGAAAAAAGGCCTGTTCTTTCATTTTCATCTCACTAACCACAATAAAAACTGATTTACCACTGGTTGCAACGCCATTAGACTCTTGATGCTCAAGGTTTTAACTAAATATGCTGGGAGAACCACAACTTATATATTTATGTAATTTTATAACAAATATATGTGAATCCATGGATTGACAAAAAGTAAAACTTTAAACACTGTACTGTACAAAACCGAACAGAATGTAATAGCTATTGTACTTAAATTGTTTCAATTCAGAAGTAACATCAGTTTCCATTGTGGTTATGTTCATGTTTTTATATATAATATAATGAATGTTTCTTTATACCATTGACACAACAAGTACTTAAAAACTTTATGGTTATTGGTGGGTTCAATGTTGTATATACAAGGGCAAACCGATCACACCTTTTCTAAGCATTCTGTGCAACTTTCCATCCAAAAGCAAATAGAAAAATATTTAGAAGAAGAAGTTCTTTGAATACAATGATAGAAGGAACAACATCAACATTTTCTGTATGGTAGCAGGAAGTATGCCGAGCAGTAATGAGCGCTGACACTGACACAGTAAAATGCAAGCCTGCTCACTCGTTGCTCTTTATAATAATTCGATGACCGTTTTATTTGCCCATTCAGGGACTTTGGGTAGTTAAGCACATGCTTGATCTACCTGCAGACATCACTTTTAACCAAGGATCAATCTGTTATTTGTTTTAAATTCTAATATTTCTAAGAAACTATTTGTTTCTTCTCACAGCACTGTAAGTGAGATTTGCCACCTCCTAATTTGGTAGGGTGAAATATGCAAAGTTGGGCAAAACCCAAGTCAAAATCTTGCCATAGAAAAAAAAACAGACAGAGGTTCTGACATACACCTTCTTATTGACTGGAAACTTTCATCCACAAACTTCCAATGCAAATAGGGTAACCCACGACTTTGGCGTTATTAATATCCCTGCCATTTAAGAAACAAAATCAGTACCTTGATTCACTTAAAAAAAAAAAACTGGGAAGAAACTTTAAAACAAATGACGAATGACAGCTCAAGCATAAAATCATAGTTTCTATAAAGACTATCTACAGTTTTCTGGAGCGCCTCATTTTAGATTGTCAAGCATGTTAAAACAACTTGTCATCCTACATCCATAGATATAGAATTACAACAATACAAAAACTATGTGTTAAAAAACACATCCACATGATCAGCTCTGAAGCCCCATGCTTACCGCAAATGGATTCAATCAAGGAAACCACATTTTGAGATATTATCTTCAGTAACTCTCTTGAGCAAGGCCCACTGCTAGTCAGCAAGTCACACTCTAAAAAACTCTGGAAGTACCTATAGTTCATATAAAACTATCATGGAACAGTCACGTAGATGATGTTTGAACCAGGGTATATCAATGTACCTACTGTCTTCATAGACAAAGTTTTAATGATTGGTTTCTGAAAGCCACAAGATCTTTTGTATTATTTCTGTTAAAGGTACAGTGTGTAGGATTTAGGGGGATCTGTTAGAAGAAATGGAATGTAATATTCACAAGTATGTTTTTATTACTGCATAATCACTTCACTTGTAACTTCAATCGTTGTGTTTTTGTAAGCTTAGAATGGACTTTTCATATCTAGATAGAAGTGGGTTGGGGTTCCATGGATGCCACCACAGGAGCCCAGAATGGACAACACTGGCTCTAGAGAGGGTGTATTGTATGTTTTTTTTTTAATGTTGAAGTGGCAGCTTGAATTTGGTGGCACCAAGACGGAAGTTGGAAGATGAAGAGCTGCTGCTGGCTAACCAGTTTGTGTGGTTTGAGTGACACCAAAGCTTCTGCTGGGCAGGTCATTTAGCTTACTAATCTGAATGGAATTTGTAGTTTAATAGCTTTAGCTACAACATGGCCATGGGCATAGTTACCAACACAAGTCACCTTTTTTCAATGTCAATCTTGAAATATACGATTGAGATTTAACATATTAGAATGTATCTTTATTTGGACCCAAAAACCTGGTGACATTACCAAGATCAGCTGTAATGTTTAACAAAAGACAAGAGCTTTGGAACTCATGTCAGTCAACAACCAACATAGCCAAACTTCACAATGTACAGTCCATGGAAGCTATGACCTATAGTTTTACACACTAAATATCTAATACAATTTCTAAATATCGATCTTAAGTAACCTCAGCTGAAAATGAAGTCATTCATGGATTGTTATCGACAAGTTTGCCCAGATGAAAGAGTGTCGTTCATCTTTTCTTTTCAGACAATGAACTGGTGAGTCTATTGTATTATGACAAGGTGTGCTATAGCACTGTCGTATTCCACATGTGCACTGTTTGGGGTGTGAGATGACCCGCTAAAATAGAAGAGTGACCACTCAGATTAATTTATCATTTCTCTCTTCGTAGCCCCATCCTCACCTTAACCAGCTAGAATATGTTTCATTAGTGTTAGCATATATGCTAAAAGCACATTCAGATGAAGGAGGAATGTTGTTATAATCCAACACCAAAGAGAAAAAAAGTCAGCCCCCATCACACCAAATAATAAAGAAAAGAACTTAGACTGGCTTTTACTCTTGTAGAGGCGCTTCAATGAAGCTATTAAAAAAAAAAGAGTGAGGTGTTTGAAGTGGATGGATGGTTTGGTGTGTGACTGCGCTCACCACACTCCTGCACTTCGGTCAACACCCCCCCGCCTGCACCTGCATGTGTGCACACTTCCTTCTGAAAGCAGCGGCTGTGATGCAGAGAGAGAGAGAGAGAGAGAAAGAGAGAGAGAGAGAGAGATTGAAAAGTGCAAGAGAGATGACAGAGAGAGGAAGAGTGAAAAAAAGATGAAAGAGAGAAGAGAAAGAGAGAGAGAGAGATTGAAAGAGAGAGAGAGAGAGAGATTGAAAGAGAGAGAGAGAGAGAGACATGATAAAATCATGTGGGGTTTGAACCAAACGGGAACTAAAATCAGATAATTTGACAACATATTTAGAATTTTTTTGACGTGTTCCTGTAAGTAGACTCATTTATAAACCTGACTAAACTGACTCCACACCCCTCACCCCACCCATTCCTTACTCCTGGCTGCAGTGTGTGTGGATCATCAGCACCACCTCAGGCTTTTAGGCGCCATGGTCAGGGGGGCTAAAGCACAGAGCAGCTGATATCCCTAAAGCTCTTTCATTTAATGTTTTAGTATTGTAGCGTGCAAGAGGGGTTGTGCGCTTCCATGTATGTGTGTGATGTGGTTTTGACCCATAATGCTGTGTGTATGTGAGTGAAAATGTTAATGTTGAATTCTGTGTCTAATGTTCTTTTTTAGAATGTACTGTATGTGTATGTCATGTGTAATTGCCTGTGGGTTTAGTGTATTTGTGTTTAGAGTATTTACATCCTTACCCAATGTGTGATGTACAGATTAGACCCTACCAGCGTTTCAGTCCATATGTATTCAGTGATTTCCCTATCCTTCTATAAATGACTAGGAGCCAAAGAGAAGCCTGCGTATTGCTCCATTTGCAATGATACACATTCCTTCAAAGGTGATTTGCACACATCATGTCTATCACAGCAGATTACAATGATTGGAACAAAAGAGAGAAAATTATGAAGAAAGACAGACAGAAACAAGAGAGTGAGAGAGAGAGAGAGAGACTGTTGAAAGGAAGATGTCTGGTAAATATGACTCCAATTAAACCAGGCTCAAAGACAAAGTAAGTTTTCCTCCCCCCTCACCACATGCAGTAAACATGCGTACATGCTCTGGGCCTTTTTGTAAACACACACCATCACCGCTGTGTGCCAATACTTTTGGCTCCCCCCTTTGTCAAAATGATGACATGCGCGCAGAAATAAGCACACTCATATTGCACATGTATGGTGTGGTAGTCTTTCATCTTCTATAATGTCCAGTAAAATTCAAAGCACTGGAAGGTTCTTTCATGAACACTGTTGCATATGGATTTCAGGGGGCGGAGGGTACAAATTCCAATCCAGACAGGTCAGTGTTTGCTTGTCTCCTGTTAATCTTGTTTATCTTGATTAAATACTTCCTCATTTTCTCCTTCATCAGTTTTATTATCACGGTTTCCTCATTCTCTTTATTGCTCTGTCAGTCCATTCCTCTACATCTCCTCATGTAAATATGAGCAGTTGCCGACCCTTCACTCACTAAATCATGTAGCTGGTCGATGGGGCCAGGAAATATACATATTCACTGTACACGAGAAACTTCTAAGAACCTCCGTTTCTTGTCCCTGTTAAAGAATTTTGTATCCACTCTGTACATTTACTTTACTAAACCATTTGGTATACAGGCCTGTCAAATTATATAGGTATTGTGCTTATGTGTCTTGTCTGATGCACCAGCGTACTTATTGAACCCTTCCACATTAGCAGTAGAGTTAGCCAACCCTAACCCTAAAAACAAGCATACCAAATCAGTAATCAGTAATGTAACTGGCAGAATTACGTTCCTGTCTCCCAGGAGCCACCGTAGCTTCATATCTATATATCCTGGTGTGAAAGGCACTGGGTGGCGTAGTCGCATTTCAGAGCCAAGACATTACTACCAGTAGGTTACATAACGTTTAAGTAAGGTGTGTGTAAAGTCTGTGCTGGAACATGACGAGTGACAACAGCAGGTGTCATGACCTCCTCAGGCTCCATGTGTCGGCCTCATCACCTGTCTCCCACCTGGCTTAGCCCCAGCTCTCTGACCAGGGAGTGGAGCAGGCCCTCTGGCTACCAGAGAGAGATGAGCTGTGACTGCCAGCCATGCTAAGTTGCGATCACTCTCCTGTGCTTAACAGGGTCAGTTGCGTCTGTATGTGTGTGTGTGTGTGTGTGTGTGTGTGTTTTTGTGTTTTTGTGTTGTGTGTGTGTGTGTGTGTGTGTGTGTGTGTGTGTGTGTGTGTGTGTGTGTGTGGATATGGCACTATATGGCACTAGTAGTGCTGTTTTTGCTGAAGGTGGCGTTTTCTTCTCTGAGCCCCTCCTGCGTCGGCCAGGGGAAGAGTGGAGCAGAGCGCTGCGTGCCCGACAGATGGCCAGGAAGAGGAAGTGGCTGGAGAGGCCAGAGAAGCGGCCAAAAGATCGGAGAGAAAGGGTGGGTAACAAGAGAGAGAGAGAGAGAAGAAGAGTGAGACTGGTAGCCGGAGAATGAGAGACTGGGGGAAAGAGAAAGAAAGAGAGAGAGAGACAATTCCTGAATGAAGGTTAGGGCGGGTGGTGGGTTAACCACGGGTGAACCTCAAGCACAGCCAATCAGCTCTTTGGCAGTCCAGCACTGGACATTGACAGGGAATAAAAGAAACTGCATTGGGTGCATTTGCATCTTTCTGTTTTTTTTTTTCCTGCTCCCCAAAAATGTTAATGGTGATTGCCATTCGGGCAGAAAGCCAGGTGAGCATGTGAGTAATCATTCCTGGCATCTCTCTCTCTATCTTTATCTCTCTCCTCTCTCTCTTTCTCTCTCTTTCTCTCACTCTCCTTCCTCTCTCTCTCTGTCTTCCTCTCCAGACCTGTGAACACGCCGGCAGAATGGGAAAGCATTTTGTGAGACCTCATCACAGGCACTGGGGTGTAATTAATTGCTTGTGGCCACTGGGTCAATGTACAGATGTAGTTTAAGGCTGCTCCCTGTGGTTTCAGCACACAAGCACTCTGGAAAGATTTCAGCTGGCACTGCTTACCTGGACCTGCTCTCTCTCTCTCTCTCTCTCTCTCTCTCTCTCTCTCTCTTTCTCCCTCTCTCTCTCTCGCTCGCTCTCTCTCCCTCTCTCTGTCTGTCTGTCTATCTGTCTGTGTATCTGTCTGTCTGTCTGTCTGTCTGTATTCTCTGTCTGTCTGTACTCTCTGTCTGTCTGTACTCTTTAAGAGCCTGTGGAGTTCTTGAGTGTTTTGGGCTCACATATCAGACCATTGACAGGACTGAGGGCAGTGTGGCTTTCTTCCACAGAACTGCTGGTCCTCAACACTGTTACGAGGCTTTGGGTAGAAGAGTGACATGAATAATGTGACGGTGCCATTAGCAGCATGAATAAATCTATGTGTTGCTTTATGTCTGCTATCATATTGGAATTGCATAGATGTCCATTTAGCGTTCATGGAGGGTTCCAGGAAGGTGGCAAACCCTCCTCCCCCCTCTGCCCCGAAACACTTTACCCTGCCTCTCTTCTTCTCTCTTTCCCATCCGTCATCACTTGCCATGGCCAGATGCCATTGGGCAGTGCTGATAGGCTGAGTGCATATGAATGTAATTTAAATGAGCCTAGCCCTGTCACCTGCTAACCCAGCCCATGGCTGCTCACCTTCTCTGTTTGTCTCTCCTTCCTTATCCCCTGTTCCCCCCTACAGCCACCAAAGCACACTGTCTGTCTGTCACATTGGTTTCCATGGTGAGGTCTGTACCGGTGGAGAAAGAAAAAAGAAGCTTCCTAGCTTTGAGTATTGATTAAGAAATGGAGAGGAGGATGGAAATAGCAGCAGTCACCTAGAGGACTCATTTTCATTCTCTCAGGCATGACTGTCAGCTGTAAGATTACCTGCTGTCTGTGGGAAGGAATATCAAATGGCCGACAGCTTACTGAATTAAAAATAGCTGGTTCACTGGCTTTGCGTAATAAAGAAAAAACGGTGCGCTAATACTGTCATGCAGGTAGATGGCAGTGCCTTTGTGAAGCCTGTAAACAGGGTCTTTATAGATTTAAAAATACCTGGACAAGGCGTAAATGAAACATCACAAAGTTTGACAAGAATATCACATCCAAAGCTGCTGCCACAGTTCAATAGCTGTGCCAAAGACATTTACCAGGGGATTGAACATGCCAGGGTCAGTAGCCTACTAATGGATTAAACATGTAAGATATTTTAAGGCCAGGCGAATAATTATTGAATTTCATTGTGCCAGGTTAGTGTTGAACTGGCTTATGAATCAGTTTGTATTTTTATGTTGACAGTTATGAGTACAGCTTGTCTTTAGTTGATTATTGTCAGTCCATCTGCAATAACGTACCTAAAGCAGTTGTGATACCTTCATTGGACAAAAGAGGGCAGTAAACTGCTGTGACACAGGTACTGTAATGTAGAGACCGCAGAATGTGATGATTGTGGGTGGGTGTGTGATGGGGCGTAGCCTTTTTCCTAGAGGAGATGAGGTTCACAGAACCTTTATGCTTCTTTTTTTTGGTTTGTTTTTGCAGCTTTACAGTTGGGGTCAACATGAGGAAAATGTCCTGATCCCTCTAGTAAGCTGCTCCAAAATGGGGCCATGATGTCATACAGAGGGGGTAATCACTATGTCAGTGTTTAAACGGTCGGCATGGACGTTGGGTTCCTTTTCATGTTATACTGACAAAAACTTTTTTAATGCATTAAATGGTTCTTGAAAATCCACCATGCTTGTTCTCTCTTATTCTGTGGCACAGTCTCCCTGTCCCTCTTTCTGAGCAGATGGACCCTCTGTAGGTTGTGCCCCCCACGCTGCCTTCATACTGGCTCCCCCTCTCTCTCTCTCTCTCTCTCTCTCTCTCTCTCTCTCTCTCTCTCTCTCTCTCTCTCTCTCTCTCTCTCTGTCTCTGTCTCTCTCTCTCTCACACTCACACACACACACACACACACACACACTCGCGCAAACACACACATGCATACACACACTGTTTGTCTGGGTTCATTCTTTAGTCTCACTGACTCACATAACCATCTCCTCTAATTATTTCTCCCAGCTAATTCTGCTCCAGACCCCGTCCGCACCCTACGTCTCTTTTCCCTTCTCCCGGTGCCCTTTTATGCTGGGCTTGCAGTCCTAGCCATCCCTCTCTTCAAGAGCCAGAGGGAGTGGAGGCTGTCCAAAGAGCTTCAAAGCCTCCATGAGAGAGAGAGAGGGGGGAGAGGGAGAGAGAGAGAAAGGGAGAGGGAGAGAGAGGGAGTGAAAGAGAGATAGGGAGAGGGAAAAAGTGGAAGAGAGAGATGGAGAGAGAGGGAGGAGAGAGAGAAAGGAAGGGGGGAAGAAGAGAAGTGGACTCAGCTTTTCATATACAGTGCCCTCCAGAATTACTGGCACCCTTGTTAAAAAGGATTTAAAAAGCTATAAAAAAAATCACTTTATCAGTTATTAATCTTTATACTTTATTGAGAATTTAAAAAACCGATAAATGACATACTTTTTGAGGTACGTTATTTAAAAGCACACGTCAAATATCTTGGCACCCTAAGGAATTTGAATTAAGGATATGTAAATGAACGATGACCCCACGTCAATAATTTAAAGTTGGCCCAAACGTTAAGGAAATTTTAAGCAGTCATCAATTATTTTCCTCTTCAGCAGCATCCTGGGGTCACCAGGTCTCCATATCCACCAAAAGACATCATCTCCATGCCAACAAACAAAGACTACATAATGCCTAAGATCAAACATCGTATCAGACGGACAAAACAAACCAGCCGGCACCACGATGAAATAGCACTGAGAGCAGTTCAATGAGAACTGAAGGAAACAAAGGAAGGCCTGAAAGCAACGTAGTCTATGTGTCAAAAAAGCCTTCTGAGAACAAAGAACACGAAAAAACGGTGGGACTCCATGAAATAAATTACCAACTTGAACACAGGCAAGAGGGAGATGAATGTACTGAAAGAACTTGAAAAAACAAACAAACTCAACACATTTCTAGAAACGTTTTGATTCTGAGGGGAGTGACTGGATTGATGAGTGTATAAACCTGTCAATAACAGTGACATGGGATCCATGTAACACTAGCAATAGTCATAGGTAACAAGCAATAGTCATTGATCCAAGTGCTGTAGCCAGCCATCCATCTACCTAACATTGACAGTTATACTAAATACACATGATCTGGTTTATAATTAGAAATCAATAAAAACATTACAAACGTATACATTAGTCCTTCATCAAGGACCCCCCAGGAGCAGTTGGCAGCTTGTAGCGCCCAGGGACCAGGTGAAGTGAACTGTCCATCTTTGGTCAGGGATGGAAAGGTGTTCTGTTATTTAATGAAATCGTGTGAACGTATTATGGCAGAGAACCAACAAAGTGAGGTACAACATCTCTTAGACCCCAACTTATTAGCTTATAATGATGGTAGATGATGCTCCAAGCACTACAACTCACTTCATTTTAAAGCACCTTGAAAGTTCTACAGCTTCTGCTAGACTAATGTTTATAGACTTTATATGAGCGTTTAATACCATACTCCCTCTTAAATAAGTTGAAACAGATGATGCTAAACCCCTATATAACGCAGTGGCGGTCCGTGCATTTCACGACTAGGCCTTCAGCGATGTCCTACACGATGTTAAACTGTGTGAATCCACCTCCTAATACCATCATTATGATGACGCCATGGCTCTCGAACCATTATATTTATACAGAAAGGCAGTATAAGTGAGCATTGCATCACCTTAACATAGTCGAGTACAACAGACTTTGTTAATATTTCCGGAGCATTTAAAATCAATACACCCGTATTAACAATACATTAAGAGTAGTAAACTCTCAGTTACGATCGCTTGGATATTACTGTCACAACTTTAAAATAAAAGGCGATTTTCAGGGATTAGTCTACAAAGTTTTATTAAGTCCACCGAAAGTAGCCGTGAGCTGTAACAAGTTTGTCCACTAAACATCGCATTGTCCCACCTGCAAAGCAGTTTCATTAAACTTCCCATCCTCACGATATCCAGTTTTTCTTGAAAGTTCCGTCTTGAAAATGGCGTTGTAATTGTATCAAAAACTGGAATTATCAAGTTGGTGCAAACTAGTTTATTTGAGTTGGTTAATGTTATTATATTTAGTCTTACCAATTGAAACAACTAGCATAATAAGCATTGAAACCGATGTACGTCGTTTTCGCATTAGCCAGCTAAACTGAGCACTGAAGCACTGCACCGGTCTGCCTCAGTGTCCAATCAAAGGACGTTTACGTGTCACGTTCAACGCGAGGAAATAAATCTTCCGGGCCTTCTAGAAGGCCCAGTGTCGCCAACTCGAAATCTGATTGGTTGTCACAACTGTCTGTTTCAGTTCATTCAACTTAAATGAACTGAAACAGCCAGTTGTGATAACCAATCAGATGTACACGGGCCTTCAATGTGAATTCTGAAGGCCTCAGGGAAGATTTCTGTTCTCGGGGAAGATTCCTCGGAGCGTAGCAACACATGATAGCTGAAATATGATTGGATGAAAGCTCTAACATAAATTAACAACGCTGGAAGCTATGAAATGAAGATAATGGACTATGGGGAATAATTTAATACATATTTATGAAAAGAAAATATTAAAATTAAATTTATTTTATTACATTTATTTTCTGATGATGTTTAGGCCAGCAGAGAAGGCCTTGAAGGCCCTGACGGACCACCACTGATATAACGAGATGGAGCCATGCATTTCTCAAAAGAAAGACAACAATAGATGAAAGCTTTGTCAACTTTCTCTGACATACAGGTTACGGGAGCTCTTCAGAGCTGAGTAAGCTCTCCACTACTTTTTTAACATTATGTACAAATGAATGCAGATATCATTACACAATGAACTACATTATCAAGTTTTCTGATGATACTTAGTTTACTGACAAAAAGATTAAAACATTGATGTGTATAAGTCAGAGGAAGAAGAGGCGGTGCAGTGGTGTGAGTGGCACAACCTGATGTTACAGTAAGCATTAAAAACAAAACAAAACAAAACAAAACAAAACAATTATCCTTGATCACAAGGTCTGTTTGCGATCACAGCCCAGTTTTAATCAATGTGGAGAGAATTGAGCAGGTAACAACATATAAGTACCTTGGTAAAAAAGCGTCTGCTAAATGACTAAATGTTGGTACTCACTCTGAGTCTCAGTTGCAACGGGCTCAGCATGTGGAGTATGTCTGTTTACGAATCAGTCAACGTCAGCACTATTTGCGAAGGGTCATAGTCCACAGAGTGGATAAAAGCATTATGTTATGGTTCTGCAGAGCAGCAATTGAATCTATTATCCATTATGGCAACACTACATGGTTTATTAAACTCAAATCACAACTCCAAAACCTGATCAAAAGGGCTGGAAAAATAATTGTTATGTTGCCTCCATGAGTTAGGGGGGGGCTGTGTGCTGCTGTGACACCTGTGTCTGTGGCTGTGCCCAAGACAAGTTTATTCTAAGGAAGACAATACGTAAAGGCTTTTCCTAATCCCAATCCTATTCATATTCCTTTTTTAAATGTATCATCTTTGGCCCTTTGGTGTGTACATAGAATCCTTTTCCCCTGTGGCGATGTGTAGGTGATGCATATTTCATTCCACCTGGGCCTCATCCTCCCCTCATTATTATTTCAGCATCCTAATTAATGCCCATCAGCCTAATGACCAACAGTAATTACACGTCCCCATTTATAAACGTGTGAGTGTGTTCACGCCACCTGGAGCACCAATGGAGAGTGAAAGTTCTCTAATAGGTCTGGACTGCAGTTCCTGAAATCGTCAATGAGCAACCAACATGGCAACACAGAGAGAAAACAAAGTGTTCACAAATCATGGTCTTTCTGTTTATCGTAGTCTTTTTCATTTAAAGGTGCAGTCCAGTTTTGTCAAATTTCAGCGAATTGCTCCTGACAGTCATGTAGTTGTCTGTTCTATATGTTTGCTTAAAACAGCCCAGCTCTGTAAATGCAGTCACACACTCACATGCACACACACATGCACACACACTCACACACACACATATACACACACTCACACAGACAAAAAGGACAAATTGTATTTGTAGACTGTAAATGGGAAACAAAGTGGCTCAGACCGAGACATGAAAAGATTCCAGCCAATCAACACGTTGCTTCAGGAACACGGAGGGCTGGTGTGTAACCAGAAAAAGAATATGAGAGAAGATGGGACAAACCGTTATTGGTCCCACAAAACGAAATGAATACTATTACGTGAAATGCTGACTATGAGGGCAACTACTGAGTTATCGTTGGTGGATAGAACAAGAGAGAGTGGATGAATAAGGTTATTGAGACCTCTTGAGGATAATGATTTAAGTGCCAGAGCACCAGGATGCAGCAAAGCTGAGATTTGGACAAAGGCTTGCACTCTGGCTGCAAGCCTTACTAATGACTTATGGAGGAGGATAATTGTTATCATTGCAAAGTACTGTTGTTGCTCCCGCTAGCCAAGTATACCTCTGTTATACTTGGCCTCTTATGCTTCTGAAGTGCATGGAGCTCTTTTAATTATTGCATTGCCCTTAACATCTCTCTCTCCTTTTCTACCCACTCATCTTTTCTCGTCTGCTCCGGGAGAGACGGCTCAAGTGATGTGAGGGGTGTGTGTGTGTGTGTGTGTGTGTGTGTGTGTGTATGTGTGTGTGTGTGTGTGTGTGTGAGAGAGAGAGAGTGTCTGTGTGTGTGTGATTAGGGAACACCTGTGCTGAGAGGACACTGGAGATATGTTTCTGATAGCCTTGATGAAGAGGCTCAGGTGAATGGATGCTGATGTGGCTAAAGGGCCATGACACTGCAGCACACCGAAGCAATCACAGGGATAGTGTGTTCATGAGAAGACATCAATGAGAGAAGATGAGAGGAGAGGATAGTGTGCTCATGAGAAGACATCAATGAGAGAAGAGGAGAGGAGAGGAGAGGATAGTGTTCTCATGAGAACACATCAATGAGAGAAGAGGAGAAGAGATGAGTGTGCTCATGAGAAGACATCAATGAGAGAAGAGGAGAAGAGATGAGTGTGCTCATGAGAAGACATCAATGAGAGAAGATGAGAGAATTTATCAAGAACCTATCAGAGTAGGCAGGCTAATACAGTAAACATTTACAGTGGCAGCCGTGGCCTACTGGTTAGAGTTTCGGGCCGGTAACCGGAGGGTGGCTGGTTCGATCTCCGACCAGTAGGAAAATGTGGGCGGGGGAAGTGGTAGAGCACTGCTCTCCCATGCCCACATCAACGGCTGAGGTGCCCTTGAGCAAGGCACCTAACCCCAATTACTGCTCCCTGGGCGCTCATAAGCAGCTCACTGCTCCAGGTTAGTGTGCTTCACTGTGTGCATCACTACCCTGGATGGGTAAAATGCAGAGATAAAATTCAGTGTGTGTGTCACTTTCTCTGCCGTAAACAGTCACTAGGGCTCATTTCCTTAATTTTGAACCCAGCACATGCCCTCCTTATCACAAACTCCAAATACCTGTTCAGAGCTCTGACATACAGCTGACGTGTGCCAGCTTACGCCCGGCTTTTAGGCAACAAACCAGGCAGCTGTGTTAAGAGGAGCCGGCATGGAAGCCGAATATGGCTCCTGTCTCTTCGCATTAGTGTAATGGCCGAGACAGGTGCTGCCATCTTGGCTCATGCTGTGAACTGAGATGACTTTGCTGAGCTACTCTCTGTGTAAAATCTCTAATTGATCATGGCGTCGCCCCATGCCATTTGGAGGGCTGCCCATGGCGTGGGCCTGAAAAACAGCCTCTGTTAAAGAAAAAAGACAAGCTGTGAAGCAAGGAGAGGAGGAGAGGATGAGTAGGGTGCTCCCTTTAAGAACACGGTTAAACCTGATAATACCAATCCAGGTCTCACCCAAACCACAGTTACATCAGCAAATGGGTACTTTCCTATGGCACTCCTCTCGATGTCCATAACATTTTGCATATACACATGGGACACATAGTGTAGGGATAGTTTAGGTCTCTTGGTAAGGAAAACACTGACTGACTTCAGTGATGTCACTTCCTGTGGCTAATTAGGTAAAATCACACTGTCCTGGTGTTCATGACTCACAATTAGGACTGGCTTGGCTGAAGTTGAAGCTTGTTATCTCCTCATCTCAGCTGGCCATAGCTCACGTTGGTTGAGAGAGCCACCGGACAGGGAGTGCAAATCAGCCATCAGATAGGTGACTCCAAGCTGACATATACACTCGTCAGGTCTTACTTCCACGTAATTGCAGAAGATAGGGACAGTGTGTAGGATGTAGGTGAGTTGCTAGGTTTACTGTTCCACTTTGGTTTAAGTTAAATCACGAATGAGAAGAGGTTTTAGAGTTTAGAGTTTAGAGTTTAGAGTTGAAAACCCCAGACCTGGAGATTAGCTGTCGTGTCACTGGACATAGAACATTATTTAAACATTCAGTAAATCATTGCAAATGTAACTTTTTCTTATCCTTAAGTGTGTTTATATAATAGGCTCCAGAGTAAAATTGAAAACCACAAACACGAGAAGTGATACCAAATGATTTTACTGGTCCTTCCTTACAGTTTTTTACAATCGGATACACACTAAAATCAAAGGTGTAACACAATTATCAAAACCTTCACTCAAGGAGCAAAACAACGGCTCAGATCTGCACGACTATAAGCACATTTAAACATCACACTTTTTGCGAAACCATCCACACAAGTGATTTGCAAAGCACTAAACACACTTTTATGCTTTAGACACAGACATATATCAAGAGGTCACTTCCTTGCAATTCCAAAACACTCTGTCAGGCTCAGAGAAATTCAAGCAAACATTATCGGTGACCATGCCATTTTCAATACAGTAATATCCATCAGGTCTCTCAGTCAACACTGGCAACACTGACAAATCTGTACATTTTACTGTAAATGGAATTGTAACCTTATTGGAAACATCTTTTCACCTTTGTCTGATATTTGCTGAGCTTAAAGTGTTATGCACACTACTGAAGTAGCGTGAAAACTGGGACATGTTTTGTTGTGATTCTCCATGTTGACATGTTGACTGATTTGGGTATATGGAGAGAATTACATAAATAATATTTTCATCAGCATTGGTCTTGGGTAGTGTTTTTACTGTATTGTGTATTTTCACTTTCTCTGTGTACTTCACTTACACTACTCTAATCACTGAGAATTAGTATTGCTAAAAGTGTTTTAGGTTTACAACAGAAGTGTGTAAGTGGTACAAACAGAATTCAGTATATGCAATGTGTGTGTTTCATATGGTAACAAAATATGGTTTTGTTAAATGAGTGTATAGATTTTACAAGAGTGTTTCATTTTTTTGCTCATTGGGTGTGTGGTTGTGCTTATTGTGTGAGGCGATTGAAAAGCAAAACAAAGCAGTACAAATTGTGTGTATCCGATCGTAAAAAACTGTAATATCATCCAGGAGCACAGAGAGGCTGTTGGTATGCAGGGTCACATTCCATGTGCCTTTGCGGCACCTGCTAAAAGAGACAGCATTTTCTGGAGAGCTCTGATGGGTTTAATCAAGTCGATTGATTAGTTCCAGGAATTATAATTCCAGGAATTAAAGTAATTATCTACTTGGCATCGAGCTAGAAGGAAGCCCTTAAAGCCTCAAAGAAGAGCCTGTTTAAGAAAATTGCTCAAGTGCAGGTCAATGTTGCCCATTATCTCTAGGTTAGACCTGGAGCAGTGCATAACACTACTGGCATTAATAGCTCTCTTAACTCTTCTGACTCGGACTTAGAATTACAGGCAAAGTCAATCAGTCCGTCGGAGATGGGGTAAAGGCCTCATCAGTCAAAAGCAGTTGTGAGCTGCTCAAGGCCTTTCTGAGAGAGAGAGCGAGAGAGAGAGAGAGACAGATCGAGTGGAGAGGTGGAGTGAAGAGAGGTGAGATGAACCCTACAATGGACTATCGATTGTTCAGGGCTAGTGTGATTAGCCACAGGTCGCTAGTATATTATACTAGTATCTCGGGGGTCAGAGGTTCTTCGTTCTTGTAATGACCTCCTCCTCCCTATCTCTCCACTCTGGTTTCACCCCCTACTCTGACACTCTCTCAATTCCTCCTGGTGCTACAATGCACTTCTGTCCCAGGTCATTGTCCCACCTCTCATAGCTCTCTAAGACCTGTTCTGGACACTCGTGCATCCATTGGACCTCTCCTCTGTCACTCACCTCCCCTGCCAGCCAGCCAGGCTGCTGCAGGCTGGCTAACATGTGTGCACTCTGGGCCTGCTGGTACCAGGTCCCAGAGCAGCAGGTGGCTAGTCCACACCTGGCTCCAGCCCTACCTCTCTGGGGCTCAGACCTGGCTCAGGCCAACAGCCTTTGGAAGGGCAGTGAAAAGCAATGAGCTGTGCTTTTTGCCCAGCAACCATCTCTCCCTCTCTCGCACGCTCTCACTCTCTCTTGTCCTCTCATTTATCTCAAGAGAGAACTAGAGAGAGAACAAATGAATAAGTATGCATGATGTGTCTGTGTGTATGAATGTGTGTGTGTGTGTGTGTGTGTGTGTGTGTGAGTGTGTGTGTGTGTGTGTGTGTGTGTGTGTGTGCTTTTAGTGTGTATGTTTTTTTCCTTCTCTGTCCGCCCGCTGATTTATTTTGGCCCCAAGCTCACTTTGATAATGACACTCATCTGTAATTGGCAGCGAGCCGCCATGCCAATATCCTAGTCCAATCACACTCCAGTGTGCAATAACAGTCCAGTTCCCTGAGGTCACACTAGGGGGTGGCATAATCATATGAAAATTAAACAATAAAACACAAAGTGGAATATGCAATGGACAACAAGCATTTAAAGCATAATAAGAAAAGTGGTGCTGTCTTCATATGGACATCTTTAGATCATGTAGACGATGTAGACAAGGTCAGTTTTTGGCTGGATGTCTGGTAGCTGTCTGCCTAGGGAACACTCTGATGGATCAGTTTGAAGCATTACAAAACAAGGTGAATACGATTTGCACATAAGCTGCATTTTTGGAAATATTCTGTTGTTCCTGCACCTGCAGTCCTTCTTAGCCATTATGTTACGGGCGATGTGCAGTGTGCCAACAGTGTACATTTAAAACGTGTATACATCCTTGTAAGTCGCTTCGGATAAAAGCGTCTGTTAAATTATGAAATGTAAATGTTTGGATATATCGCATTGTCTGCATGATTGCAAATCACTAGTATGGAAGCACCCATCTCCTCTCTCTTGCTTTGTTTTCTGTCCTTTTAATGTAAGGCGTATCTTTAATGTCCCTCAGTACCTCACTGTTATGGCCATATGTGTGTCCTCTTTTTGTTTGGCACCTTCTTCCCTGTCTCTGTAGCTCTGTCAAGCTCTATAACAGCTGATCAGACATCAGTGAGTTACACCTGGCCCTGGAAAGAGAGTGATGAAAAGCTCCTGTGCCAGCAAGAGAAGAGAGAGGCGTCTGGTGTGGAGACGGCTGGTCTTGCTGCCTCTCAGCCTGGGATTTTATTGTCGCTGTAGTCCTGATTTAGTGTCTTGGTTGGTTTACATGTCTTTATGTTAATAAATCCCATTGCTTGGGTATTTTGAAAGGTATTGCTAGAGGTTTACTTTGTGTCAATGATGGAGTGTTGTTTGCCCCATAGGGCTGCCAAAAGGTGGGCCGTGATGCACACTCGGTTTCATTCTCTATATGTAAGGGATAATGTATAGAACGCAGGTCATTGTCGGGAAAATAAGCCCCGACAGGGCGAACAGCACCCCGACGCGAAAGCGGAGGGGTGTTGCTTCACCCTGAAGGGGCTTATTTTCCCGACAATGACCAGCGTTCTATACATTATCCCGCTTATTATACGGTTACAACTAAAACAAACAAATGACTTAACACCGTGTGTCTTTTTACAATGCATTTGTTACTATACGTAGTGTTTAAAAGGAGAGAAATAGTTCGCCAAAGACGTTGAACTTCAAAGACAGTTGAACATTCTTTAGAACACAGCTGCTCAACCGTCCGCTGAAACTCCATTGATAAGTTATCGTACTACTTGCGGAGTGCTACGAAAGACGTGAATTAGAGACAAAAAGGCCACTTTCCTTGACAGCGGTCATTAAGTCCATAGCAACGGTCAGTTATCGGAAAATAGTTGACCGCAGAACGTTGGGAAGCCCCATTCAAGTGAATGGAGCATTCTACAGCATTAAGAAGAGCCGTGTAATAAGTAAGGGATAATGTATAGAACGCAGGTCATTGTCGGGAAAATAAGCCCCGACAGGGCGAACAGCACCCCGACACGAAGCGGAGGGGTGTTGATTCACCGTGAAGGGGCTTATTTTCCCGACAATGACCGGCGTTCTATACATTATCCCGCTTATTATACGGCTAAAACTAAAAAAAATTACTTAACACAGTGTGTCTTTTTACAATGTATTTGTTTTTGTTACTATACGTAGTGTTAAAAAGGAGAGAAATAGTTCGCCAAAGACGTTGAACTTCAAAGACAGTTGAACATTCTTTAGAACACAGCTGCTCAACCGTCCGCTGAAACTCCCTTGATAAGTTATCGTACTACTTGCGGAGTGCTACGAAAGACGTGAATTAGAGACAAAAAGGCCACTTTCCTTGACAGCGGTCATTAAGTCCATAGCAACGGTCAGTTATCGGAAAATAGTTGACCGCAGAACGTTGGGAAGCCCCATTCAAGTGAATGGAGCATTCTACAGCATTAAGAAGAGCCGTGTAATAACTCTTGTGAAATGATTATCTAAGTCCTCAAGCAGAGAGGGATGGTTACTGCAGGTACCCTGTGGAGGGACAGTGGGGAAATGGCCGCATCCTGGCAAAAAAAGGGGAGGAGTTGGACAGCGGGATGGAGTTGCAAGAACCAAAAAGCAAACATTCAAACAAATAAACAGGTATGGCGACTGAAAACAGTACCACCTTAGCCCCCTCTTCCTGTTCATCACATGTTCCTGTCTCTCCCACATAAGGTAAGATAAGATAAGATAAGATAAGATAAGATAAGATAAGATAAGATAAGATAAGAAAATACTTTATCAATACTTAAGGGCAACACAGACACTAGACTGTTTTAAGACTGGCCTAAAAACCTTTTTATTCATAAAGGCATTTCCTACTTTTTAAAAAATGTATATATTTTCTTAAACTGTCCTTTTGTCCTTTTGCACTCTGAGATTCTGCCTAGAATGAAGAGTGCATAACAAATAAAATGAATTATTATTATTATTATTATACTGAGGGAAATTTGTGTGTCAAATAACCAGCACCGTCCAGCACAAATCAAACACAACCGAGTCAAATGAAATACAACACAAAGGTTGCATCTGTCTGTCATTGTGCAATGATTATACACATAGTATATAATAAAATATGACATTGTACAAAATAATACAATAATAAAATGGTCACTATTTAATGTTTGCAATATGCAATACAAAAACGTTGTTATTGATATACATTGTGAATACCAATAACTAGTGTCTAGTGCAAGTTATCCGTGAGACGAAGTTTGATAAGAAAATAGTTATTATCCATTATGCCAGGAATATGCATGGCAGGAAACAGCATAAGGCATTCAGCGACAGTATAATCCCCTATTGTGGCAGAGAGGGGACGAGTTATAGAGTTTGATGGCCTCATGTTGCCCTCATCTCCACAGCCTGAGGTAAATAATTAAGCATTTTTTAGTGATGGTGGCATGATGATCCCTCTTTTTAATTATTGAATGGTGTATGGTGTCAGTACTGTTTCATGATGTCTTCATCTTTTAACACAGTCCTTTATTAACAGTGTTAATGCAGTATTATTATTATTATCTCATTACATTGACAGTAACATAGAAGTGTATGGCATACATTTTTATATATATTTGTAACCACATTACAGTTAGTAACTACTGTAGATTGTAGTTACATAGTTACTTTTTTCCAGATAATATGTTCCTCTCTGCCAACTATGTTATACTCAACAGACTTCTGTCCACTTGCTTGGTCTTGTTTATGTAACCTTCTAACCCCCGCCTTTCTTGTAATATCTTAATTACTTATTCTCGTCCATGTGTTTCTGCAGTATGTGTTACACACAGATTGCGTATTAAACCATCATAATAGTGTGTTTCGAAAACACGATATGTTTGAGTATCAACGTAGCACTTAACATTTTGTAGACTTGCAAGTAACAAAGAAGTACCAAGACCATAGAATGGGACATTTTAAGATAAATCATGAGTTATCTGTAAAGGATTACTCTCTTTGAGTAACAGTATTAAAAACAGTATCAAAGCAACAGTATGAAGGAATGACCACTTTTGAGGTTTTTATAGCATCTTCAAATTCAGCTTGCATGTATATGGTCATGTTAAGGACAGAGCAACACACCTGTCGTCCCCACTAGTCACCCAGGCCATAAATGATGTAGTTGTGCAGTCCAGGGCAGACCACCACCCCATGTAAATGTAGCCCTCTGGTCAGAGCGGAAGAACACATGAGATCTCGGAGATGCATGAGAAGTGCATTCTATCACTATTCTAACATCTTGCTAAATGTTAAACACATGCAGTACGATGACGAAGTCTTAGTTACATATAATTAAAAACAACTCCAACCTCTCAATAACTGCATATATGCATAGTTTATGTGCAACCCCAAGTTATTTTCAGATATATCTATATACATTTGGAGTAAGTTTAGGTACATGCATAACTGAATACATTTTATGACAGAATTTTAAGGTGAGTATTAGTGTATTCCAAATCACAGCGATATCATTACTTTAAGTATTGGTGGGACATTAAACTTGAATTGCAGTAATGTGAGTAGTGTCTGTCCTTCCACACTAATTTGGTGCTAATGTATTTTTGTTAGTTTGATGCTATTCAGAGAGTATCTGTGCGGAAAGAGTAACACAGTCTGGATTACAATCTCTGTTTGACCTTGTGTTGTTTGAATCCAGTTTGCTCACAAGGCACTCAACCTGTCCCCCCCATCAATCTGAAGTATTGTTCCGGCGCTCTCTCTCTCTCTCTCTCTCTCTCTCTCTCTCTCTCTCTCTCTCTCTCTCTCTCTCTCTCTTTCTCTCTCTCTCTGATCAAAGAGGGACATTCATGTGATGCCCTCTCATTAATGCAGTGTAAATGGTGTCCATGAGAATGGCGGGCCTCTGAGGGATATATGCACACCGTTCAGCACACACATATCTCTCTCTCTTTCTCTCTCTCGCTCTCTCTCTCATTCTGACACCCCACCCAATCAGATCCCCTGAAGAGGTAACTGGGTAACATCAGAGACAGAGAGAGAGAGCGAGAGAGAGAGAGAGAGAGAGAGAGAGAGAGAGAGAGAGAGAGAGAGAGAGAGAGAGAGAGAGAGAGAAAGAGAAAATGGTATTAGTTTAGGAATAATAAGGTGCATTACAAATGATAATTGACCATGCTGTGAGCGGTAGAAAATTAGGTTTCGTGATCTGCCTCTAAAGAACCCTTTTTATTGCTGTCATTTTATTATTTTTTTTAAAACATTTTCCACTTTAGATTCTGTCCATTTTAGTTAAGATATTTTCACATTGGTCCTTTCACTGAAATAAAGCTGAGGGAATGGAAATATATTTTGGCAGTTATGTTAACTTTTCCTGGGGGGGGGGGGGGGGTAAAATAATGCGGTTCAGTAGTTCTTTATTGTTACAGCATCAGTCAGAAAAGACGATTCAAGTATAGGTATAGGCTGCACAGGCAGGCACTAGCTACAAAGATATCCAAATAGGTGGTACAAATTCTGTCCGAGAAAGTACGCTTTTATGATATGTTAGAATCTATGGCTCTATATTGCATGGTAATGTAATGATATTATTGAAAACATGTTATTTACAGTTCTCAGCAAATCCATAATGTAAATCCAGCTCTCGATCCCTGGCTGTCCTCTCTTGCACTGCCTGTCCTCTCGGGTGCCCACAGAGGCCTGCATTGCCCACACAGAAGCAGTGTAATCCCTCTGCATTATCAGGGCCTCATGCCACTGGGGTGCAGATCTGACTTTCACACAGACAAGCCACTGCCAGCCGCAGCCAGATGCTATGTGCCACTTAAAAAAAATAAAACAGCTGAACCAAATAAAATTAACTGAGGCCCATTCCCAAAGGAGCCCCAAACTATTAAGGTCGTATATGAAGGAGTGCTGCTAATTGTTATGGACATGGGAGATGAACTCTTTGCTGCGATCTGTGTCAGGGAAGATGAGGAGAGCAAGAAAGACATCAAAACACGAAAAATCTGAAATAGGTGTTTTGTGTTTGTAAGCGAATAATAACGCTAAACACACAATTAAAAAAAGGCAAAACACAGACTTTTTTTCATAAATAGACTCAATATCTTCAAGTTTATTTCATACAATACATTTTACAGTGAAACCTTTGCCAGGGCCTGTGGTGACTATACAAAGGTATAGGGAGTGGGAGTGGTGGAAACACCAGTCTCTGCTTAAAATGATCATCTATCCCTTTATTGCCAACAGGCACAATATGTACACTAGATTACATTTTTAAATTCCATTTTTTTTTTTTTTTTAAATCTCTCCATTGTTCATTATTGCACAATTTCTATTCGGTTTTTTTTTATGAACAGAATCAATAAAATAAAGCAATCCATTTTGACAGTATTGTACAAAGAAAGAAAAATAAAGTGTTATGTATATATTTATATATATGTTCATAAACATTTGAATACAAACAAACGTTTGCATTTCTCCAAACACGTGTTCTAAACTTAATCTGAGAACAGATAAGGGGCTGTACTGCAGGAAAAGAGTGTGAGGTTTTATGGAGTGATAAGTGGCAGATTGTTTGCAAAGGAGTGGGAGTTTGTTACCAGAAAGTTCCTCCCATTACTTAGTCAGGATCCACGGTCTACAACCAGGGCAGCTCTCAGCTCATAGATGTGTGGTTACCCAAAGTATTAATATATGGAGCTATGTGACATTTCCTTAGATTCCTTATCCATCCTGGGGCATGACAGGGTTTGCCGCGAATAACACTAACGGGACACAATGAAAAATACTCCCAAATAACGTGAGACCAAGACACATTACAGCATATAGGTGTGCTATCTATTAAATACTTAGGTGTTGGCATTTTTAAATCTTTTGGTCATGAACATCATATTAAGAGATCAACTGGATGCAACTGCAGGGCATTTGTTTCTTTTCTTTGTTTTGATTCTATTTTACTCACTTCTTTTTGGACTCATCTCATTCAAATCCCGGTCACATATTACTTCTACCAATTTAACACTTGGTTAAGTCTTGTGTAAACAAAGGAAGGAGTACTAAAAGGTTTGGACGGTCAAAGAGTGAGCTTGGAATGCAGAAGCAATAGCACTAATGTTCTCTACTTTACTTCGTTCTCAAGCATTTATGTACATAAATGTTTACTTCATCACCACAAAGGGTGATGAAGTTCTGTACATCTGAACCTTGACTCTACATTAAACTACTAGTTGCATCTATGCAGAAGAAAGGAGCTAAAGGACATACCTTTCCTATTCGGCCATTTTGTTGTGACCTAACCTACACGGTGACCTTTAATCTACATGCTAATTTGCTTCTTTCATTTAGGGGAGACTGTGAAAGTTCTAACATGTTTTGCTTTTTTGTCTTGTTGCAATAAATTTGAACATATATTCAACAAGAACCTTTTGTATCTATATTTACTTCACTAATTCGAGCACATGTGCCTTACTATTTAACAGACTTTCATCTAAATGCCATTGGAGACAGAGTGCCATTGGAGACAGTTGTAGCATGTTGGGGACAGCTGTAACGGTGACCAAGGACAATTGTAACATGCCAATATTTTAGTAAAAAATAGGTTAAAAGCTACAAACTTACCTCAGAAACGAGCTTCTATCAATAACCTCTGACAGGGATGAAAAACATTGATGACACTTTGAACGTAGTTTGGTGATGTCATCACGCATGTTGTCTGTGTCTTCACAGTATGCTAGACACGATCTGAGAAATTAAGCGAGTTACAACAGTCCCCTTGTTACAACTGTCCCCAGTCTTCTGTATCACAAATGTATTATTATCTTCCTGTGTTTCAAAATGATAGCCTAAGCCGTCAGCTTTTTAAAATGGTCAAGTTTACACATAAAATCATATTTTAATCAGAAGGTAAAATTAAACTGAAACACTAATTCAATGCAGCATCATCCATTTAGTAATTCGCCCAATATGCTTGAAGGCGCCTCTCAACTGTCTGTCTGTCTTCTTTACCTCAAATTGCTTTCTGTCTATTTCATCTCATCTCCTTTCTATCCTCTTTTCTTCTCCCCATCACCAGCATGTCGTTCTTCCACACCCGTTCCCTCCCTCCTGACCATCCTTACAAACATCAAAGCAGGCAAACATCAGAGGGATTTAGCCTGCTAATGCTAATTCAGTTATCCATTCATTCATGCACAGCGGGGACAGGCAGGGTGTAGCTTATAGAAAAAAGACGTTCACAGACATCCACTACCTTCCTACAGAAGATACTAAACATTGGTTGGGGGTTTGACTGGGGGGTGGCTCTCGGCCTGAAACAGAGGCCATTTCTTCTACTTATTTATATTAGCATTACACCCAGGAGATGCCTGGCTAATAGTTAAAAAAGGTTAGCGTTAGTGTAGCTTGACCAAGGCAGCTTGTCAGAGGTTCATGCTAGGGGTACTCCATACAGAGGACAGTCAGTTGGAAATGCCTGCAGGCTAAGACGAGGGGTGGTTACTGTTTCATGGGATTGCACTTGGGGCAGAAAAACGCAGCTCAAAGGCTTCCTGAGGGCGAGGCAAGAGCACAACTGCTTGAGTGTGTGTGTGTGTGTGTGTGTGTGTGTAACGGTATGAGGGGCATGACGGTACGTGTGTAACGGTATGAGGAGCATTAGTGTACGTGTGTGTGTGTGTGTGCATGCACTCGTGGCTGCATAATAATTTGGATATGTTGTCCGTTTCGGCATGGCAAGCGAGGCAATGTGTCTGGCTCTGCGGACAGTCACAACACTGGGACGAGCTTCAGAGACACTGCACAATCACTCCTTGTCCTGCAAGTGACATTTTCATATATTTATGAGGAGGGCATGAGTCTGTGCCTGCTCCAGCTCCGCCTCTGTCCCCCTGCAGGCACGTGTCAGAGAGGGCAGGCAGGCGGGAGAGTAAACTCTGCTCCATCAGAGACATCCTGTGCTAAAGGTATTGGCTCAGCGATGGCTTCCTGTAACCTGGGGCTCCACAGCATATGCTGTTCTGACCGAAGCACTATTTTCCAAACCCATTATGTGCTTTGGTGAGTGCATCACAGTATGAATGTATATGTGTGTGTGTGTGAGTGTGTGTGTGTGTGTGTGTGTGTGTGTGTGTGTGTGTGTGTGTTTGTGTGTGTTTGTGAGACAGAGAGAGAGGGAGTGTGTTTGTTAGCACATGTGTATCTCTATCATTGTCCTTCCCCCAGATCTTGATCACTGCCATGGCACAGGGACAAAGAGAGGGCCATCCAAGTGTAGGCAATATCACATCTGTGAATCACCAATACTGGTAGGCTTGCAAATCTGTCTGGGATTTGCTGAAGACAACAAGTCACACAATCCACACGGCAGGCTGCGTGCTAATCGATTCAAAGCTCTTGAGAAACCCTCGCTGTCAGCCGGAGCAAACATCACAAAGCTCGCGTCAACAGATGAACCCCCCCCCCCACCCCCCGCCACCCCCTGCCCTTCCAGTCAGAGCACAGTCAAGCTCTACAGCCAGTTCTCTACGCCTGCGTTAATTGAAATGGCACAGACATGACATGGGACTGAGAACCCTTCGCCTGAAGTGAACCTTCAATCTATTCTCTGCATGAAGTGAAATTACACTAGGACAGAATGTTCCAGAAGCACGCTGGCACCAGCACATGAAGCTAAATGTATGAAGCTTTGGGGGTTGGGGTGGTTGGTTAATGCTGAAAAGGAGGCAGGGGTAAGCATAATGACTAGTTTCGTGTTTTAAAGCTAAGAAAAGAGAGCTTTGTGACAACCGTCAGGTTCTTCTCTAACGTATAAACGCCTGTGTAAATTGTGTCATCGAATGTCATAGTGCACGAGGCGGTAATGGAATGCTTTATTTTTTTCCCCGACCTCTCCCAAGACCCCTGTCGAGTGTAATAAAGCAGCACTGGTGGACGTCTCTAAGTAATCCCTTTTCAATATTAGCACTTCACATTAGAATTGAAATACAGATAGGATTCTCGCAGAGTTAATATAATCAGTAACCGTTGACAATTGGACAGCGTCTGAACAAGCGAGAGAGAGAGAGAGAGAGAGAGAGAGAAGGAGAGGGAGAGAGAAAGATGGGTTGAGTTGGAAAAGAGGGACTTTAATATGTCCTCAATAACTCTTCATCCATTCGATTGATTCTATGCCCCCCCCCCCCCCCACCACCACCCATGAAATCACCAGGGGTTACAGGAATAAACACATGGGCTGCCCTTGTTTAAACCACCACCAGCCTAGTCACCATCAGTATCCTTATACGTACATTATTTATCATCAATAAGCCAATGCATGCACACAGTTCATTTCTTCAGAAGATCATTTCTCTGCAATAACTAGAACCAATTTGCTGCTCTTTTTTTACCTGGTCTGCTTTTATAGTCTGGAGAACAATAAACCGCCCTTCATTTCATGGCAAATTAGTGCTGAAGCTGATTGTTTTTTCTCTCTCATGTCGAGAACAAAAGAAACACACCGCAGTGGCTGCCAAAGGCAGACCATGGCATGCACGGTAAATATAATTCATGGTATATATATATAATGCATTGGTCAGCATGCACTTGTGCATAATGGTGTTCCGAGGGACCTCTTATGCAGTCACTTAGAAAATGCAAAATGATGTTGGCATAGCACTTAAGATAAAAAGTAAAGTCCTCTTTACACAAAGAAAAACAACAAGAGCATGTGAAAGCACAGTCCAAGAATAAAATCTATAGATGGAACTCTGCCATACCTTAAATGGGAACATGAGGTCCAATAGGCATTATAGGATAAGAGCAACAGGCAGGTGGATAGATCCATGTAGAACAAGTTGTGCCTTTGGTTTCTGAAACCTTTAATAGGATAACTATGAACAAGTCTGCTGACCGATATCACAGAGTGAAAATGGCTCTGGCGATGAACATCTAGACTTGAGCTAACGTGTGAGAAAAAGGCCTCATGCATATTTTGGCAGCCCCGTTTTGAACTAAAATATATTCCAATGATTGCGAGTGTGTTAAAAATGAATGCCTTTGAAGTGCAGCACTTCGTCTCAATCCCTCAAGGTTCCGGCTGGTTCCAGTGTCTTTATTCTCTCTTTTTCTTTTTAAATAGGCCAGTGCTTCTGATAAACACAGAATGCTCTCTCGGCAGTGCTGAAACAAAATGCTTTATGATCGGCTTCAGCGCTTTAATACTTCACCAGCAGGGCTCTGGAGTCGCTAAGGCTGACATTCCGAAGAGTACACATAAACAAGAGATGGCAGCTGCACTCCGGAAGATAAGGATTCCAATAAACACCCATTATGTGCTCCACACAGAGTGTGACAGAATGAGACTTCCGGGGCCAGATCAGACATCAGTGATGTTGACACGAATGAAGTGCGATGCGCCACTCGTCAAGGTGGCTGCGTGAACCTGCCACCAAATTGCACATCCATGTTGTTTGTTTCTAACAATGAACATGCTTGTATCCTCCAAGGGGACTAGCAGATTGTTCCACAGCACAATGTTCGTTTTATTAGAGGACAGGACTTGTCTTTCTTGCTTTCTCACGCTCGCGCTCTCACTCAAAATGACACCAACCCCCTCCCCTTACCCTAATGTTGTTTGCTCAATTCATCCTGCTCACAATAAAGGCTGTAATTTTAAGTAGCCTTTTGAAATTGCCCCGGATGCCTCTCTGCCCTCTCTTCAGCAATTCAGTGCCAGATGGGGTTGCGCTGTTAATATGAAATGTGCGGCTCCTTCGTAAAGTCGGACGAGTGATGCTGCTTTGTCGCAGTTAAGGCAGATGAGCCTTGACGACAACGCCTGTGGTGGCAGCCAAGGCCTCGCCAGGTGCGTCGTAAAGAACTCAGCCATCAGAAAGCACAGGGTGGTGTTTGCCGTGCATCACCAACAAAGGAAGGCTAGGGTTGGTGCATGGATGCAGTGGCGTAATATGCAGTGTATCTTTTTCAAGTGTTGTTTGGTTTGAGCTGGTCTGGTCTTTCCATTTCAGTTCGTCTGGCATAGTGTGAGAGATTTCAGCTTTCTCTACATGCTACAACCTTATTACGTCATTAACTTGGTCTGTGTCTGTAGAATGGGATCGAGGTTTTCACAGAAACAGTTTCTACGCAGATTTCAAGAATGTCCTGACATGTAAAACTTTCCTCTGCTGAGAGTATTGTGTCTTCTTTACCCTGTGGTTGCCTCAATTTTATCACAGATTGCTTTTTCTGTGAAAATGGAGGGTTGATAGTGGCTGGAGGCTAGAGAAATTGAGAAAGTCACTATGAGCTATGGCTGAACTGGGTCCATGGGGAGATTAAATAACTACTACATATTCATTACTGTTCCTCCATAAATCGACTAGGACGACATATTCACTGCACACACATACACATAGTATACACGTACACGCACAGACTACCAAGCTTCAGAAAGAGACACCTCAGTCCAATTAGTCTATTCACAAACAGTTGTCGGAAGTGTGGACATCAAAGAGCTCTGAACCACACTAATGCAGAGGACTGTGAGATATCCAGTCCATCCACATCATTATCTCTCTCTCTCTCTCTCTCTCACACACACACACACACACACACACACACACACACACTCATCAATGTTCAAAGGTGCAGGTGGCCAGTGCACAGCTGCGATACCTCTGCTCTCTTCACTGCCTCATACTGATATTCACGGTCTGATTATAGTCACCTTTATATTTCTTTCCTGTTGCTTGAGGAGCTTTTTGTGCCGTCTATTGTGATTTTGTTTTTTGTATCGCCCCCCTTTTTTTTAGAAGCATGACAGGAAATAAAATAACTCGACCTTAGCAGAATGGCAGAGGTGTTTTTTTTACATCCATGTTTGGACGACATGCCTTCCTGTGTGTGTGTGTGTGTTTGTGTGTGTGTGTGTGTGTGTGTATGTTTGTCTGTCTGTCTGTTTCTGTGTGTGTGTGGGTTTATGTGTGTGTGTGTGTTTATGTGTGTGTGTGTGTGTGTTTATGTGTGTGTGTGTGTGTGTGTCTGTTTCTGTGTGTGTTTATGTGTGCGTGCGCGTAGACACTGCATCAGCTGCTTTTATGTGAACAGTGTGGCCTTGATCGCACTAGTCCCACATCTTTGATTTAGTGACCTCTAAATGGAAGTGGGAGGTTGAGTGGTAGGGGGGAGTAGAGTTGAGTGTAGAAGACAGGACAGTTTAGGATAGTAAACAGTGGAAATAAAAGACATGAAAAGAACAGAGTCTGCTTCATTGCTACCCGATAATAATGAAAGTATGGCTCTCTAGCTCACATAATTAAAAAATAGGCTTTGGGCTGAACTCTCAGACCCATAGATGAAATGTGAGGATAAATTGGATGACCCCCAGCTATCAAGGGTCGCCATTCCATCTGCCCGACAATGTCTCTAATCATCCAACTAATGTTCCAACCAATCTGTTTTATTTGGATGTTCTTGCAATCCCTTTGAACCACAATTTTGTGGACTGAGCTCAGGTAATTATAACTGTCTGCTAGCCGCTTGGATGTCAAAGCTCTCTCCTGGGAAATCAAACAGGGTTGATAAATCTATTTCAAACTAATATCGTGAATGACCCCCACAGACTAACCCCATTAGACTGCAGTCATCAGTGCAGGTACAGGTTCTTTAAGAAGAGGCCAAGAAGAGACATCTTCACTTCGGCGAGTACTTTTTTTTGCATAGCGCAAGTCGGTGGAGGAGACACTGGAGACCGAGTGCTCGGGAAATTATGGGATGCTGTGAGTCCCGATGACACGCTGAATAACAATTGTTCATAAAATGTAATTGCAGTGTTATCTTGACAAGTCATTACAGGGAGGGGGGGTGGAGAAGAGGGCAAAACATCTGAAAATCTGCATGTGGAGCTTCACATTTTACTGAGTACTGGTTTCTGACAGTGAATTTATATACAATTACATTGTACACCCATCAGAAAATAAAGTCTGTCATGTTGATTCTACTGCTTGTGATCTTGGCATGCAACAATGAATAGTTTAGCAAGAGGGGGGTGCTCTGTGAGAACAGCCTTAAGATCCCTATACCCACCCCAACCACACACACACGCGCACGCACACTTCACACAACATACAGTTAGGACACCCCACTCAGCACCGTGTGACATCTGTAGGATGGACACCCAGAGGGAAGAGGAAGTGGTTTTGAGGGAGAAGGACAAACAAAACAACAGCAACCAGCAAGACACTCTTGCCTCCATGCTTTGCCTGAGCTACGCTATCCTGACAGACAGCTTACCTAATCTCTACCCACCTCTCTGTCTCTGTGCATTGCTTTTGCTCATATGTCTCTGTTTTGAAGCCAGATTATTTGGTCGTTATCTTCATGTCTCTTTCCAGGAAGCCTTTCAGAGTCCCCTCTAATTGGATCCGGTTATGGTCCACCGTCTGACCCTCGCCGGACATGCTCAACTTATTTATGGTTTACCACAGCTGTCTGACAGCCGGCTCTCTTAACTGGGGCTGAGATTTGGGGAGCGATGGCTGTCTTCTTCACCATCTGGGAAATGTAGTTTAATCAAGTCGTTCTAAGAAATCTATGCTGCAACAGTTCAATCTATTTCTGACAAGTGGAGGATCAGAAAAAAACTCCACCTTGACTCTCAGTCTCACAAAGATTACTTTCTTTTTGCATTTTAATTGGAAAAAACTGCTAGAAATCTCTATCTTCCCGTCATACTCTCCAAAATGCATGTAGGTATCATTGTCATTGGTAGCATAGCACACATGCAGTTGAATATACAGATATGTACACATACCCAGCACAATCAGAGCACTAAGTCCAGTGTCATAAAGCCGATGTAAAGACATCATAAAGATGATAGTATATCAGTCATGACATAAGTCACTCTATGATTGCTTATATCAGACATTTTCATACTCTAGGACACATGCAGCTATTAAACTAACAGGAGCTTGCAAATTAAGATAATGGTCCATGAATTTCTGCCTTTTGACTGTTTGAAGCTATCTTGTACAGACACGTGTCTTCTGGCATGACTAGTGGAGTGTTAAATTCATGAAATTTTGAAGGGGGCTTAATGACACACAGACTGTCGGATGCAATGGGTTCTGAGGACTAAAATGTTTCCACACTCATAAACTAATATCTCCTGAATGGGATAAATCTTTCTGAGCCCTGAAGACGGAGTTACAACCGGTATAGCTTGCTGCAACTAGTCGTGGGGCTCCATAGTGGTTTTTACCAAGGCCCTGAGTTCTTAGCATCCTCATTATTTCATCTGATGGAAAAAAAAGTAGCTCAGCCGCAAAGTGGTTGGCATTTAGAAAGGTTTGTATTTAAGAGAGGCTCGGGTTGGTCCATAATTTGGAGAAAGATAGGTGAATTATAACTAAGTTTGACCCTCATTGGACAAAGATAAAATAACTTTACCTACGTTTTTGCTGTTGATGAAATTGGATATACTTTTATCAATGCTAGCCTATCTATATCAAGTGAACTGTGACATCATACTTCTCTTCCAGGGCACACTCAAATCAATGGTCCTTTATTGCTTTGTAATCCGACTAACTTGTAACTTCTTTTATACTGACAATAGAATTTGTCTTTTGAAATCCAAGAACCTCTTGGAATGTGATAAAGCCCTTCATTATTGTGTCTTTTTGAAATATCTGCCAAAACCTCTATGCAATCCACCACATCACTGAAACTATGACAAGCAAAATCCTTGATAACGGTGCTTATAAGATTAGCCTTTCGAAATATTTCTTGGATCTATAACACAAGACAGTTGATACACATTAACCACTCAATGTTATCCCCACATTATAAAGACAATCACTACTGACTGACAACAAAGCTCATCAATAGGTCAACCCTAAGTCTTTTGATCACCTGAATCTTATAAAGGAGCACACCGGGTATACTATATGCTACACTAGTCTAAGATAAAAAAGTCATCTTGAGTGTTTTGAGTGCCATACTTATAAGTTTAAAAGATGCCCAGTCTGTACATGAATACCACAACTGAGATCAATCTAGGATAGACACTGATGTTTGTTTAAAAGAGGAATGTGTGCATAATGTAGGAGTACAGTATAAAAGTAAAAGACACATCTTCTTGCAATCCAATAACCATGCTAAAAACAATGATGTAGTGATAATTCATTTAGTTCTTTTGCAAATCTAATAAACCTTGCTATGGCATATGACACTCAAATTAAAGCTTTCAGAATCACCAGCATTTTTTCTAAATCTTAGTTTCAGCATATAACAGCTAGAAAGGTTTCAAGCTCTTCGAATGGTGTCAATGGAATACAAATGCCCTCTTGTGCTGAAAAACCTCCAAATATTCTCTTCAGCATTGACTGTAAAATACACTCCAACATGTGCGAAGGGACAATTATCTTCAGCGCATTTTCCCTTCTTCTTCTCCATTTTTTTTTTTGCTTGGTTGTTCTTCACCCCCCCAGTGTATAAAAAAGTTCCCAATATCGCCCCGAAATTTATAAAACTGGAAGCCACTTGCAGGAAATAAGTTCAAGTCAAATGGAGGAACCGAAGAGGGAAGGGTGAGGACGTGGTGACAACAACTATGTACCTTTTCTTTCTCTACCTTTGTATCTCTCTAAAAAATATCCAAATGATAAATCGCTTTGTAATCATCCAGCGCTGACATCTTTACATTTCCTTCATGTCTTTTTTTCTGTTTGAAAAAAGGAAAAATTACAACGGGCTCTTTTGAAAAGAGAGCTACCATTACGCCATCGAGCCATTTCCATGCATCGCTAGAGTCTCCAGGAAGATGAACTGCACATGCTTGATGCCTTTCAGACACACTGCTCGTCTTCTTTTATAGCAGGGTTTTCTTGGTGGTTGTTCTTTGCAATTCTTCCCCGGGACTTTTGCTCTTTTGCTGTCAGGATTCCACTCTTAAAAAAGCCCAAGCTGTCTTATCACAATATCTTCTTGCTTCGAGGATAAAGGCAATTTAAGCTATTTGGCCATTTAAATAAGAATCTCAGAATCCACCTACAGTGTAGCATAATCACTATCTAACTGTCTGCTCAGGCTCATGGTAATTTGACTTCCGTTAGTTCGAGACCAGATAGCGACGGCCATGTTCTGGTTAGACATTTTAAATGGCAAAAATCAAAGTGGGAGTACAATCCAAACAACTGCCCTCATCTTGGATTGTGAGGACAGAAGCATCCGTCTGACCCAAAAAATTAACAATCCTGTCATTTGCATCACCACATCCTGTCCCCTCTAAAAGATCAGTTCCTTTGCATCAAACCTCTCACCAATGATTTAATTCCTGCCTTAGATGCAGTCTACTCAAAAGATCAAAATAGTGATCGCAATCTCTGGCATCCGCCTTCGCAAAGTTACGTCCCCGGGCTGTCTCTCTGATTTGAGACGACTGTCTTTCTTTTCCAACTCCTTGCTGTTCCAGCAGGACCTTTTACTCCGGTCCCAGAGCCTCTCCGGTCTCAGCTTCTATGTAGAATCACCTGTAACCCCCTTGACTGAGCTGGAGCCACTATCCAGGAAAGTACAAAGGAGGGGTGGGTAACAAATGAGTATAGAGAGAGAGAAGGAGAGCATGGGATATTTAGTTTGTTTTTTTTTAAATATGGAACATCCTGTGTCATACCAAACCCTGCCACAGACAAACAGGGCTAGTGAAGGACCTTGAAAAGGAGCCAAAAAGGGAGGTTTCATCTGTTTTTCTTGGAGGCCACTACTGTTATTTGGCTTGTACTTTTCCCCTCTGCTTCTGTCATTTCTGATTGTCCACCTTCCACCTCCCCTCTGCTCATTCTCTGGTCTGACCAAGGGTTGCTCAGGTAACCCTGGGGCCGACCATCCTTCCCTCTGCTGGAGAGATTTCCCTGGTCCAGGCTACCGGTGCTGTTGCTCTTCTTCACCACAGGAGGCAGCAGTGAGCTGGAGCAGAGGAGGGAGGTTAATGAGAGGCTACTCAGCGTCTCTGACAACTGTTCGCTGTTGCTGCATCCGCCAATCACGATGCCCAGATCCTCGTCGGACGGATCCATGGAATCCTCTCGGTGACAGCCAGGGCTGGTGCTGCCACCGCAGCTGCTCTGACTTCTCTGGTGACCCCTGGTGGCCTGGAGGCTGAATGTGACAGAGGTGGTGTTGTGGGGTGTCAGGGTGTCTCTGGGGTGTGGACTGCTTTCTTCTCGCATGGGGGAATTTGAGGGCAGGGGAAGATCTAGATCCTGAGGGGGTGACACGCTAAAGCTCAAGCCTTCCTCCATGGTGGTCTGGAGACTGCCGTCTGAGCTCCCCGTGGCCAGAGAAGAGTCACTGTGTGATGGGTACTGAGGACACATGAACGACAAAAATGGATTAGCCAACATTGCTGGATCAGTTTCCCAAAAGTCATCTAAAGTAACTGACATTGCAGTCATTTTCTCAGAGAAGCATTATACTCAATATTATACGCTTAACCCTATGTTAAAATCAGGGGGATCACTGTGCGTTGTGCATCAAAGAACTTTAAAACTAACCATTATGTGCCTCAGTGGAGTACTGTGCCTCAGCAGAACTGAATGAATACATTAATATAATACACTTAAAACCTGTGAGTATCGATTATGTACTGGGGGATCCTGGAGGGAGGACGATCCAGGATGGGTTAAGAGCAGAGGGTGAATCCACAGCGACCTCAGGCCTGCGTGCGTGTGTGTGTGTGTGTGTGTGTCCTGGATCGCCTATCATATAACATATAACACGTGTGTGTTGCAGTGAATCGCTTGTGCAATAAAAACTGACTTGAAAGTCAGCCTTGTTTGTTTTGTTGTTTGTTTGTTTTTTGTTTTTGTGAACTGTGACCCGGGTCTTACCTGGGTGCAGAGCATCCTGCTGTTGGCTCCTGGAGATCTCAGCGATGCCCAGGAGGCTGGGGAGGTCATCTTCAGCCTCTTGGATCGGTGGCCAAGCCGAGGCCTGGGGGGCGCCGGGATGGCTGCCGAGGTGGGGTGGAAGAACTCTGCAGGGAGCTGGAAGGGACCGGGAGAGGAACCTCCGCACCCAGCACCTCTGCTTTCACAGCCATGTCCTCCTGTTCTGATGCTGCTACTGCTGCTCTCAGCCCCACCTACTTCCACAGAAGAGAAAGACAAGTCAGTTTATTGGCCCATTTGAGCTACACTCAAATCAAATTAAAAGATTAACAAGGTGAAGACAAAGAACGTCATTACTCCCTAGTACCACATCTCATAGTCTTCCTAGTTAAGAATACAAATATATCTGTAATGTGCACCTTGTAGGGACTAATACCTTAACTAATACTTTCAAAAGTGCTGAGATATAAGACATTTTGAAAGGCAAACGAGCCGTTTGTTACGAGTGTGATGTAATGATGCACCAATGGTGAATCACCATAGGGAAGAGTTGAGAAGAATTGAGAAGAGTTGGGAAGGGTTGCTATTTGCATATTAGAACTCATAGAACACTAAAGTAGTGTGAAGCTTTTGAAGAACAGGCGAAACGTTGTTGAATTCATGTCTAAAAAAGAGCTTTTTGTGGTTAGTGCTACTATTTCAACATACATTACTGAACACTGACAGACCTGGTGTAAAATGCCAGTTAGTTTCAGTTGCCTGTGTTAGAAAAATGAAACATTTAATGAACAATGAAAATGAAATTAATATTTGATGGAATTATCCCATGGTAGACAAAGACATTGCACTCTTTAGTTGTACCTAACTGCGTAGTCTATATAGCCATTTGGAAACATATTTTGTTGGGTGAAAAGATTGGTCCATTTGGTAACTCAGTGGTCAGTGTACTGCTGTTTAACTGTAGAGATTAGATTACATGTGCCTGGCATACATTGATAACCAAGATGCAGGTTTCATTTCAAGGAAGGAAGTGGAAGAATGCTTTCCTCAACACTATTTCCATGCCTACCTTTGTGATCAGACACCCACCCAAATGAGGTGAGTGTCTGGCCCGAAAGGCGCTGAGGTCAGAAAAACTTTATGTGATGCCCTTCTTTGAACCTGCAGTGTCTATTTAATAAGGGTCTCCTAATAGCCGGTAGAGTGGCACTATAATGAAAGGCTGGTTATCCTGGTCGCCATCTCTGTAGGCTTAAGCAGAGCCAGCTCACCAGGGCTGTGCTGTGGCAGGATGTGGATGGACTGCTGCATCTGACTCTGGGCCTCTTCCTCTGGCCTCGGCTCCCCTCCCTCCATCAGAGAGCAGTGGCCATGGGAGTCCTGTGGCTCTGATGCTGGATCCCAACCCTCCCCACGGGCCTCTGTTTCCTCAGAGTGGTGGGTGTCCTCTGTGCCATTCTCATCCTGGGTAGAGAGAGAGAGAGAGAGGGAGAGAGAGAGGCAGAGAGAGAGAGACAGAGAGAGAAAGATTGAGGTCTCCAGCTGCAGCAGATGTAAACCTTTACCACTGACCATTAACACTGCATGCAAAGCTCTGCTTCTAACCTAACAACATCTCTTCACACAGCCTCGATCACAGTCATTAGGAAAGATAAGCAGTGTGCCCTCATACCCCAAATATTTATACCCACTGTCTATAAGAACTCAGCGGCAGCCATTAAAGCAAATATGGAAAGTTTGGGGAGGACTCAACCAAGCAACTCCGGGCATTACTCCGCTTTCTCCGGGACGGCTCGAAAGCCCCAAGATCCTGTGAGATTCAGATTATCTCAGGATGTATTAATTAGATTCCTGCGGGCTCATAGCCACTCTCACTGATTAGCGCTCATTACGACCTCACACTAAGAGACTTAACAGATTAAGGAGTTAGGACGGATTTCATCCTCTGATGCCGCGGGAAACGGGAGCGGGTACACCACCAGGGCTCCCTCTGCTCACCTCCGTTTCCATGGCGCTCACCTTGCTGTCCTGCTGCATTAGCAGCTGAAAGACGCTCTGCTCATCCAAGCTGAGGTTATCGGGCAGCGCCGGTGACGAGGACTTGTCCGAGAGCTGCTCGGACCTCAGGGAAGCCTGCTCCAGCTCAGCCATTCGGATTTCCTGTAGAAGGGAGACAGACAGAGAATGTCGATATGTTTCAGGCTGAGTGAAATAATATAATAAGGCCCTGGGAGAGGTAAAACACATAGAGTGCATAGACTATATCTATTTAATATACGTTTAAACCAGAGACAGAACACAGCAGATATGGATACTTATATAAATTGAGATTGTAGATTGAGAGCAAACACAGATTAAAAGAGTCCAGCATTTCCAAATTACCCAATTATTTTATTCCCATTTAACATTAAATAAACATTGTGAGCACCCCTGAGTAAATACATGGACTGAATAGGTTTGCTCAAATCGTGATGAGCCATCACGGCATGAAACCCACAGAGGCAGAGAGACGAGTGTCTGTGCTTTGGAGAACGAGGCCGCTCTCAGGGAGAGTTACACACACAGTCGCACACACTGTCACCACCTGTCACAGAAATCAGAGTGAGCGCATGAGAAAGCTGCAGGACAGTGAGAGAAAGTGAGAAGGCAATAGAAAGAGGCAGAGAGAAAGAGAGGGGGAGCAAGGAAGAGGAGAAGAAGAAGTTCATAAATCAGAGATGGAGCGAGAATGAGAGGCAGACAGATTGATGGCCTGATGCTGTCTGTGTGGACAGACCGAAATGGGGAGTCATAGGTGAGTAGATTCTTTCCAAAATTACTGCTGCCTGGCCCAAGCATGTTTCAGTCAATCACAGTGATGGACATTTGGACGACCTGTGGCTTAAGTATGCACACGGGATGGTTTGGCTGTATATATGAGCCACCGCACTTAAAATTAAGTCATGTACTGTAACACAAGAAAATTACTAATTTGGATTACGTAATGAAAATGAGATATTCATGCGTGTACAGCATGCTATTAATGCTTTAATGAGGTATGCAGACAAAAAAACGTTGACTGATGCAATGTTAATGCGGTTTTAGTACGGTCGGAAGATGGAGGTTAGCACAGAAGCGTTGATTTTGACACGTCGGATTTGACCCACAAATCCAACTACTGAACTCCACTCAAACTCCTTCCTGCATTCAAGTGGAATTCTCCAGTGAGGGGCCCCCTGGTCGATTCACAGCTCGGAGGCTGTGTCTGTCCGTGCACTTGCCCTGGGGGGCTGGGGAGTGGCTGTACCTCTTGCGGGTGAGTCTTGCAGTCTTTGCAGACGGGAGGGGATGAGTAGTGGTGGAAGACGGACCCAGAGAGGTTGTCAATCATCAGCATCTCGCCCTCGAAGGAGTCTTTGATCAGCAGAGACACACTGTCCAGCCATAGGCTCTCCTGAGACGCAAACGTGCACGTCAACTCCCCAGCTCACACTCCGGATTTCATTTACTAAGTTAGTTATTATTTATGTATTTGTTTATTGACACTCCATAGTGGACAGAAAAACACATTGCAGTTTCACATTTCACTTAGCATCACACGGGGCTGTACATCTTAATCCTGAGTGGGAGGTATGTATATGTGACAGAATGCGTGGAGGAACACACACAGGACTCAGTTATGGAGCGCCCTTTTGATTCTCTCAACCCAACACAAAGGCACGAGAGTACTCACACAGATGAGTTGACACATTCACTTACAAACGACGCGTACGCACACACAGGAATGGGAACACTTCTGATACTCATATTCACACACCATGTATCTACTTATCTCTCACCTATTCAGAAACACACTATCTCTCTCTTTCACACACACACACACACACACACACACACACACACACACACACACACACACACACACACACACACACACACACACACGTGTGTCTAACAAGCACCGGAGGTCAGGAACAGCCCTGCCTGACTGCAGTGGCTGCGGTGCTAATGACCGTCCAGCTCACATTGCGCTGCTCAGCTTCAAAGGAGCCTCTGAGCCCAGACTAAGCTCAGCCTCTCGCCACCACAGACCCTCAAACACATCAGCACTTCCTCCCTCCGTTCCAGTCCCTTCCATGGCAAATGACGGGGAGCTACAGCCTTTATAGACTACACAAGGAAGATGGCTGAATGCAACATTGGGTAAAAGGGGAGAGTATTGAAATGGGCTCACAATAGGAGGCCAGGAGGCTGAGAAAATATCGGTCCATAATTGCACTGCTGTGCTGCAAATCCTTCAACAACCCCCATGTCTTACAGGCCTGTTTGTGTAAAACACGTGTTCTTTCCTCAAGTGGGAGTTGCTATTTCTTTATGTCAGGTTTGCACAGATTTGATTCTAAGGTCTTGTGTATATGGAAGGCAAAAGGAAAATGCATTATAGATTGACTGGAACTATACAATTATGCAATGCTTGGTTTGCCAAGGGGGACAGTTACTGCCGATTGAAAAAGCAGCCGCTCACCAGAACGATAAAACGTTCCTCAATCAGCACCCTCTCCAGTGTGTAATTTTGTGCTTGGCTTATATCCCATTAAATCTTATTAAGGTGGCTGGTTATTTCATACGGAATTTCTTCCACAAGCACAGGTGTAATTTTAAATAACCCATTCAGTAGGGAAACATTATTCTATCCCTATTTTCTATCAGAATCTAGATCACAGCTGAAGCAAACTGAAGCATGGGTAACACAGTCGAGGGTTTTTAAGATAAGCCGTCAATAAAATTTGAAAACGCAGATCAGGATTTCTCATCGTTAGAGAGGCAGGGAGACTTAATAGCTCTCTTAATAGCTCTTGGGCAAACAAAGTTATAATAATAACATAAGAATAAGAAATAAAGTGACAGAGAGACTCTTTAGTATGTATTTATTTAAATGAAGATGTGGGATGCCCTGAAGCCGTTGACAGCACCTGGTGTCCACCACAGAATTTGCAATCTGGGATTGCTTCAGGCTGCACTTATAACGTGCAACTCAACAGCCGACGGGTAGGAGGTCACAGAGGACAGCACACTGCTACTGAATGATATTCTTTGCCTAAAATACTCTCAAGTCCCCAAACCTAACCTTACTTAGCCCTCTCATAGGTTAGGTAAGGTTACTGCAGATCGAGTCGTACTACTTTAACCTCTAAAATCAAAATAAGTCTGTTTGTACAATGAATGGGAATAGCTGTGGAATGGCTTGCTCTATAGTAAAGGATGGCTGACATCGGTTTTGAAAGTCGAATTTTGTACTCCCTCTAAGAAAAGATAATAGAAAGATAAAATATGACAGACTGTGTCTGTACAACATGGGTATGAGTGATGTAGAAGCTCTCTATGAGTGCACAGCGCCGATAAACTGCCTCTCAATAATCGCAGCATGCGGATAATGCCCTTTTCATCAGCGCATCAGCATATGGGTGATGTAGTTCTCACCCACTGCTCAGCATATGGGTAATGTAGTTCCTGTCCCCTCTGTGCACAGGTGGGGTGCCTGCGCTATCCATTCATGGGGAGGTTTTCCACCTGCTGCCTGTCCGGGGCCTGCACTTCTAGCTAAGAGAGAGAGAGAGAGTTCCCTGTCTGCTCGCCCTGTGGCAAAGCAGAGTGTAACACATGGCAGAGCAGATGCCGTTGCAGTGAACCCATACTCTCCCTCACCCAGCCACTCTTTCTCTCTCTCTCTCTCTCTCTCTCTCATTCTCCTTCACTACATATCTCTCGCTCTTTCTGCTTATGTCTCCTCTTCTCTACCTCTCTCTCTCTCTCTCTCTCTTTCTCTCTCTCTCTCCCTCACTCGGCCACTCTTTCTCTCTCTCTCTCTCTCATTCTCCTTCACTACACTACATATCTCTCGCTCTCTCTCGTTCTCCTTCACTACATATCTCTCTCTCTCTCTCTCGTTCTCCTTCACTACATTTCTCTCACTCTTTCTGCTTATGTCTCCTCTTCTCTACCTCTCTCTCTTTCTCTCTCTCTCTCTCTCTGCTTCACCAATATAATTCACAGGTCTACTGAATGTCGAGGTTGATTTTTTTGTTTGTTATTTGATGATTCTGTACCCTATGATTCTGTTAAATGTGTTGGTCAGAAAATGTTGAAGGCAGGTGGTGGCATTTTGTTTTCTGAAGATGCTGAGACATTTAGCATTGAGCATTCATCTAAGCATGTCATATGAACAGATGGGAGGACTTTTGAGTCCCTCATCCACTCCCTTTTCAGGTATAGGTACTCTTAGAACCTTCTCTCTGGTTTCCTTCCAGCAATGCTCGTTTGTCAAATGGCTGACCCTCTTATCTTCAGTCCATTCCTATCAATCTTCCCTTTGTCTCTGTTTGACACAAACACACACACACACTAACGCACACGCACACGCACACCCACACGCAAACACACACGAAAACGCACGCACACGCACACGCACACACACACACACACACACACACACACACACACACACACACACACACACACATAGACTGATGAGACCCAGGAGGAGGGAGAGAGACAAAGAGAGTGAAAGACAGAAAGGACCTACAGGTCGAGAATAAGGCTTGTTCAATCTTGCGGTCAGTTTAGGTAGATAGGTACCATACGTCTAGCATGCTACAAAGTAACATCCCACAGTTGCCTGGATTAATTCCCCAGTTTAACATGAAAGATACCGTGTTAGTTTTGGTGCTCTGAGCTCAATAACATTCATCAATAATCAATCAATTCATCTTCAACCTCACTTAACCTCGTGGTATTAAAATACTGTAATCATTAACATGTTTCAAACCACATACATATTATTTTCCGATCCTCCATGGGTGTCTTCTTTATATTCAATTTGAAGGGAACATCAGAACCACAAAGCTTGGCTGCACCAGAATCACATTGTCCGCAAACCCTTTGTTTCTACAACGCTTCCCCCCCCCCCCTACTCCCTTCCCTTTTCATTTCTTGCTCCCGTCTCCCATCTCTTCCTCTCTCCAGCTAAAGCCTCCCTGTTTTCATTTTGGCCTGTAAATGATTTCCTCCCCTCCTCTCTGACAGTGGGAGGGAGGAATGGGAGAGCTGCTTGCTCTGTGGGGAGCCATGGTTCCAGCGCCGCAGTGATTGAAAACTCAGATCATCAGCCCAGCCTAAAATCCTTCTCCTTATTCTCTCTTTTTTTTGTTTCCTGCTCTTCCGCTCTTCCCCTCTTTTCTCTATCCCAACCACCTTTCTCTCTCTCTCTCTCTCATTTCACTCTTTCACTCTTTCCTACACTCTGTCTCTCTTTCCTGCTCTGCCAGTGTGTTACGTAAGCACAACAGGCTAAAAACAAACAGGTAAAGACAATTATAGCTCAGTAAAGGTGGCAGGCATGATGACAGTGAGTCATCAGTCTGTGTGTGAGTGAGTGTGTGTGTGCATGTGTGTGTGTGTGTTATCTTCTGCCTAACAGTCTGTCTAAGCTTGTGTATGTTTGTCTCCGGTTATTTTTGGAATCTCTCATCTAGGTGGGCTTGTGTTTGTATGTTGCGTGGGTGAAAAAAGGGAGATAGAGTGAAGAGAGAGATGAAGGAAGGGTGAGTGTGTGAGCGTGTGTGAGTATGCAGAGATGAGTCAACTCTTGTCCTTCCATAATGCACATTTGCATGATAAATCTCATTCTGCAGGTCAATATCTGGTGCAGAACTTCATTAAAGAGGAGATTAATTGTAGTTCATTGTGTTCATGGGTTATGATCCCCCCCAACACACACACACACACACACACACACACACACACACACATACACACACACATACACACACACACACACACACACACATACACACACACACACACATACACACACACATACACACACACACACACACACACACACACAAACACACATAATTAAATGTCACCATGGAGACACCCGAGATGCAATGACGAAAACACACCCCAATCTCTGTCTCTCTTTCTCTTATCGTCACTCATTCTCTCTCTCCCTCTCTCTCTCTCTCTCTCTCTCTCTCTCTCTATCTCTCTCCCTCTCTCTCTCTTTCTCTTTTCCTTTGTAGTAATTCCTTAGATTTTCTCTTCACCGGTGATAACCATACTCCATACTCTCAATTAACTTGGGGAACAAAAACATCTCCCCCCCACACCACCACCACCCCCCACAACCAGAGTTGGTTTCCAACAGTACCTGGGCAGGCGAGTAGATCCGGTGTGGGTCTCCGGGCTCGTGGGGGCTGGAGTGCGGGCTGGCTAAATGGGGGAGGATGCCGGTGCTAGGGCCTGGTATTCCTCCACACGGTTCAATCCGTCCCCTGCTGCACCCAGCCCCTGCCACTCCTCCAGCGGCGCCAACGGGGCCCATGCAACAGAGGGTGCCCGCGGCCAGCTCCAGCTCGATCTCGGCGTCCATCTCGGCCTCCTCCTGCGCCTCCTTGTTGGAGTCATCCAGGTGCTTCATGAGCACGGCCACCACCACGTTGATGAGCACAAACTGCGCCGTCAGCACGAAGCTCACAAAGTACATAGGTGAGATGAACTGAAGGCTGGGGTTGCACGTGTACTCCGGGCCAGAGGGGCACTCGCGCAATGTGTCCTGAGGGGGCCACCATAGTCATCGGAGAAAAATAGACAAAGAAAAGAGGGTGCGGTTAGAGGAGATATTGGTGTGTGAGTGGCTCAGTTGTTTATCTTGTATTGTTAGCCGTTTCCCCCTGTAACATGCACTGAGCTTGCACTCAATTAGAATGTACTACCATTAGTCACTCGGAACAATGGCCGATCACTGAGAGCGCGCTGACGGTTTTCTGACACAGCAGCTATTTCATGCAGCTCGTATTTCATCGCTCTGTTGTGTCTGAACCTCAGCTCAAGGTAATTATGATTTGTTTGCTGTGCCTGGGGAGATGGTGGAAGGGGGGAATTTGGCTCTGCGGGAACGTGGGAGCGTGGCCTTGTAATTTTCCAGTCCTGATTATGGTGCTTCAGTGGACAGGTACGGCCTGCATTCGCCTCAGAGACCACCATTATCTATGAAGCGTGTCGTAGGTGTTAAATACCAAGCCCTGCCACGCTCATCCATCTCGTGTGGTCTCCTGAGTGAGAGGCATTTGCAAGCTATACTTTTCCGCATAAAGGACCCATTTAAATGAAAGGGTATGGATATGCTGAGCTGGCAAGTCCTCTGTCATCATGCCACGCCATAAAAGTGCTATGGGACGGATAAAAGAACAGCTCTGGCACAGGGTCCAGGGCTGTCATTGGATGTCATTGTTTTTTTTTGTCATAAAGTGCCACCAAAGAGAGCAAGAGAAAGGGAGAATGGCAGTGAGATGAGGAAAAAGGAAAGATAGAGCGAGAGAGAGAGATAGAGAGAGAGAGGGAATCAGAGAGTATTTCAGAGAGAAAAAAATCATAAAATAACTTATATACGTGAATGGACCTCTCTATCTTTACATCTTTACCTACAAATAATGACAATTTACTATAAATGATTAATGTATACTACACTATGCATGAATCTATACACATAGTAGGAAGGAATAATACACTGAAGTCTATTGACTCGAATGGAACCTTATTTTGGGGTTACTGTTAGGTGTCAAAGGAAAACGCAGTACCTTCATGATACCGTTCCAGTTGTCTCCAGTAGAGACCTGGAAGAGGGTGAGGAAAGCCATGCCAAAGTTCTCAAAGGTGGCATGGCGGCTCATACCCTCACAGCGATACTCTTCATTACAGACTGAGAGAGAAACACAGAAAAAGAGAGAGAGAGAGTAAGACATAGAGAGAGATAAAGAGAAAGAGAGCGTTAAAAAGAGACACAGTCAGTCCAGTACTAAAAAACAAACACCTGCACAAAGAACATCATGGTGGTTTATTTGATCTTATAAAACAAGTGGGTTCTATCGCGTTATTTAGCTGTTTATGATACCCACGGGTGTTGTTGCCTGCGCCACTTGGCCTCCGGCCTCGGTGGCTACGGCCGAACACTACCCGTGGGATTATCCGTTACCTACCCCACTCGCACTCGTACTATATTGCTTAATTATTTTGACTCTAGGCATGATTGACGCCTCTGTATGCTCTGGGAACAAATTAACAAATGAACCTTGGAGAAGAAGGTCACGTGACTCACCGAGTTCTCCAAAGAGCTCCACCCCCAGAGCGGCATAGATGAAGAAGAGCAGCATGAAGAGGAGGCCCAAGTTCCCCACCTGAGGGGGACAAACGTCAGGAGATTAGCCACTGATACCACTTACAGTGTCAGTCTCTGAGCGGCTGGACACAATTTCAATATCAATTTACACACAGGTGGTAATAATGTGATATCCCTCAGTGAATTACAACTCTGATACTTCTGAAACATTTACTAGTGCTTGGTTGACTAGCGAAGCGTGATGGTGCGGAGATTTAATAGCGCGCCTCCGTCAAGTACTCCAGCGTTGGTGTCAGAGGCATTGAAATGAATCTGAATTAACCTATTTCATGGGTGAGGTGAACTGCCTCGTAGAGCGGCGAGTCAAGCCCGGTGTGTGCATATTAACGAGCTCTGCCACAGCCCAAAGACAACACTCAAATATCTGTGCTCACTCAACGGGCCTGAAGATAAAAGCAAAGCTTAGCTGGAGACAGGATGATAGATGGAAAAGCTTAACCGTTATTGATATAGAACTCCTTAATATCAAATCAAACACACAAAAGGGTATACAAAATCTGCAAAGTAGGACAACAAAGTGGATGGATGGATATTGCAATACTGTGTACTCTCTAAAAGGATCACATTTAAAACAATTTCAATTTGTCAGCTGCTGAAACAGGCCGATGTTTGAAACAGTACCAAAAGATCCAAGAGTAATTTCGCCCGCCATTCAGGGGGCTTTATGACCCATTTCAGCAAATGAAATAGAACAAGACCTTAGCTTTAGTGCTGGGGAAATGGAAACCAGTGAGGGCATTTACGCCATCTGAATGGCACCACGAGCCATCATGACTTGAGGTAACACAGGATAATGCCCTCTCTCCACATGCTGCAGAGGAACTCATTTCCCTTTAATTGTCTGACAGCTCGTAAAATAGTTTAATGCAAAAAAATGGAGTGGAGACTCTGAAAGAGCACATGGATGATAACTCCTACAGTAGTTATGTTCGACATAACAGTAAAAAAGGCACTATTTAGTTTTGTGATTCGGGTCAGGCCACTGTAAGAAAAAGCTTTCACAGCGTGACATTGCCAATTAGATCACCAAAAAACACCGGTTTAGCATGCCAGCAAGCTTTTATCACTGCCAGCTGTGGTGTGGTGTTTTCAAGGCTTTTACATGTTAACCGTTTATGTTTATGCAGTTATCTTAATAGTATTAGACTTAAGCTCCCTCTTGCTGCTTTGAAATCATCTGGTAATATCTAGATAAAGCAGGTCGACTCTAGATCAGTATCTGTGTGCCATTGAGCGAGTAAGGTCAAGGCTGTAATACTCAGCATGGAAGCCAGTCAGGAGTCTCAGAACTGAGGCATGTCAGTGAGCGTGAGTCTGTGCTGACGGACTGAGGCATGTCAGTGAGCGTGAGTCTGTGCTGACGGACTGAGGCATGTCAGTGAGTCTGTGCTGACGGACTGAGGCATGTCAGTGAGTCTGTGCTGACGGACTGAGGCATGTCAGTGAGCGTGAGTCTGTGCTGACGGACTGAGGCATGTCAGTGAGTCTGTGCTGACGGACTGAGGCATGTCAGTGAGTCTTTGCTGATGGACTGAGGCATGTCAGTGAGCGTGAGTCTGTGCTGATGGACTGAGGCATGTCAGTGAGCGTGAGTCTGTGCTGATGGACTGAGGCATGTCAGTGAGTCTATGCTGACGGACTGAGGCATGTCAGTGAGTCTGTGCTGACGGACTGAGGCATGTCAGTGAGCGTGAGTCTGCCCTTGCGTTGCTCCTTATTGGGGGTTATTGTGCGGGTGGTTCGGTGGCAGCCTCCTTAATCAGGCGGCGTGTTAATAACACCTCCGATTCCCCCGAGATCAGGCGTGCAGCCCAGCGCTAATGATCGAGGGATCAATATTTATGCAGGGGGGAGGAGAGCAGTGCGCAGCTGCGTCACCGCCGTCTAGCTCCCTCAGCGTCTCCCACACGCTTTACGGTCTGTGTTTCTGTCTGTCTATCTATCAATGCCAGAAGAAGTACAATAGGACTGGTCAATTGTTGTTTTTACTCAGTGTCTGTGTTTCACTGTTGACTAATGCCAGCAAGCTTTTATCACTGCCAGCTGTGGTGTGGTGTTTTCAAGGCTTTTACATGTTAGCCGTTTATGTTTATGCAGTTATCTTAATAGTATTAAACTTAAGCTCCCTCTTGCTGCTTTGAAATCATCTGGTAATATCTAGATAAAGCAGGTCGACTCTAGATCAGTATCTGTGTGCCATTGAGCCACTAAGGTCAAGGCTGTAATACTCAGCATGGAAGCCAGTCAGGAGTCTCAGAACTGAGGCATGTCAGTGAGAGTGAGTCTGTGCTGATGGACTGAGGCATGTCAGTGAGTCTATGCTGACGGACTGAGGCATGTCAGTGAGTCTGTGCTGATGGACTGAGCCATGTCAGTGAGCGTGAGTCTATGCTGACGTTGCTCCATATTGGGGGTTATTGTGCGGGTGGTTCGGTGGCAGCCTCCTTAATCAGGCGGCGTGTTAATAACACCTCCGATTCCCCCGAGATCAGGCGTGCAGCCCAGCGCTAATGATCGAGGGATCAATATTTATGCAGGGGGGAGGAGAGCAGTGCGCAGCTGCGTCACCGCCGTCTAGCTCCCTCAGCGTCTCCCACACGCTTTACGGTCTGTGTTTCTGTCTGTCTGTCTATCAATGCCAGAAGAAGTACAATAGGACTGGTCATTTGTTGTTTTTACTCAGTGTCTGTGTTTCACTGTTGACTAAAGCTGTAGGTATAAGTTGATTCTCTGCAACTAGCGTAGACGTTTCTATCTGCACTCTTTATGTGTTTTTTAACTTTCAGTTTAGTTTCTCCATCTAGCTGTTCCTGTCTGAAGGTGATGCACGCATTTCATTTCATTTAATTTTGTGGCATGAAAAACAGTATTACACCCCCCAGTTCTTCTGATCTACCCTGACGCTCTCAACAGATTGAAAGATAGATAGATAGATGGACAGACAGAGAGAGGTGGGAAAGAGAGAAAGGGAGAGAGAGAGAGAGAGAGAGAGAGAGAGAGAGAGAGAGAGAGAGAGAGAGAGAGAGAGAATCCCACCTCAGCTTCAAGTCCCATGGAAAGGTTCTCTGTGATATAGAATATTGTTGTCTAATATGTTTCACATAGAGATACTTGGGCTCAGACGGGCCCCCACATTTAAGATCAACTCAAACAGTAGCAGCGGCCATTAGGTTCCGAGACACATTCAGAATTGAAACTCAGTGGTTCATTTTATAGTTGTACCCAGTACAGGTTGGAAATGATTTAGGTTGAGTGTACAGCATGATTGATTTAGGGTGAGTGTACAGCACCTGTGGTAGTGCTTGCACCACGGTGTCCAAAAGGGCTCTCATCCCAGTAGCCATCTTCAACAGCTTAAGCACTGCAGGAGGGGGAGAGAGAGAGAGAGAAAGAGAGATAGAGAGAGAGAGATAGAGATAGAGATAGAGAGAGAGAGAGAAAGAGAGAGAGAGAGAGAGAGATAGAGAGAGAGAGATAGAGATAGAGATAGAGATAGAGAGAGAGAGAGAAAGAGAGATAGAGAGATAGAGATAGAGATAGAGATAGAGATAGAGATAGAGATAGAGAGAGAGAGAGAAAGAGAGATAGAGAGAGAGAGATAGAGATAGAGATAGAGAGAGAGAGAGAAAGAGAGAGAGAAAGAGAGATAGAGAGAGAGAGAGAGATAGAGATAGAGAGAGAGAGAGAGAAAGAGACAGAGGAGGTGTTATGAATGGGGAACATCCAGGCAAAAGGGCATGGGATTATGGATGAGATAGTTGTAGGGATCCCCTCCGGTTCAATTTCAGCCAAAAGAGGTAATGAAGATTCTCACAAAGGTCAGAGCTAAAATTAAACATTTCACACACCTACACACATACAGACACATAAGGACACAGTCGCGCACACAAACACTTCAGGCGCACACACACACATTCATATCCAAACAAAGAAACAGGACGGCACCTCTCTGATTTGGTGACACCTTCAGTTCAGAGGCTAGAGCAAGATGAATTAGCCAGCCTGACAGATCAATCTGTAGCAGGTTTGTTCATTACATAATTTACCCTTTAGGAAATATCATCTCGGCCTAATAGGGCTTTAGTGTCTGGAGCTCATATTACCACAAGTAATAATGACCAGGCATTGTGTGTGTGTGTGTGTGTGTGTGTGTGTGTGTGTGTGTGTGTGTGTGTGTGTGTGTGTGTGTGTGTGTGTGTGTGTGTGTGTGTGTGTGTGTGTGTGTGTGTGTGTGTGTGTGTGTGTGTGTGTGTGTGTGTGTGTGTGTAAAAGTGGAGGACAGAGGCTAAGGGTGAAAGAGAAAGAGGAAAACGCTAAAGAAACAAGAGGTGGAAAGACAGTCATTTACTGAGAAAGAGAGAAAGAAAGAGTTACAGAGGGAAAGACAGGACATCTGAGAGTGCCAGAAGGGCAGCTGCAGACCTCCAGCAAGGGGGTGCTTCTTTAAGACGCAGGGCATCTACAAGGGTAACACAGAATTTAGTGAGGGTGATACTGGCCACAGCAGGGTACAGTCCAGGCCTGTTGGGCAGAAATGTGGGGTGGACAACACTGCAACAGACACCTTTGGGGGCTACATGAGAGTCAAAGCTCTTACCACGTGCTATGCGTAGCACCCTCATGATGCGGATGATGGTTGGGTTGATGGGAAGGGCGGCGCTGATCTCGATCTCCTCCAGGATGATGCCCATCACCGAGAGCAGCACGATGCCCAGGTCCAGCTGGTTCCACCTGCAGAGGGAAGGAGGGGAGGGAGCATTCAGCCAGCCGATTAGCATGAGAACAAGGGTCTGGATGGGAACGGTATAGTGCTGAATTCCCTGAATGCAATGAAAGCATTTCACACACTGTAAGCCCGGTTTATGCGTTTGACAAGTGGTTGGCCCAAACACTAATCCCTGAATCCTCTATCCTCTTAGGCTCTCCATGGGTTCCTCACGCTTTTCACTGTGGTTAGCCCCTCATTGATGCCGTATTGAAATCCTGTCCTCAT